>NC_050491.2:19687091-19987091 GCF_012460135.2 Molothrus ater | reverse complement strand
ACAAGTAACTCCATTCAGAGCGTGTCTGAAGTCTTACACTGTGGAGGTGGGAAAAGCAGCTCCCTGCCGGCTGCAGCTCCAGCAGCATTCCTGGGGCAGGGAGGCTTTACTGATGGTCCCTCACTCCTCACTTGCAATACAGACACATCTCCTGAGCACGCGCACACCAGGGCAATGAACCCTCCTGCCACATGAAATGGTGCTGAGAGAGGATCTGGAGGGAAAAGCTCTGCAGACAGAAAAATCTCATGGGCTCTTCCATCAGGACCCATGGGAGACTGGCCCTTAACTTCAGTGAGGCATTGTCACGTCACGCAGCTCCCATCTGATTTTCCCTTTAGGACTCAAGTTTGCTCTCCTTTGTTTAAAACATCTCTCTTCTCCCCTCACTGAGTAAATCAGTGATTCCTGAGTTGTGCCAGACAAGCCTTCAATCCCTGCTACAAATTCCTGCTCCAGCTCAGACATCATTTCCCAGAGGGAAACAGTGGGAGATGAGATGATTTTTTTCATTTAGAATCAAATAAAAACTGACCTAATTCTGAGCACTATATTGTGAATTTTTTTCCCCTCCTTTGCTTTATTTTTGCAAGAGTAGAAGAAAGGATGTCTAACAGGGGCTGCACATGTTGCAGCTACTTTGCAGACCCCTGCTGGCATCTCAGTGTTTGAGGCCAGAGCAGATCCTGAGCCACAGAACCAGCACCAAGAACACAATTGGTCTCTGTCTATGGTAAGTGCTCAAGGCGCACTAAGGAGTTAAGTTGCATTTTGCAAAAAAACAGTTTAATTTCACACAAAGGCCTGGACAGGGGTGAGCTGTTTGAATGGATGTGTAATGCCACAGGGCAGCTGGGCAGGGGCTTCACATCATCACCACCCTACGTCTGGGTACAAACACATCACAGAAAATGTTAAGGACACTCAAGACAAAGCTCAATAAAGGCAGATGTCATCAGACAGTTCATCCCCTCTCTCTTCCTTTCTCAACATTGCAGCAGAAGCATCTGGGGAAAAATGTACTCAGTGAAATCAACCATCACTACTGGACCAAAACATTGACAATGCCCTGTGGCCATGCAGTTTTTATCGGATTCCACATTGTGACGGTGAGCATCCATTCCACTGATGCCTGAAAAGCCAGGATCAAACACAAATACATTGCCTGACCAAGGTCTCTAACAAGAAGTTACTTCTGAGCTCAGGCACTGACAGCTCTCCAGGACAAAGGGGACCCACATCCATCTCTGTCCTCATCCTCTGACAATCTCCCTGCTTACATGCTGCTGGGGCTCGGGGGAAGCAAGGGAAACGCACAATGTAGTGGGAAGAAGGTGAAGCAGCTCTCAAGCAATTCATCCGAAACACTGCACTTTACCCTTCCGTTCATCCTTCCATTAGCCCAGCTGCCTGAAGTACACAAACAGACCTTAATAAATAGCAGCAATTTCCCAAAGGCATGAGGGTCCTCACTGCATTATGCCACTGTCATTCAATCAGCCCTTGAAAGCAATTTGCTTACCAGTAGATTTGATTTCTCTGACGTAGTTGCTTGGGAACCAGCCTGTTTTTCCATTCAAGGTGCCTTCCCACCAGCCCCCTTCTTCAACTCGAGTGACATAAATAATGTCTCCTTTGTTAACAGAGAGTTCATCTTCATTGGTCTGCTTAAAATTGAACCTGGCCTTTACCACCAGCTGGTGACTGCCATTCTCGGTCATCTCCTAAGGAAAGAAACGTGGAAAAACATCAGCAAATAGTCAAAAAAAACAGAAACAACTAGGACAAGCCATTGTTCTTCTCTGTTGTGACAGCTGTTTTCTCAGTATTGCTCTGTGTAACAACCAATAATATGTTGCTGCTGTGTAAACACTGCCTTCAGAGGACCACAAGGTCCCTCCCAAGCATTAATTTAGTTTTCCAGATAAGAATCACTCTTCTCATGTCACACAGAGAAACGCTGCAGTTTGGAGAAGCTGTAGGACTCTCTCCAACTGAGACAGCAAACCCATGATGGAGATCAGGGGAGAACAACCTCTGGTGCTGACCCAGAGGCACCAATCACAGCCTCCCCCCAAGGCCACCAAACCCACGATTACACGTTAAATAAAGGGTACCACAGGCTTGGACTGCCTCCGTAACACCCTGGCTGACTGGGAAGCTGTGCTGTTGGAGTCACTCTGGGGCTCTCCAGCCGTGGAGTTAAGAGAGGACAGATGTGAACATGGCCCTTTTGACAGCTGATCTGGGGAAACAAAACAACATCTGAGTTTTACTCAGCTGTCCACCATCCCTCCACATCACAGCAAAGCAAAGAGCCTGTAAAGAGAACAGGAACAGGTCACAACAGTTCAAAGAGCATCTATGAGAGCAAGACAGCAAGTGCATGGCATTTGCAGCATGGGTACTCCCAGTCAGCAGTGAGGGTGGTTTTCTGGGCTGGGATAACCCTTCCATCATGGAAGAAGTTGAATTGCATCTCAAGGCACTCCTAGGTTGTGCCAGCTCTGCAGCCACGCATCCAACTGCAGTATTTCTTTGAAATCCCCCTTAAAACTGTAGAAAAGTAGAATAGTACTCAGTACTATGATTTCCCACTGGAGGTGTTTCTGGGATCAAAGTAAGTACTGTTGAAGGTGTGTCAAAGTTTAGCTCTCCAGTGAGTGCTCTTAGGTCACCTCTGCAGCTGCAGTGTGGGCTATCCACACTGAGCAGGGAGGAATGCTGAACAGCTGGTCAACACAATTGCTCCTCTATTTAGAGGAGTCCTTCTGGGTTCATTATCCAGCTGAAAGAGGCTAGGCACTATTTTGATTGCTGTTCATGGACCGTTGCCATCAGTCATGTGAAAGAGGGATTCAAGCCATGCCGAGGAAGGACAGGAGTGTCATCCCCAGGAGATGAACTGCTCATGGAAAGGCTCAGATCATCCCAGCAGCTCCTGGAGCTGCCTCCTTCACACTCAGAGCTCTATGCTTTGCAAACCAGTCTCTAGGCTTGTTTTTCTCCACACCCGATGCTGGAGGCAATGCTGCTGCTCTGACACATCTGTTTTTGTAATTAGTGATTTGTTTCTATATTAATACCAAAAAAATTGCCAGAGGGTAAAAAGTTTCCTGGTGCTAACTGTGCAGAGACTGAGTCAGTAGCCTTGTTGCTAAGAGCAGTTCCAGCTCCGGCAGAATCTGGCAGTGCTGAGCCCCAGAATCCTGTTGGATGCTGCAGAGGTGTAAAAACATGGGATACAAGCCACCCAGTAATTCCCAGTGTTTCACTGCTACTCTACCGCATACCACACTGTGGGACACCACCCAGATCACCTCCTTTGTGTGTCCCATGGTGCTCAAAAGACACAACAGCAGATATCATTTCAGTAAACTGTGAAGGATTTTTAAGATTGGTCTTGTAGCTTCTCTTCAGATTTTAGGACCTTTCTGCATTCCAGTGTTGCAGTTTTCCACCTGCAGTGGGGACCACATGTCTCCATGGACCTCGAAAGCAGAACAGAGCAGTCTGCAGGAATCCCTGTGCTGGGTGTGCAAGTCCGTCGACCATGTTTGGAATTCTGCCTTAAAAACACTGCAAGAGGAGAGGGTGATGCAGCCATAAAACGTGTGCAGAAATCAGAAAAGACAAACTGCAAGGCTGCTTTTCCTCCATTCTCCTCCAGTCTGAATGTCAGCATGGAAAACTCATTCTGAAGGGGAAGTTTGGTAGGAGTTACAGGAACTCAGCTGGGCTTTTATTCTCCTCAGAGGATTTTTATTTCCATAGGAAAATACCTCATCCTTAGATTGGACCTGGAACAACACAAATTGTGAGCTCTTGGGGAAGGGACTTGCTTTGTCTCTCTCCTAACCCTTGCACAGTGGGGACCAGGTCCTTGACTATGGCTGCCAGGTGCTGCTGCCTTACAAAACCCGGCCATGCCATACTCACACACCATCTAGTCAGTCCATGCTCCAGAGATGGACAACATCCATGGTAAACCTTGTGTGCTGTCAGTGGGTCAGTTTTCTCTCTTGTCCTGCTCATTACACAACTGCCCGACAACTGCACGGTGAATTCCCAGCTTTCTGGGCTGTGGAAACTGCAAAACCCCTCCCCATGTAAAAACCATTTGGCCAACAGAGTGGGTTTTTCTCTCTGAAGCATCCTGATATTTGAGCAGAGTGGTTTTGGCTGCTCTTGGTGACTCACAGGCCAGGGGTGTGGCTGGCTGCCAGTGTGAGATATTCTTCCCTTGATTCCTTCTGAAAGGGAGGGCATAAATCCTGAGTCCAGACTTCACTTATTCAAGTCATCAGCCACAGTCCCACGGAAATTACTCCATTACTGTGGATTTTATGACTCTCCCTGCCCCTCCCAATCTTCCAAAGCTTTTATAAATATCTGCAGCAACCTAGAAACAAATGTAAAACTGCCTTTGACAGTTTGGCAGGAAAGCGTATCATTTATATCGCATCATGACAGTGTCCTATTTTATGCCTGGTCCAGCACGGAACACTGCTGCCATATGTTGCTTAAACTATGGTTAAAATAGCTGGGTTTTCTGCTCACATTCCTACACTATTTTTGGCAGATGAGCCTTGTCTGATCCAGCACAGCTGGTTTTCCTCCCCTGCCCTCTCTTGCAGACAAAAAACATCGTGATGCTTATTTGATGCTTATCTGTATTGCTGTGTTTTGATGGACAGCTGCTGAACTACAAGTATATCCACTACAAAATGATGCCTCAAGTTATCTACATAGAAAGATCCATGAAGACACAAGGAAGACACAAGGATTGGACTTCAAATGGATGCTCAGAAATACATTCCCACAACCTTTCCTTAGCTGACACCTACTTCCCCCTGCCTCCACCCAGGGTGTTGGGATGCAGCAGTGCTGCGGGTGTTGGGATGTGCAGGCATGTCAGAGCCTTGGTGACAGCAGCAACTGCAGTAGCTGGTACCAGGCTTACCCCGATGCTCTGCTCAGCCTGTGGCCTCTGGCAAAATAGACAAACCGGACCATCTGCAGTGGCAGTCTGTAGGACACAGGCTCCTCAGGAATTTGACTAAGCAACCAAAAAGTAAATGTTTGAGACATATATTTATTTTACCCTGTACTTTTCCCAAGGGTGCTCTCTGCCTGAGCAGCTAATTATATGCAGGCATTGCGCTTTTTACCATTTAAACACAGAAAGCATATGTTCAAACAGATGTTTGCCATGAAACCAAGAGGATCCCAGCTTCTCTACAGCCCCGTCAGTAAAATATGACAGGAACTACTCCCCAGCAAAGCCCTGTCCCTGTGCTGAGCTGGCACATGAGTGGCTGCAAGTATGGAGCTGGGGCTATAAATAAAGGGACAGATGTGAAAATGGCATTGCAGCCTTGCCACCCTGCCAGCACACACCCCATCACACCCCTCCAGTTCAGCAACAGGCAAGGACAGAGGCAAGAGAGTTTCTCTCTCCTTTTGCTTTCAGATTAATGAAGCAAATATCAATCATAGCAGCATTTGCAGAGGCTGCTCCCAGTCAAGTTAACCTACATTATATATCCCCCATCACAGTGAACTGCAAGAGCTTCTACACAGGGTCAGCGGGTGCTGTTGGTAACTGAGGAGGCGCTGAGGCCGCACTCCCATTCCCAAACTTCTACAGAGTGAGCTGCCAGCAGAGCTGAGTCCTGGCTGCAGAACAGCATCCTCAGAACCTGAACTTCTTCAGAGCAGCATTATACACACAGACACACGCACACATATGTATGTACAAATCATAGGGGGTAGGAGGAGGTTTACAAATACATTCTATTATTATTATACATTATATATTATTATTAGACATATATTATTATATATGTTGATGTATGATATATGCACAATAAATAACACACCAGTTTATATAATATATAGGCATAATGCAATAAGCTAAAAGAAAAGCCTTCCCATGAGAGGAAAGTAATGAGTTTTCATTCTGAAATTCCCTCCTTTAAACCATCTCAAATGTAACCTGCAAGTGGGAAATGGAACTCTTCTCCTGCTGGACTTTGGTGGGTGTGCAGGAGTCTGTCCTAACATACCTCTATGACAAGAAGCTGTGAACTCTTCCCAGCACCAGGCAGACCTGCTCCTCATCATCTCAGAAAAGAGACTCTAATCCCCTCATCCCTCCCAGAGCACCACTGTGCCATCATCCCCATCCCCGCTGAACTTCTCCTTTCACAGACTATGCTACTGAATATAATTTTAAAGCAATCTGTAGGGAACAGCTACATGTCTGGGATGGAATCAGGATAAGGTGATTTGTTTTGCTTCAGCAGCCTACTCCTGCTCCCAGGGATACAGGACAAGCCATCAGCTTGCTTCTCAGATCCAGGAGGCTACTCCACAGAGCCAGGGAGAGGAGAGAGAGAAAACATCAATACAATCGACTGAGCAGCTAGCAACAACATTTATTTTGACATTCAGGAAAGGTATTATGCAGATGAAGCTGTTTTTCTCTTCAGCTTTAAAACACTACTCTTTTAAAATCTGATATTTGCATTTTGGGAGGTGCATGTTCATTTACATTGAGGATCACTTATGCTGACCTACTTTGAGGCCCCTTAATGCTTAATGCTCAAAACTGAGCAGAGGTCCCTCAGTGTAAAGTGATAATTGAGCTCTGCAGAGTTCATACAGCAACTCTGAAACATCACATTTTAACCCAGAGTTGGCAGAAGCCTGAAATGTCAATCCCGCCATCGGTGCTAGCAGCACAATTTGACAAACCTCCAGAAACCACCATAAAGTAGGAATTAACAAAAATTAAAAACCAGCCCTTCATACACACAAGAAATAGTTTGAAAGGACAACAGAAGAACCCCTTTTTTCTTACCTTCAGTAGCCTTATTTACAGCTGTTAATGTGCTCAGGACCTTGGAGAACTGATCTCCAGTGTACAAATCATGTGGATCAAACACCTGTGAAAGATGAACTCAGTCAGTCGAGCCCAAAACATCCCACACTGGCTGCTGGAGCCGCCCCTGGTGCTGGAGGGTGACAGTGGTGATTGGGCAGCCCCTGTGTCTCTACAGGGAAAGGGTGATCATTCAGGGCTGACAAGTTCCATTTCCTTTACAGCCAGAGAATTCCTGGGGCACCACTGGCAGGCAGCGTGGGAATAGCAGGGGAGCCCAGAAGCATTTGGAGTGTAAGGCTGGGAACAGGGAAGGAATCAGTGCTGTCTGCAGAGCAGAGACTCCTCTGAAAATCACCAAGAAGGTTATTGCTGGCCTTGAGGGAAAGAAAGATTTTGTTGCTATTTTTGTTATCAAGAGCTGAAGAGATTGAGGCTGTACGTACAGATCTATGTATAAACACACACATATTTTCCACAGCAGAATTAACACACATGGAATTTTCTGCTATTGCAATATATAGTTTATTTACACTTTTTTACAGGAAGACAAAGCCAGTTATCTTATATAAAAAAAATTCACCCTAAAGAATTTGGTGCTGCTAATCCTCAATGGTGAAACAGAAATACACGGTTAGCAAGGGCTTATTTTCCATGACTAATAACCTGAACCTTGTACTCTTCAGAAATCACCACCAGAACACTGAGGGCAGTTTGAGTTTCCAAAACACTTCAACCCCCTCTAACACCTGAAAAATGCTCTCAACTTCATACAGACTGTACAAATCCTACCATTAATGAAGCAAAGATAAGAGTTACAAAAAGTCCCTCTCGGTGGTATCACCATGGCACCATCTGCTAATGCCCAAATACATGATTTCTTGCAGATCGAGACCACAGATACACAAATCCAATGAACAGGAAAGATGATTTTAACGCTCTCCTGGCAGACACCATCTAATTACAAACACTTCCAACACACTAATGAGTGTATCTTGCTTAATAAGGACACAAGTCTTAATTACCTTTAGGCTAGAACTGCCCTTTAAAACAGCACTTTCTTGCATTCCACACAAAGCTCCTTGAGTACGCTTGGCATATTTCAAATAGGAAGGGGACTGTCCTCTCTCACAGCCCTGGATGCTTGCAGCATCTCCTCCTCTTAAACAGACACACCAGAGCAGCACCAAAGTCCAACACAGACAGTACGAAGGCTGCTCTTTGTTGAGAATACGTTTGCAGATTGACTCAGCTACTCAATACTGGAAGACATGTTCTACCCTGAAGAAATTTAATCCATGCTTAGCATGGGGGCAGTTTGCTGTCATTACAAATATTTAATCCTGTGGCTCCTTAGCTCCAATCGCATCTACTGCTCTGCACATTCCAGGGACATACCCACCTACCTTGGGCTGTTTCTGAGCTGATCTATCACCTGCACTCACTTGGGTTTGCTCCTTTGGACCATGCAAATCCCAACCCCTCTGCCAGCTGGAGCATGGAACCAATTTTCCCGCCCTGCAGTTACAGGCAGCGTCATGCAAGCACAGCCTTCAGCCCTGAGCAGCGATGCTCCCATCTCCGTGGAAAGGGAGATGGTAACAGAGAGCCCGGGCGTGCGCTGACCCCGTTGGCAGCTGCTGCAGAATGGGACGTTACAGTTGCACAAGAGGAAAGTCAACAGCCAGGCTGGGCTGTTTGCATGCATCTCTCTGGTGTGTCATTTTTTCATCCATATCCTTTTGCTTCCACTTCAGTAATTCCAGAAAAATAAAGTCCTGCCTTGAATTAACACTTTTTTTTTCCTAAGGAGCAAAGTAGAATAAATACATCCCAAATCCTTCAATGCAGAGAATAATGCTGTAAGCTCAGAGTCATCAGGCCGACAAAGTCCAGATGAAAATGGTAGGAAGAAAGATATGCAAAAAATTCTAGCACAAAAGCAAGTAATAACATTTAGAACTTCTTCATGGGGAAACTTTCTGGGACAGCTACTGTGGAACAGTGGCTATGTGGGGTCAGCTACTGTAATGTAAATATACTCTGCAGCTTGTTCCAGAATAAATTCCTCATACAAAAAAGTCCTCATTTATGAGCTAAAATTTACTTTTTCCAGCACAATCCATTGATAATTCCATTCATAGCTAAAAGACAAGCTGGAAAATAAATAGAGGCAGAAAAGGCTTTTTCACTTCTAACACCTAGAAGATCGGGTGAATGTAACTAAAACCCCATTTAAATCTACACCTGTCATCTGAGGATCTCCATTAAAACGCTATTCTGACTTCCAGAATCACAGACTGCAGCTCCCCTCGGTAAAACACTCTGGCTGTTTCCGTCAAGCATCGCACCGGGCAAGAGAAGCTCCGCACTGCCGCACCGCCAGCCTCCGCCACAGGCAGCGAGGGGATGAGCAGGAGCCGGTGCTTCGCGACCGGAGCCCCGGCTCTTCGGGAAGGACGAGAACAGGAGACCCAAGCCCGGGTGCGGCTAGCAAGTTATCACCACCCAAAATCCCAGTCCCGCGACGGGAAGCACAGAAAAGTTAAGGAAAGCCGGGCTGCGTTCCGGGTCCGAGCTGTCCACAGCTGGAAGCCCCCAGCTGGGTGCCAAGCCCGAAGCCCGGCGCGGCCGCGACCCCTCCACACCCGAGGACAGGGGCAAGAGCCGCCCGCCGCCCAGCGATGCGGCGCTTCGGGCGCTCGCTGACCCGGCTGCTCCCACTGGACCTGCCTCTGCCTCCAGCGGGAGCGGCGGTGCGGCCGCAGCTCCGCCAGCATCGGCGAGACAGAGCCGGGCGGGCGGCGGGAGCGCCGCTGCCCCCGCGGAGCACCCGGAGCTCGAGCACCGCTCCGTCCCCGGGTGCCCTGCTCGGGTGCCGCGGTGCCCTCACCCCCTGCAGCGGGGACACCCGCGGGAGCTGGCCGGGGACAGCCCTGCTGAGCGGCTGGGACACCCGCGGGGACCCCCGGGCCACGGAGCCGGTCGGTACTCACGGCGTGCAGCCCCGGGGCATGGCGGCAGCGCGGGCGGTGCTGCGGAGCGGCCGCTGCGGCTCTGACCCGGAGCCGGATCGCGGCGCGGAGAAGGGAAGAGAAGGGAAGGGGAAGTGACAGGCGGTGCCGCCGCCCCGCTCCGCCCCGCCGCTCGCTGCGGGACGCGGCGCGGCCGTGCGGCCGCAGCTCCCTCCGCCGGCCGCGGGCCGCAGGCTCCGGGAAACCCCCGAAGGAGCACGAAGCGGATAGCAAAGCGCAGAGGGATGGGAAAGGGAAGAAGAGAAAGGCCGGAGGTGGGGGGGAGGGAGGAGGGAAAGGGAAAAAGTGAATAAAGGGAACGGGAAGGGGAAGGGAAGCGGAAGGGGAAGGAAAAATCTAAAAGGCCAGGAAAGGATAGAACAGAAAAGGAATACCCACACTATTGGAACACTAATTGCAGCAGGTTTGCACCACGGTGAAGAGAAACACTGCAGGAGAGCCCATAGATGGCCCAGTTCAGTTGAGGCAGTGAGACTGCCTGCGTCCTCTACTGCCTGTGCCCTTTTGTTTGGGGAACATTGTTCTACAGGGAACAGGAAAATCCTCAGATGCTTCAGCACACCAGCAGGCTGCAGTGGGGACAGGGAATGGAGCACTGCACTGATATCCAGGGTGAAGCCCAGCTGTCCCAGCCCCATGCAGGGACATACCACACACCTGGA
This sequence comes from Molothrus ater, assembly GCF_012460135.2. Taxonomy (NCBI): domain Eukaryota; kingdom Metazoa; phylum Chordata; class Aves; order Passeriformes; family Icteridae; genus Molothrus; species Molothrus ater. The sequence goes on along the minus strand of NC_050491.2, from coordinate 19,976,508 downwards.
GCCAGGGGTCTCTGGTACACTGGGTCACTCTAACTGCAGACAGACCCATTCTCCAGTGCTTGTGCTGGTTAGTGCTGGGCAGGAGCTCTCGCTTCTGATGTTATCCAGGTAGGAGAGGTAATGTCACTTTGGAGTGAAGCCAAAGCAGGGCAGGTTTTAGGAGTGCATGGATGGGGAGCTAAATGGGTGATGATCTCTCACCTGTTCTCCCACACCTTCAATCCAGGTAGTTTGTTGGAGGTTGCAGGCACCTCCAATAGCACAAATAACCTCTGTGCTGCCCGTGATGGTAATTACCCTCTGCATATTCTACAATTGTTCTGGACAGCCAGGTTAATCCAGCTATTGATTTATCTTGCGTATACTGTTCCTAGTTCACAAAATTCAGACCTTGTCATAAGTTTTGTAGTTAATAACAATAAAATGCGGCTACTGAATGAGGGTCTTGTTCTTCTTCACTAACAAATGGTGCTTAGCTATTGATCTACTGTTGTTATATGCACACTGGTGTCAAGAGCAAAATCAAAGTTCCCATTTTTGTCCTCAAGAACAAGCTAGGCCAGGAGCCTTCTATGATTTTTCTCTTTAGTCATGATCTCTTCCCTGTCTTTTCTACACTAGACTCCACCTCGCCATCAGGACAAAACTCTTTGTTGTCCACTTTCCACTTCAACCCACCAGCATCCAGCTGGTATTACCTTAGCAGCGCTCATTTACTGGACCAGCTCTTGGGTCAGATACACTGCTCAGATGCTGAAGCCACAGTGTAAATGAAGCACATTCAGGATTTCTGCACTGTTCCTCAGTCCAAACCATGAAAGAATCCTCTAAGGACACCTAAGCTCCAATGAAGTGCCCATGTGTTTTGACTAGTCCTTTGCCTCAGCAGAGCTGGGCTGACTGATATTCTTAAAACCTGGATCAAATTCTAGCACTGAAAAGCTGTTGGAAAGTTTTGGACACAGTCTCATTATATCACCTCATTAAAACACTTGCCTGGTTAGAAGGATGGGGTGATTCCCCTGCTTGCCATCTCTTTTAGGACTAACACACATGAAAGAACAAAAGATTTCAGGCTTCAGTCTTGGGCTGAAGCTAAGGAACAGTTTTGTTATTTATACTCTGCCATGAGGTGGATTCTTCCAGCTCACACCGCCAGCCTGCAGAATGGCTTCATCTTAATGGAGCCAGCTCATGGCAGGAAGGTCAGTGTCCTTCTACCCCTATGTCCAAATGTTTCACTGCACCTGTAAACAAGAGAAGTTGCTGTTTGCCTCACTGTGTCTTTCTTCCACTTGCTGAGTTACCAGGACAACAAAGGGTAGGAGGGAAGTGCGTATGTGTAGTTCTGAAAGAGTAACCTCTATGCATTCCCTCCTACTGGGAAAGACTGGCAAGCAGTGTCTGTTCAGTGGGAGGTGGGACTTGAGTTTCCACCAAAAGCTGCTGGAAACCCTGCCTTCCACACTGACCACCTTTCCTGCAATGTCCAGTGAAGTGGTGTATTACATGGCAGCTGCACAAACACCCATGACAAAAGCAAATGGAAGGTAGAGTACAATGAAGCCAAGGGATGCCAGGATGGCATGCTAATGTCATATTTAAGATTCCCCAGGATGAGGCCCTTTTGTACAAGTCAGAGTCCAGAAAATAAGCTGTGAACTCTCCTCAAAATACCCTCTTTTGTTCACATCTGCAACAGGAACAGAATATTTGACCTTAACATACCCTTGTCAGTCTCAAGACAGAAGTGGCTCAGGTCCAACCCTAGGGTACTTCACATCTAAGAAGCAAGAGTTCACTGTGGCACTTGGAGAAGGGCAGAATTTGAGAGAACCACTGGGGTTTGATTTTCATATCCATGGTCTGGGTAAGCAGCAGGATGGCTGTCACAGAATTAAAATGTACTAAGCCCAGACCTTTCGTGATGTTACTCTTTCCTCAGGCTATGTTGCTGAGGCAAAACAGAACCCTATTCTGTGCTCATCTTCCTTTTACCTAATACCTGATCACTGCAACTTAAATGCTGATAGATCTTGGAGGCAGAAGGTTCTCTGCCTGTTCTGATGCTCCAGACACGCTTCCAGAGTTAATGTGACGCAGTAAACCCCCTCCTAAAGGGCAATGGCCCTTTCCAAGGCAAACTAGGGGTCAGGCTTGAGGGAGGATCACTGGTAGGAATGCTGCTTAGAGTCTCCTCGTCAAGATGTTCCAAACAGAGCGGCTTTTAGAAGGAACAGATGGCAGAGGCTTTGCCTGAGAGGACTCAGAAAAGCTGGCAACATGGGAGAAGAGACGGAAGGAAGCATAAGCACTCTGCCTGTGCCATGTCTTGCCCACCATCTCAGCTGTCCTACCTTGAGCCTTCTACATGAGGCTACAGGGGAACTAGGAAGAAGTAAAATTTATGTCTTGGTGTTCTAAAATGACAATATTTTGGAAAAGAAAAAAAAAAACCAAGAAGAAATTGTTGTCATTTCACTGCAAAATTTAAACTCGAGCTAGAGAGGCTCAAGTTTTTATCCAGCTTTTGAAGTCTCCTCTCACAGCAAACAGGAGAGGCACATGTGAGCATAAGGGAAGCGACTGAAGGCTCAGAATATTTCAAAGATGAAGTGGGTTATAAATCAGAAGAAAAAAGAAGCCAGAAAACTTGACTTTATTAAAGCCAAAGAAGAAAAGGCACATGAAGGATCAGAGGAACACCTAGAGATGGACACACCATGTTGCCTGTTCTGAGTATCTGAAAATTCTGGAGTGTGACTGCAATATTGCAGAATGAGCTTCAAAGCTATGAGATGGCACTGCACAACAGGTGAGGACTGTTCTATCCTACCTTTTAGCTGTTTTAAGATTCCCATTTTTAAAAATACCTTCCATCACAACCATTTTATTATTAGTTTACAAACAGAAAACTAAACTCTCAGAAAAATGGAGGAAATCACATGGTCAGTACCAGAAGACTAACAACAAGTGATTTCTGATGCAATAGGCCTTCAGGGATTATAAATCTCTCTCTCTACATATATAAATGCTCCTAAGACTGCGCTGCTGCAGCAGGCTCCAAGAAATGCATCACTGGGCAACAAAAGACCAGGGAGACAGTTCTGGAATGAGCACATTTTCATGCTGCTTAGCCAAAAAGCTCTAAAGAGCAGAAAGGCCCTTTTCCTGTTTAGACCTTCAGAAGAAAAAATGCAGGAACAGAGCTATTGTGGGTTGGACTTTTCTCACTGTGGTGCATGAATATTCTGTATAATGTCCAAGGATTCTGTCCCTGCTTTCTCATCTTCAGAAAATTTTTTCCACAATCTTGAGCATATTTCAAACAAGATAGTTACAGGTTTCTTTTTTTTTTTTTTTTACTGTAGGAATTTAGGTGTGACACAAAAGTCTTTAGATAGTAACAAATTTGATGGCAAAATTAATTGAACTCTGAAGTGATTCATTTAGACTCTGATCTTACAAACATGAGCTATGGTTAAGCATAAGAATCTACACAGATAGGATCAGGAACAGCCACAAGAAAGGTATCTTTTGACTTCATTAGGATTTTTTTTTTTTTTTTTTTGTGTGTAAGGAACAATTTAATGTTTCGCAGAATCTTACACAACAGTTGCAGGGGATGAAAAAATAGTGCAGTATTAAGGATGCTTCACCTTCCAATTAAAGCAGGGCTAAAATGTGCAATTCCTTCTAATAATGAAAAAAAAAAATTATGAACGGGTCTAGCTTAAGTCTGTTTAGACAGATCTCCTGTTATTGCTGCATGCTTTGTCTCAAAAGATGAGAATCTGTTAAGCTCACAGTTAATACTGTGAGAGATGAGAATCTGTTAAGCTCACTGTTTCCAAATTACCCAGACTGAATATTGAATCATCTATGCTCTGATTTGTGTTATTAATACAAAAGATACCAACTTTTTCCCTCTGATATCTGGCTTTTTGACAAGGCTGATCAAACTGGCATGTTACAATAAAAGAAAGGATCTAAGTTGACTTACCTCCACTTTCAGAAGTGCGCAGCCTTTCAAGAACTCTTGAATATTACTGATGCAATCAGCTTCATTTTTAGGCTCCAGGCAATACTAAAGAAAGAAAATCCACTGATCTCATTGCATTGCCTGTACTGAGAAGGCCTGCATGAATATTGACATGTGCCTTTTATACTGAATTAGGGAAGCTTCTTCAGGGGGCGGGTGGGGGTGGCAGGCAAGCTGTTGAAGCAGGAAGAAAGCCACTGGAGGAAGTGATGCACACATAGAAACTGTCGGCATCTTGTTTTGAATGCCAGCATATGACAGTGCCCTAACTGACAGTGGGAAATTGATGACCTTTAACAACATGCTGCCCCGAACCACCACAAGTAAGAAAAAGATAAGGAGCTAGCAAAATTGATTTCTGCATAATGAAAGGCTCCTTTTTTATGGGGTGGAGAACCTGTTGTGTAGTTGCTTTTTAAAAGCTTCTCTTCTGTGTTGCCAGTTCCTATCTCTCATTGGACTCCTTCCCTTTTTCTTCTCCTTCAGATTCTTACACACTTCTGGACTGTGAATACACGCCTTGTCAAACTGTAACAGGAGGCATTCACATGGCTTCAGTACCAATGGATTTGCTGGTCTTGGGACAGATCAAATGGCACAATGCAAGCGTTATTTGCTTATTCCTGTTCCAATCTGCTTCTCCAGTGCATTTCCTGACTAACAAAGCATTTTGCAGTAAGAGTTTTGAAAGACTGACTATATTTACAGTTGCCATTAATTATATTGATGTAAATACTGACACAGTGCAAATCCTTCTATTTAAAATCAAGATATTCTGATCTCTGGTAGGCCAAGTATTTCCTGATGCTGACTGAACGTGGGTAAGCGAATCAACTGCAACCTTGCAGGTTTTTTTTCTGGAAGTAGAAACAAAATCGAGGAACCAAAGCTACAATCATACTTGGCTCTCAATCAGAAACTTAAATGTAAAACACCTCTCTCTGAAGCTCCTTGCTCCTCTCACCAGAGTAGCTAGGCCTCAGAATGCCCAGTGCAGGGTTTCATTGAGCAGGGCTGTCTCAACACAGCAAAATACATCAGAAAGCATTACCTTTTCTGCAGATCCCGGAAGCAGCCGATTAATGAGTTTGCAAAGCACAGTTCCATCTTTCAGAGAGGTTTTCAGGAACCCCTCTGGATCATCCACTATTTTCTTAGGGGAATTTAAGACTCCTAGTGAAATAAGCCATGTTACAATCTGTTCTTCTGGATTCATGGTGGAGAGCTCTGCCGCCAGAGCTGTTCTCCTGTACAACAGCGTACTGGAACCCACATCCGTGATTACATCTTCCTGCTGCAGTTCAAGTGTGAAACTACCTTTTTTTTTTTTTTTGGCTTAGTACAGAAACCAAATCTTAGGAACTTAAACTCTAAGGTACAAAACTGTTGTCAAAATAAAATAGTTTCTAACACTCAGCAGGAAACAGGGAAAGCAGATTGTTAACTACATCTTTGCAAAATTATTGAAAATGCAAGTATTTTGTATCAATTGTTATTACACCAAAATATCTCACATAGGGACTTCCTCCTTGTGGCAGCTAGCACCCTATCACCTAGTAAATTTAGTCCGAACTTAAGGTTATTGCCCAAAGAAATAAATTTCTTAATACTGTAAAGAACAATTCATTTCCAGTGTTAAAACAGAATTCACAATGGTGATGTTTTGGAGGAATGAAGGACTAAATAGAGATTTTCAACCTTATGTGGCAAACCTAGTTATTAAAATTGCCTTTTACAGTCGTTTTCTATTGTCTGATTTTTGAAAATAAATTCTGATCATGCACTTTTATGCATGAATAATGCCTCTCTTCAACTGCTGTGTAGAGGTCCACATATAATCCAAAACGGTTATTTAGGAGATGATAATCTCTTAAAACAATTATCTGGGTAACTTCAAAAAGGTCAGGAATTTAAGTCATCCAAAGCTGAGAATAAAATTCCCCACTATTTTACTTGTCTTATTAAGATGTCCCTTTCTAATAACACTGCAGGAACTACTGAAGGTAGCTTTCCACCCTGCCCGGGCAGTATTAACCATCACTACTTATCCTAGCAAGTCAGAAAAGTCCAGTCATCTTTGTAACTGTCCTTTCACCAGAACAGATGGAAAATGAAGCAATTCTGTTGATGATGAAGCTGGAACATCATGGCTTGAAGAATCCAAGAGGAACAAAGTATCCTAGAGACCAGAATTTCTTGGTTAGTGTTCTGAGCCAATTCCTACCCTGTTACTTAAAGCAGCTTTCAAGAACCCAGTGTTACCAAACTAATGATTTAAAGGGTTGGGAAAAATCAGAGCAGCAGAATGATAAAACTGTACACAGTAAATGGGCATGGTTTTGCCTGTACTTTGCAAGTTTTATGACAGGTACTGAGACCTACCAATGGACCAATTTTAAGAGCCACCAGCAAAGGTTTAGACAAATTCTGACCTTTTTCAGGACTCTGGGATGAGTTCCAGGTCTCTGTAGTGTGGAAATATTCATAACACACGGCTGCAGGCACTGTGAATAAAGTGGGCTACAGCTCAATCACAGCTCACTGCACTTGGTGAGCAGTGTGCAAAATATTTCAAAATCATGACTAATTGGCAATTCAGTTGTTTTGGGATTTTTTCCAGTTGTCATGAGCACTGCTTTGCAGAAGGAAATACATACAGTATCCATAATTTCATAATTCTTTTTTCAAATCTGTAGGTAGCCAAGATAACTGCTAACGCTCATTTATCAAAGGGGACACGCATTTGGATGTAGAAGACACCTCAGCCACCGCATCAGAACACAGCAGTTTCTGATGTAAATAGAGGTACTTCCAACACTGGGAGAATCACACAGCTGCTGCATTGAAGTCAGCGTTACAAACCTGAACACTGAAGTACTTCACCCACTCCCTCCTCTAAAGGAAACCTTTGGTATAGATGGGCAGGTCTAGTTTTATGATTATTTCACATGCAGCTGCTGCAGCCAAGATACTAATGTCTGCAACTACAATTAAATGAAAATACTTCCCACATCTTGAACACTTATTAACAGCTTGAAAAATCTGCAGATATAGTTATTCACAAAGTCCAAAAACGTATGGAGTTTTTGATTAGCTACTTCAATCCCAACCTCACATCCTTTAGAGTCCTTTCTAAACACATTCCAGATTGTTTACCCACTTCCACACCAAAATTAATTCTGTGGCAAACCCAAGGTATGAAGGTAGAGCCACTAAGGAAGGAACAGTGTCTGGTCTGGTCTGGTCTTTGAAAAGACTTCACCTTTGTCTATTTGCTGACAGCAACAAATCAAGTGAATCATCAATCATCTCTTGCAGAGTCAACTTAGTTAAAAATCTTATTTACAGTCTGATTTATACCACAGTGTTATTTTTGAAGGGGGTGAACTTTCCTTTACCCAATGACCAAGTGACTCTGGCAGCATACGCAACAGAACAGCACAGCGACAGGAGCAAGGTAAGATGAGCAGTCACATATTCAGAAACCATTTTTGAGTGGTTCTTCTCAAAGTCACACATGCGTAAGTAATTCACTCTTTTTTTCCAGCAGAGGGAAAATACCACAAAGAACAGCACTGGAGTATTTGTCTGCTGCAGAATCTATTGATACATTTCAACTGGTAGCTTTCAATGAAAAGTTTGACTCTGTGCACGAGCTAATACTGTAGATCAGGGTACATTCTCATTAAGTAGAATTTTAGGCAGGAACTGATCATACAGTAGCTGCCATTTTGGCATTACACTTTAGGAAGAATTATCCAGTTCAGCCTGAACAGCAGCGCTAAACACTAAGCTAATGCGGAAAAGTAGTACAGTACAAGTTACTCCTTCTGCAGAAGAGATACTGAGATCGCTTTGTAACGATAACCTTCCAAGATGTAACACTAGCGATCTTGAACACCATCCAAGTGTGTCCAAGAAGAATATGTTTTTCTTTTAAATTAGACAATAAAACCCCAAACCCATAATTCTTGTTAACAGTAAATTTATTTGCCCTGGGAAATACTGCAATTCTACCAATCCGCTACACAGATTTACTCCTAGAATCTGCAGCCCCTAACTGAGATTTAAAGTGATATCCTCACCCCAAACATAAAGTTTTAATTCTCTAGACAAGGTATGCATGCTTCTTCTTCTTCAGCCACTCATTATGGACTGAGGGTTGTTTAAATGAGATCAGTTTATGTCTATCACAGAAGTCAGTATAAATTTTATTATCCATTATTCTTTATGAGTTTTCTACATGAAATACCAATGCCTGAGGATTCCTCTCACATACACTGGCCCACCAACATGTATGTAAGAGAAGAATGCATCAAAATCAAGACAAAGTTTTGAAGGAAGCACCAAGATGTCCAGTGTACATCAAGGAACACTAATTATCCTGGCCACATCACTAACATTGTCTCAGTACAGCAATACTCCCCCCCTCTCATCCAGAAGGTTGGGACAAAACTGTTAATGTAATATAGCAGAACTTTCCGTGGTTTCTTGGTGAAGTCCTCTGTATTCAAGTGGACTAAGACTTACTTCTGTGTAACTTGCTCTTTTTATCAGCATAAATGGCAAGCACATGTGTAAAAGGCAACCAAAGTATTTCACTGCTGTAGGATGTGTGTGCAACGAGCAATGAACCATCTCACTCTGGACTGTTGGAAGGTGCGAGCTATGGCAGACAGCAGCTGGCTTCCACCATAAATTTTATGTATGTCCAAGATATCGGTAGTGCTACTTTCAAAGGCAACTCCAGAATGCTTACACATTCCTCTAGAAAATGGTGGGCAACACTACATTCAAAAGCCAGGCTGTATCAGTTGTGATTTGTTATCCTTTGATTTTCCAATGCACATCCACTGCTGCGCTGCCACCTTCACCTTTCACCGTAACTGGAAAAAGGAAATGCAAGTTAGTACCCTCTCAGAAGCCAAGAGACAAAAATGCTAGATTATCTTTGAATTCATTTTATACATACAGTTAATACATTTGGACTGTATTCGATCTGTTCCAACAGTATGAAACCACATCAATAGCTAACTACAATAATCAAAATGCCCCGAAGACAACTTGTATTAATGCATACTGCTTGTATAAGACTGTCTCCAGGGCAGGTACTAAGTACCACAATTCCTGGGTGAATTCCCCCTTCAAATTCTACTCACCACAAAATTCCACCAGCTCTTGATAACCTCAGCATGCTACTCAGAAGTTCTGTAATACACTGGTGTTAATCTGTAAGTAATAATGTGCTATAAATAAAATCAAACTTGTAGTCAAGGGAAGGTATAGGCCTGGCAATTCCATTTGCACCCTGATTTTCCACAAGGCTATTATTATTACCTTCCTTGCCACAAGATCTATTTACTGTCCCTTAACATTGGTACCATGCCTGCTAAGAATCTGGAAACATTTAGAAGCTGAAGACAAGGCTGATAGAGTGTGCTTTTGTCTCTAATACCTGTATTTATAACAACATGGTCACAACAGATTTACTAAACTGAAAGAAGTACTTTTTTTTTTTTTTTTTTTTTTACAAAGGGAAGCTTTTTCACTTGTCAAGAATAATTAAGCTTCAGCTTTCCAGCTAACAGAGAGAACTGAGGTGCACACACAGGAAGTTTAAAACGTTCTGACACAACCTGTATGATGATGTGTCAGTATCTTTCAAAGTCTCTTAGAACGCTGCATTTAAGACAGCATTTCATCTCTTCATTAGAGAATTTAAGACCTCCATCTGGGTCAAACTATAAATTTAAAAACTGACTCCTCGTGGTTTTTTGCAAGTGGGTGGGGAAATGAAAGGGGAAATGCTACTTTTAGACCTATTTCCCTAATCCACTTTAGTGGCACACTAGTGACATCAGTGATTTTTGAATGAAAAAGGTTCAGTTTTCTTAACCTTTAGAAACACCTATTGTGAAGTGTCCTTTCAGTAAGACTCTAATTTAAATATTTCAACACCCACATCTTAAAAGGAAAACAAAGACAAGGACAGCATTTGCTGGTTGAAATTTTATCAAGCATCAGAAAAATAAAAAGCTGGTAGGGCAGAAGCTTCTGTTTTGCTTAACTACACGCATCCCCTGAACAGAAAACACTTGTGATGATTCTGTCTTTTATCTGAAACACATTCCAGTACCCTGAAACAAAGCATATTTTTCCTTTATTATCAGGGTAAGAGCAGCAATTTATCAGGAGTATTTATAAAACATTTTTAGCATATTCTGACAAAGGCATTGCACATTTATTGAATTGCTGTTACTGACACTCTATAGGGAGAATGAATTGAAGCCCAACTGAGGCTACAAACATCATGCAGTATACAACAGAACCTATCCTTCCCACAAGATAGAATCTCCCTGGTAACAGTGACCAGCTATCAGATAGACCAACTATACAAACTACAGCTTCTTCTTTTTTACCATTTTAAAGTTGGTTCTTGAAAGTAGAATTTGAAACTAGCAGCAAAGAGGTTCTTACATTTACAGACTCAATAAAGAATTACATAAGGGAGTACACATGCTTCTTTACATAAATGCTTCTCTTGGAAAAGGTAGTTATCCTTTTCCTTTAATCTGTACTAGATTTTGTCAAATTCTGCACACGCTCTAAGTTACTCCCATTTTTTTACTACCAACTATTTAGTAGAGAAATATTATTTTCCAGAAAGCTAGATTAACATGACAGCCACTACCACCTTTTTTCTTCTGAGTTTTCAGAGAAATAGGAGCAAGTCACACTTTCACATAAAATCCAAAGACTGCTGCTCCTCAATCTTCTTGAAAAATTATTTTAATAGGGTAGGATTTAGAGCCAAGAAACACAGCTGTTCTACAGTCTCAAACCATTCTGGAGGCATCTGAAGTCTGCAGCTTAATCCCAGGACCTCTGCAGAGATCAATTCCTAATCCAAGATTATACTCACTTTAATTGTTAATCCTGCACATTTAACAAGACTGATTAAATGTCAATACTAACATTTATTATTACAACTCTGATTTTTTATGATCTGCTCTTATAAAAATTCATGCTCAGCACTTTCTGCCACATGACTTGAAGTTCAGTTGTAAACATGTTTTTCTTTAGCCGTACCCAAATTGGCCCTGTTTTTGCAGACAAGTAGTGTCTTGCTGCCATTCCCAAACTGGCTGGTTTACAAAGCCTTCTTAAGCCTCCTCCTCCAAAACTTAAACACAAGTCAAAACAACACTTAGCCATGAAGAACATCCATTCAAACCTACGAACACAATGACCAGGGAACTTCCTTGCAGCTATTACACTGCTGTAATATTTACCTTATGTATTGGTACAGGCACCACTCACATCTGCAGTCAACAGATGAACCAGCACTATTTCAGTGGTATCTTCTAGAAGTTATCCCCCTGCAATTAAGAGAAGATACAACAAATTGAGAAAAATATGTTTTACAGCACAAGCTAACCTACAGTAATTGCCCCCATTTCAAAAAAATGGCACAAGTTTCGTTTGCAGATTATTCAGTCGCAAGTTTTTACTACTTCTTTAAATGGTGGAGGATTCACTCACTGGCTTGGAATGAACTGAAATGGCTTAGAGAAAGGTTGCATGGCTTATGGATTCTCATTCCTTTTCAATGGTGCTCTGCCATGTTAAATCCATAAGTTGAACGACAAAATTTACTGAGGACTAAACAGTAGTACAAAGGTTTTGGGTTTGTGGTTTGGTTTTTTAGTTGGAGGTCTTCATGTTTACTATATTCAAGAGTATCTTTTGAACTTCATGGCTTCACCCAAGTTATAACAACTTGCCACAGACTGTGCCACATGCATCCCTGGGTATCCCTGCAACGCAGTGTCAAACTAAACAGAGTTAGGCATCCAACTAAACATCAAGTCTGCCTTTCTTGCTTCCAACTCCCAATAGTTGAGCTGATCTGTCTCAACCTAAACCAATTCCTCACTTCACAAGGCTTAAATTTTGTTAATATGCTGCATATGCAGCCTTTCTAAGCATCTTCACTGAGTGATACTGGTCACAAAATACCCCCTCCCCACACTACATGGCAATACTGCGTCTACAGTGAGCTGCATTACAGCTTTAGTTTTAAAACTGGTGCCATAAATGCTTTTATCCAAGGATTGTTGAATTTGGAGAATTTCTAATGTATTGGGGAATTTATTTTCCTTTTTTTTCTTTAATCTATACAGCACTTCCATTGCCATGACATGCAGCTTGTCTTACTGTACTAGAAGAAGGTAACTTGTTTCAATTTTGACTTAGACTGAAAAACTAGTTTGCTTTGCTTACCATCTTTGCTGTTTCACAGGCATTTGATGCTCTTAATCAGCTGTGGAATGCTGAAAGATTCACTTATTTTAGGAAGCCATAAGCCTTTCAGAAGTTGGAGAGAAAGACTTCTTTGCTTATCTTATTTTCTCCTTTGGAATCAAAGATGTTCCTTTAAAAGTGAAACACTACAGAGTTGCAAAAATTTGAAACAGTGTGAGTAAGCATCGATTTGCAGCTTCTTTGATGGAATTGGTCAATGGTTTGCGGATTGTTGTTTTTTTTAACAGTATTTTGTAGCTGACTTACATGAACATGATTTTTTTGCAGGGGAGATCTTTTTAAACTCCCCATGAAACAGTAGGAAGGCAGAATATAGTATTTATCCACTTGCTTTTTTTGGCTTAAGTGAATGAAATCCTCTATTTTTCTTTACACGAGGATCTGAAGGCATTTTGTACTGGGAATACTGTGACTTCAAATTCTAGGCATAACTGAGCTTTATGTGGAATCATCCCCACCACCCTCCAAATCACAAGCAATACTTTCAGAATGAGATGCTGAACATGTAGAGCAATCCATCTCCATGTTAGATGGTTGGATGTTGTGAGGAAGATCTTAAGAACAGCTTGTTCCATTCATGACGAAAATCAGATGGAAGTGTGGCATTTCAGGGAAACTTTACTTTGAAAATTACAACACTAGTACACAGCTCAAGCTTATACATTTAACATCTGCTTTCTGAAAGAAATGTTAACAATTTTGAAATGATATTAAACATTGTTTCAACTGTTTCTCACAAAAGCATAGAAGTCATGGAGGGGAAAACTTAACAGGCAACAATAAAAAAAGGTTAAAAACAACTTTTCCTTTTAGTAGTCCTCTGGTAGTAAAGATAGAACAGCTTCCACATTTGAGAAATAATCTGTCTTGGTCCAAAAGTTTAAGAGTGTTTTTAGTATCTGCTTCTGCCTCCACCTCTATCGGATCTGCTTCCACCACGGCCACCACCTCTGGGCGCCCCGCGGCTTGAACTACTGTAAGAATCCCGAGGAGGTGGATAGCCCCTTTCCATGGATGGGGGAAGACCCCTGTCTTGTCTTCCAACACGATCACGGCCACTTGAGTAGACATCACTTCTGCTGCTTGAGTAACTTTCTCGGCTTCCATATCCATCTCGTGTGCTGCCGTAATCATCATAGCGACTGCTTCCACCATAAGATGGCGGGGGCCCTCGAGCAGGTGGAGCACTACGTGAGTTACCTGCAGGGTCAACGGTCAGGTCATATGGCAACACCATAAGTTATATAGAACAATTTCAAATCTGAATTTACAGAATTGCTGTATTAAAATGTTTACTGCTACTCTTTTTATATGTATTGAGATGGTCTTAATATAATCTGCCACACTAATGGTATTTTTAAGTGGGGATTGCATATCAGGCAGTGAGTGGATTTAGAGATTTTGAAGGAATGAAGACGGTGTTTGTTTATTCAGGCAGGCTCTTTAACTGGGTATTCCAGTACAGCTTGTTATTTTAGAGAAGAAACTCAGCCATATTTTCCAGAGACAGCTGTCATTCTGAACTGTAGACTTTGCTTCTTTAGCTTACAGCTTATTAAAAAGACGTTCAAATGTTAACCAACAACTGCACTTTCACTGTAGGGGAAAAAAATTGCGCCACTTCCCCCTAAAACACAAGCAACCTAGTCAAAGTCAGATGTTATGACATCTGTACGTTTATATGGTCCTCAAAATGGATTCTTACCGTAACTCTCATATGAATCTCTGTAGGAGCCTCCACTTGGATGATCCGAGTAGTCTCTGTCACGTCCACCACCGTATCCATCACGATCGCTATAGGAGGAAAGACTACTAAGACTTAGTACAAATCACTAACATTACAGCAAAAATAAAGTGACAGAAAACTCCAACTGTAGGTACCTATATCCCCTGGAGGGGTATTCATCACGTGAACTGGAATGACCATAATCACGATATGCGTAGTCTCGTGGAGGTGGTGCGTAGTCCCGGGTATCCCTGGAACTGGGATAATCTCTGCTTGAATAACTACAAAGAACAAAAACTGAGATGTTAGCCACATGTCCTACCACAGAAGGTCTGGAATCAAGATCCTTCTCCAAACAAAAAACACTTCACTAAAATAAAACAGTAGAAGAATTTACCCGTCTTTAGTGCTGTAGCCATCATCTCTTGGAGACATGTAGACATCTCTCCGTGATGGCATTGGCTCTCTGCGCGGAGGACCACCGTAACCATCTCTTCCACGTGACACAGGAGCTTCAAAGAAACAGTCCATTTAATTAGCATTTAGCCATGCAGAACATTCAAGGCAAGTGCTAGCAAATAGCTTAAAGCAATTTAATAATATCTCCAGAGCCTACATTTAGAGCGCTTTACATTTCTGCTTGTACAGTTTGAAAGCAGCACTAGACAAAACATATCCAAATTACACCAAATTGTTCCCAACAGCTACAAAATTATACTGGTCTGAAAGGAACCAAAGCTTAGAGAAACAGTACACCATCCCACAGCTGACTGAAGTTCGAATCAATGATTTGCACCAGTTCCTAAGGGAAGACTAAGGTTCTAGAGCTGACCAAGCAATTAATTTAGTCAGGAAGTCCTTACCTCTTCCTCCCATGCTACTGCTACGCACTGGTCCTGAAGGTGCAGATCTTTTAGGTGGAGGGCCTCCACTTCGTGGAGGTGGACCCCTCTTCATAGGAAGTGGCCCTCGAGAAGACCCTAGAAGGAGAAGCCACGAACCAATTATTATTTCTGTGATACTCACCTGCATTTTCTTAAAGCCTGAACTACAACAACCTAAACGTGCCATTATTACCACTACATGATCAACAGTAAACCTCTAAAACTAGACCTCTCCTGTCTAAATCTCTAAAATTAGACCTCCTGTTTTCTAGCCACTTCAAATGCTACTGGCAGAATTGAGAGCCAAACTTCCCACAGCCTAAATTCCTGTCAAGAACTGTCTTTTGGAACTTATCCAAAAGCTACAGGGTGTGACACAAAGGAAAAAAGACAGCTGATACCTGTAATCAGTCACAGCTTAAACGCTTAACAAGTTACTGTTCTCAGAAGAGCCACTTGGGAGGATGTACTAGAGAAGAGCCTACAGAGAGGGAACAGAGGTACTACTACCGAGTCTGCAGAACCTACTATACAGACTCTTCAAGACAGAAGTTTCACTATTTCCAGGGTTTTTTTTCCTGCATTACAGCTTTTACTGTTACACCTCAGGTACTGTTTGCTAGTTAAGTGAGTTTTGTTTTGATACTGAAAAGTCTGAATAAATAGCTGTATCTTAATGAATATCCAGTATCAAGTAATGTACTTTAGAATGCTTCAACAACTTAAAAAAGGTTTAGCTGCCCTCTCACTCTGATCTGGAAGGATCAGCCCTACAATTTTCTCAGTTTAGACCTCTTGCTATAAAGAATGAAAGGCAGTTCCCTTTCCCTGGCGGTAGCGAATCACTTTTTCAACTTGAATACCAGAAAGCTTCCTTTCTCACGTGCAAGGCAGGAGTTCTGCTTTTCTTTCATAGGCAAAAGTCAAGTGGAGTGTTAGTTGTAGAAAGGAATCTTCACATCTGAAAGCCTTTTCTTAAGGTGTACTTGCCTAATCAAAACTTTGACTAAACTGCCGAGATCGTATTTCATCATTTTAATAAAGAACAAGGAGTGCACTATTCAGGTGTTTGACTTTTTTTTTTTTTTTCCAGTAGGATTATTGTCATCTTCCAATGGGATTGTCTTGTGTTGTCGAAGTGTATAATGAGAGAGGTCAATACATACCCAAGTGACTCCCTCTTGAAGGTGGTCCTCTCGCGCCACTTCCGCCTCTTGCGCCTCTAAGGCCCCTGGGAGGACCTCTGCTTCGGGGAGGGGGCGGTGGCCCACGCCTACCACCACTTTCAAAGGATGGCTTGGTTGCTTGTTCCACTTTAATTGCCTTCCCATCTAATGACTAAAGAAGAAGCTGCTTTACTTACTGCTCAGTCATGTTTGTATTTCTTAAATCAAGCCCCTCTTGCTTCACTATTTATAGGGCTTCCATTTTATAAGTTAGAGCAATTCTAGAACTGATTTCAGTCTTCAGTATTAGTCCCCAAGTACTCAGCAGCATGTTGGGCCTAATTTCAATTTCTACAGTACTTCATTCTTGTGGTATTGATGGCAAAAAACCCACAGAGCAGCATCAGAAAGGACTTTCAGTGAAAACACAAGTGTCCAATGATTACGGCAGCCCCACGTCATTTATTCTGTAAATGAAACATGATATATGATCTACAATTTACTTTCAATTGCCATGTACTTTTGTACCAAACTAGGAGTGCACCTGTAGTTACAAGATTAAGCTGAAGGTAACTTAGCTTCAGTCGGAATTTCTGGCAATGGGGAGGCCGTTTAGCACATTTTCTTGACGTCCTGATAAAACGGTGATCGCTGAAGTATTTAGAAGCTATTTCAGCATCTACACAGCAGACTGAGTATGACAATTCACCCCTTTTTTCTAGTGTTTCAAGCTGGGTTTTCAATCAAGGTGACTGTCACAATTTACTCTATTACTTGCTTTTCCACAGGGAAGGTGCTTTGTGGTATTTTTGTTTGTGAGTTCTGTTGTGTGGTTGTATTTTTTTTTGTGGTATGAAAAAAGTAGAAGCTTTTGCTGGAATACAGATCTGCAATACCAGGAACTCTGCAGCCAATATACCTCAAACATGAGCAGGTACTAACAAGCTGAGTAATTCAACCTAGTTAATCAAATTTCTGGATGATCTTTAGATGCCGCATGTTTGGCTATTATAGCGGAATCAAGACCACAAGCCCTGCTAAAATTAGGTTATTCCATGCCTATCCTGGCAAACATGGTTTATTTGCCTTTTTTAGCAGGTAAATATTTAATTCTGCCATGACTACTAATTAATTATCAGGCAGAAAGTGTTGTTCATTGCACTTCTTTGCTGCAATAAATGAACAAACGTAACTGCTAGACTGCTAGTAATGTCTTTATCTACACTGGTATTTTATAGAAGCACTGAGTATTTTTTGTTCTCTGTCAAAATCTAGCTCTCTGAAAATTCACTGTAATGGTGGATGTATTTTGCCAGCTCAGAGTTGTAGTGATTGTTTAAAAACCTGAGTGTACATACCCAGGTTCAACTTGATCCATTTTGAGGGAAAAAAAGTAAGAAATACCAGCAAAATCATATTGGTCTTGGCTTGACTTAGTGAAATATTTTACTTATGGAAGGTTTCTCAAAAAGCCTTTTGGCATGACAAACTGAAATATCCACTCTAATGACTGGAACTTCTCAGTTTGCATCATATTGATTTGCCATTGTAATTAATCTCTAAGTTTCATCCTTCTGAAGCATGAACAGAGGGCTTTGAAGCCTTAAGCTTTGCTATGGCCACTGCTGTCCTTCATTTCATGGAAGGTCTTGACAGCTTGTTGTAAGTTTAGAAAGCAAACACTGTCCCCTTCTGCTAGCATGGGTTCTGAAAACCTGGATGCTAGGTTTAAATTCTTTCATTTGTGTTAGGTAGGAGGTACAGTTTTCCTTGTAATTTCTCCTCCTGTTTTCTTCTGCCTTGCACTTAAGCATCTTACCTTGGCAAAAGACTGTTTCCTTCCAGACTGCTTTACAGAAGTAGTCTTAAAAAGCTATTCCATAGGTCCAGAAAGACCTTTCACTAGATACGAGAATGTATTTTTTGCTAACCAGGAAATATTTGTCAAAGTTAGTCCTATTTCAAAGCAGAGGGGACATTTTATGGTTTCTTAGCTCAAAGAAAGGTCTTACCTCACCAAACATAAAAGTCACACAACCCATCTCAGAATAAGGAAGTTTTTTCAATGAGCTCAAAGCACAAGCTGTCAACATGAACACTCATTAGCTTCTTTTTATAACCTTGATTCAGAGTGTTATAGAAGCATTTTTAATATGGTATGAGCACCAGAAAGTGAAGTCACCCTGGTGCTAAAAAGTATGAAAATAATTTAAGCTACAAGTAATTTAGGACAGTAATAGTTTGGCAATCAAAGTCTCCTATGTGTGGAATGAATAATCTGTACATATTTGTAAAGTGAGACAGGGAATTTTAACCAAACACAATTAGAGAACTATCCTGCAAGCTGTTCCACATTTCAACAGAAAAGATGAATGAAATTTGCTTAATTTTGGGAGAGGGGCAAGAAATCAAGTATTTCAAAGAAACTGTCACAGTAACTTGCATGAAGCTGGTCCTAGCACCGCACAGGGCTTTCCTCTTCAATGGATCACTTCGCTGTTGATGCTGCAATGACTCCATTGCTCCATGTTCCTTGATGGCACATTAAGTGAGTTTCATTTTGCCATATATATCCAAGAAATGAAGATCCATTTCTCAAGAGGCCAAGCTTCTGTACATTGTATCACTTCTTCCCCAAAGAACAGGAAGCACTTTCTGTCAATTAGACAATCTTCTATAGTGCTGAGTACAGTTTACACTGCAGGGATTGTAGCTTCTGCTTCCATCCTCTGAACACAGACCAGCTGGCTTGGCAGGTCTACACTGGAATAAAATCTTTGTCCTGACCCTTTGCCTAAGGTCATATCCTCTCTTTAATTATCCATTTCATCTTAAGGATGTAGAATCCGAAGGTCATGAGAACAGCCCACTGCACCAAACAACCATTACAGACTGGAGAGTATCCACATTTATGTCCAGGTAAGCATGTGCATTTTGTGGCATCAGGATGTAGACTTGACAGCCATGAATTAAGATTCTTCTTAATTCTTCAGCTGGTAAGCTGCTATTAAGTAGTTCTACATTTCTTTTGCACTGCTCAGACATCATAGCATTGATTCAATCTAGAAGACAAAGTGACTGAAGTGAGAAATCTCCATCCCAACTCTAAAATAATTATCTTGTGATCCCTTTCTGCAGGACAAACTGATCTTCAACAAGCACGCTTTGACTAGTCTATGCTTGTCCCAGTATAGGGTGAAATATAGCTGTCCACATACTACCCCTCACCCAAACTGGTGCAAAACTCTGCATATATTTTCATAAACATTTGCAAAATAAAAAACAAATGCAAATTCATTCTTGCAGAATCTATTGGAGTCAGCCTCTTCTACTGGCTACAACTTCAAATTCCTTTGGGATGACAGAATGAGCAACAGACAGGCAGTGCAGAACTCTTCCCCCAGCCAGACAGATCACCTAACTCCTTACAGACTGCTCGAACTGCAGTCTGCACAGTGCTTCTGCTGCTGCTTCTCAGTGCCATTAAAATCTCAAGAATGCTCCAATCCATCTTTTCCAAATGGACAAAGAGACCTTCAAATTGTGATTTATGACAATTGCCTCTTCTCACACCAGGCTTTAAACACTGCTCTTCCCTCACACCTTGAATGCAGAGTCTTTTTGGAATACAAGCAGTACCTGTTGTCCAGAAGGCTTCCTGAAGATGAGCATGAGAGACCACCGCATGAATATCTTTCATATCCATGGTCAAAGCAAGTTGGACCAGAAGACATTCTAGAGCAAATCCCATCTGAGAATGTTCTTTTCATATACTATTTGCCGTTCCAATTTCAAAGCAGATGACGGTACTTCTAGATTTATAGTGAAGACAAACCCATGAGAACGATGATCCACAAGGCCGTCCTTTCTAGCATTTCTTGCCAAAAATGCAGATTGTGCATTCCAGAACAAGTAGACGTAACCTCAGCCACAAACATTGCCTCATTTAGCTACTTTTCCAAGCAGTATTCTCCCAAATATTCCCAATGTGACTAAACACAGGCCTCAACATTCAAGATGTAGAACAGTTGGTGATTATTTTCAAAGGGATTTTGATTTGCAAGCTGCACTCCACAAACACACGATTAGTGACCGAATTCCTTTTAGTCTGACAATTGCCTATTGGTCCTTGAAATTACCTTATGTGAGGATTCAATGACCATTTCAGAGAAAATAAATTATTTAAGCACGGCAGTAAACAAGTCTTCAGAACTGTGGCAAACTAGACAGTGGAGAAATAAAATTCAATAAAAGGAACACCCTGACAGATGTTTAGGCTGGTATAGAAAGAACGTCATCTGAATTTGCCACTCTCTGCCTTGACAAAACTACTAGCTTGCTTAAAAGGGAAGGAAGTCTTCTAAGAGAATAACCCTAATTGTGATAAGATTGTCATGAAGCATCCAGAAACATCAGTCCATGGAGTATAAAACCCACTATCCTTCTATAACACATACCCTGCTACAACACAAATAACAAGAGGTTTTACAAACCTTGTGTTCACGAACACTACACAAAGCTCACTTTCTTATTCCTAAAGTTGTTTTACTTACTGACTGCAATAACTGACATTTTTCTTTCACTTCAACTTCTTAAACTAACAAGACAAACATACCAAAATCCCAAGTCTCAATTAATCACAATCACTTGATGTTTCTTCACTTTACTTGAATGGCATCTCAAGAGACGCTGCTTACAAGGCCAGTGCAGCGTGACCTAAACACAACCATTCACACAACGCAGGAAAACCAGAGTCTGCAATTCAAGAGACCTAAGATGGCTTTCACTGCCTGAAGAGACAGCACCTCCATAAAGATAAGCAGTTGTTCACCAAAAAATTGCCAACGTACATCTACCTTTGCAAACACATGCCACAACAGATACAGATTACAGCAGTCTACAACTCTCTGACAAACTATCCTGGTATTATCTTGGAACTTGTGCTGCAAACGCCTATATTTTTATTTTTAAAAACATTACACATCTTATTGCTCTTAAAGCTAGACCATGGCGTTTTAGGGCGTAAATGAACAAATTCGGTTGCCGGCTAACTGCAAAGCCAGTGCACATAAACTAGAAAGATGCCCCTCACACAGACCAAGCAGATCAATGATGCAAATCACAAATGCAGGAGATTATACTCAGAATACCGGATAGCTCATCAATGCTCCGGCATTCAAGGGAAATCACAGTTACCCATGCTAAAGAACAGTTACTAATTTTCAGGTAAGTCACTTCCCTGAAGTGTAATTTACACAATCCTGCATTCAAATATCATCAAAAAGGAAAATTAACCCAAAAATCATTATTGAAACATGCAAGAATGAAGAGCTGAATCCTCCATCACCGATTAAGGAACAATAAGAAAAGAGAGCATAGCTGATTGCCAGCCAGACTTCCATTTTCTATTAGCAAATCCAGGAACAGGAGAAACATGGAGACAGAGACATTTTGTCAAATTTAAAGTTACAACTTGTCTCCACGATCTTCTAATCCATTCTCTTTCCAACTTTTATTACCAGTTGATTTACCCCGAAGATTAATTGTCCTGGTCAGTAGCAACTGCAACATATAAACGGTCTTAATTCCTACCTTTCCATTCATATCTCTGGCAGCATCTTTTGCATCTGCTGGACTCTCAAACGTGACGAATGCAAATCCTCTGGACTTGTTTGTTTCCCGATCTTTCATCAAAAGGACTGCAGAAACAAAGTCACATCAGCCTTCCCTGTAATTCCCTGTAAGGAACACTTAACCTTTATTTAACCTTTTAAGCTCAGAACTTCTTAGAGGACACATAAGCACCATCATTTCAGATGATCAACGCCAAAAAGTCATCACAGCTATACTGTTGTTTGTTTTATACTATTGCTATCTTAAGAAAAGTTGTCTTTACCTTCCACAATGCGTCCATATTTGCCGAATACAGCCTCAAGGGCTTTTTCATTAGTCTCTGTGTTCAGGCCCCCAATGAACAGCTTCCCAGGACGATCTGCTTCAACCATTTTGATTCTGTAAATGACCTACTAAAAAGAATGAGGCCATTATTAACAAAACATCAGACTGCAATAGTGACTTCATGGTATATAAATTACTTCTGTCCTCAAACGTACAAGCAAATTTTCTTCAGAAAGATATTAGGTAAGAAATATGAGGTATAAAAAAAATCAAGTAATTACAATTTTTTGCAGTGGAAGCAACTCGAAGTAATATTAACAGTTCCTTCTTCACATTATATAGTGTATTTAAAAGACATTAAATAGAACTTGGAATAGTGGAACAAGGCACTGTTAAAATGAAGCAATATTGGTGAATGTGAAAATTCTTCCAGAAGTGCTGGTCCTTTTGTCCTGGACGTTTCAAGTAATTTGCTTAATATGTCAACGTAATACCAAACTGTTAACTCTTCAGAGCATCTTAGGTCAGTGTTTTTAAATTAAGTTCATTCTTTGTATTATTTAAAGTACATGAAGCCTATGCTAAAGTCCTGGCCTACACAACATGAGAGACTGAACTGACACCAGACCACCACTGCAGTTCTACACAGCAATGTCACACTTACAGTCGCGGGGGCGGGAGGGCTCAAAAAGAAAAAAGCCCAAGAGCCGAAGACAAAGCCAAACCCCCCGTGGCTGGCAGGCCGCCCGGCGCCTGCGGACAAGCGCTGCCCGCGTGTCTCCAGCGCGATGGCGGGAAGGCCCGCGCCAGCTCCGGCACACGCGGGAGCGCGGACAAAGCACCCCCGAGGGAGCCGCGGCGGGGCCGGGCCGGGCCGCACGGGGCGCGGGTTCAGCCGCGCTCCGGGCACGGTGAGCACGGGGGGCGTCGGACCCTCCGCGGGCTCAGGCACCGCCACAAAATGGCGGCCACCTCTGGCAGCGGCTCCGCTCCGGCCCCGCGCCGGCGGCCTGCTCGGCACTCACCCACCGCGCGACTCAAGCCCGTCCGGACACATCGACGCGGCGCGCCCGCCATGCCCCCTTCGCCCTCCCCCGGGATGCTCAAGAACCCCCGCACATAAAATGGCGGACACCGCGCCTCACACCGCCAGGACCCTCCTCGCCCCACCGCAACGGCGCGGGTCCCGCCGTCCTAACCGGAGCCGGGCAGGGAGGGATTGCGGGCCGGGCCCGGCTCCGCCGTGCCTCCGCTCTGCCGCGAGCGGCGCGCCACGCGGCCCCCACCCCGCGGACCTTTCGCCGCGGGTCTCCGCAGCGTCCTGCGGTGCCGCCCGCAGAGCCCTACCCGCAGCAGCGCTCACCTCCGCCCGCGCCGATCTGCAACTGCGCAATGGGGGCGAACAAAGGCGCTGCGGGCCTTTATAGCTTTACGTCACCCGCCGGACGGAGCCCCGGATGCGGCGGCACGGCAGCGCCGAGCCCGGTAGGGGGCGCCCGAGACCCCCCCAAGGCCGGCGCGAGGCTCGCGGCCGAGGGGCAACGGGGGCCCGGATGGGACGGGGCCACGGGGCGGAGAGTCCCGTCCTGCCAGGAGGGGGGAGCGGGCCGCGAGCGGCGGGAAAACAGCGGGAGCGGGCCGTGGGAAAGGAGGGGTAGAGCTTTGTTTGCCGCTGTGCCTCGTCCCGAAGGATTGAGGCCCCATGTGCAGTGCTGTGTCGTTCTGGACTCCTCAGCACGACAAAGGAGCTACTGGAGATGGTAATCATCACAATAATGATTAGATGTCTGGAGCGTCCCTCTTACGAGGAGAGACATGGAAGCTGGGGCTGTTCAGTCTAGAGAAGAGAAGAATGAGAGGGGATCTCACTAATGCATATAAAAATCCCAAAGCCAAGTGTCAAGGCGATGGTGCCAGAGTCTTTTCAATGATGCCTAGTGACAGGAGCAATTGTCATAATCTAAAATACTAGAAGTTCCACCTCAACATGAGAAAGAACTTTGGATTGAGGGTACCACAACCCTGGAACAGCTGCCCAGTGAGGTCATGG
Source organism: Molothrus ater (assembly GCF_012460135.2). NCBI lineage: Eukaryota > Metazoa > Chordata > Aves > Passeriformes > Icteridae > Molothrus > Molothrus ater. The sequence goes on along the minus strand of NC_050491.2, from coordinate 19,952,417 downwards.
AGTCTCCCTCTCTTGAGACATTCCTGTATCACCTGCTCCAGGTGACCCTGCCTTGTCAGGGCGATTGGACTGGATGATCTCCCAGAGATCCCTTCCAATGCTAACTGATTTTGTGAAGCAGCAGATCTATCGCTTCTTTGGAAAGAAAATCACAGTAGTATCAGTTTAACTTTGGAGTTTGCAGGAGCTTAACCCAGTTTGCTAAAGCAGCCTTAAAGGCATTTTTAATTAGTTTGATTAGTAGATGTGTATGGCAGCACCCCTTCCTTGGAGAATAACAGCAAACCAAAACAAGTGTGATTTAAAATTAAACGTGTTGATGGCACAAAGTTTTGCCATTTTTGTTCAACTAACTCAATTTGTTAATTATTTGTACTCGAAGCTCAACTGTGATTTTCTTTGGCTGGCTAAACCTGATAGTGGAAAAGATAGGAAATCTGCTCATGCAAAAATTGGCTAAACTTTCATTATTTGAACCTGTAGATTATCTAAATTTATATTAATCAGTTATCAAGGCCTATTTTCTTAGTGCCACCCAGTCTAACCACCATACAGTCTTTTAAGTTCTGCCTTGCAGTTCTTGCTTGCAGTTCTCCAGACCTTCATTCCTGGGAGATGCCACAGAGTCTTTGGACTCTAAGGGCACTGCCCAGTGCTGTTACAGTTGTGCAGCTGCATAATTGCTACATTCTGATAAGAGAACATCAGACTCTCCTTATCTTCAGTTTTTCAGTCTGTCAGATACTGATATTCAGCTGCTGTTTGTGCTATGGGAAGCAGAAGGCAACGTTGCCTCAGAGAAGCTCATAGATGTGTTAAGAACACAAAAGAGGGGAGCTCTCAAGCACTACTGTAAACTCCAGTATGTACTTGAAGATGTCGCCTTACCAGTGTGGATGCTCAGTTTCTGGATGCTGTTACTGTGAAGGGGAAAAGGGAAAGATGACCTTTATAAGGAGGTGGAACAGCACTGCCTGTGATATCAATGCAGTTGCCAAAGAATGGCATTACCAGATACTCATCCAATTATCATATGAAGAAAAGCTTCAAATTCTAGTTTCAATACAAAAGAATTTAAAGGTAGGAGCCTCCCTGGGATGGATAGTGAAAACTAAAGCAAATTGTTAGTCCTGTAAGAAATATGCTAAAAATGGCCTCCATCCAGGTGGGGTCTCTGTGCTTCTCTGACCTGTGGTGTATTTATTGACTGCCACACAACTGGAAAAATAAGCAAATGCAAACAAAAGCCTCTTTTTCTGTCACGTCTGATTTAAAGACTAAAATATTTAATTGATGACTCCAGGCTTCATTTTAGTAACATTTTGTTAACATGTACTGAACATGTGGTTAGGTGGGATTAGCATGAACATAATGACATTTGAAACAGCATTTGAACATAAATGCTGTAATTGTATCAGGGCCACCCATTGTTCTAAAAATTCTTCTGCCCGTTGTTCTAAAAGGTATCTTCATGAGGCTTCTCATCAGAACTTAGTTGCATCTTCATTGCAAACTGGAATGGTATTTTACAGTCTCTCACTACACAGTGTATGTATGGTCTTGCTACAAATTTAGTCAGATCTTTTCCTAGAGGATTAAAGGGTATATAATTCTTTGTCACTTTCTTAAATGAATCTCTGCATGTTTAACAGTGCTGTTGAATTTACACTGCAAACCTGTTCATGCAAGTACTATGTACCATGCTCCATATTTTCATCAAACATTGGCCTTTTACCAAGTTCATCATGCTTTGGTTTTAAACTGGATGAAAAGTTTAGGAGAGCTGAGGGATGGGGACTAAAGATTCATTCAGAATTAATAAAAAAGGGAATGTTATTCACTCTAGATATGCAATCAAAAACTAATAACTGAAAAATGAGCGTAATGATTTTATAACAAGGAGCAATTTTCTAGGCACTGTCAGTTGATGGGTGTTTATAGAAATTCAGGAATTTTCTTCTGTAAAACTCAGACTAGAGTAGATGGGAACAGCACAAAATAACTGTTTCTGGCATGGACTTTATCAACCATTTCTAAACTGGAACTCCTTAATGTGCTTCTCCCAAATCACTTATTTGGGATCTCATTTTGGCTCCTTTCAGTTGAGGCATACAAGGTGGATCATAGGTCCCTAAGACATAGCTGGACCTGCCTGAAATGACAACTCTAATTTCCAGGCTCAGCTGAAAAAACACGAGAATTCCTGTGCTCCCCCTTATTCTTTTTCCTTTTGCCCATTGCTGTTCTATGGTAAGGGCAATTCACTACAGATTGATGAATTGGTTAAAATTAATGGACATGGATGTTTTGCAGGGCAATACAAATGTAGTGTCACTCTCTGGAAACATGAGTGGAAACAGCTTGCCAAAATGGAAAATACAGAGAGATTGAGGTGTTTGCTACTCAGTGATACTTTCTGTATCATTGACAGGAATGCCTTTAGCACAATGTCTCAGCTGTGAGTACCCATCTTGCCATGGTAGCACAGAGCTTGCAGCCATCACTTGCACTTACCCTGCTCCTCAGACATGTTTTGCAGCTGTCCCGGAGCACTGCTCCTGCCATCACCACCTAAACAGCTGACACTGGAGCTTGGCATCATGTTTGTGGTGACCGTGTTGTACCAAGAGGCCATGTTGTGGCTGCAAACATTACAGGCTACATCAAAAAAAACCACCAAATATAATTCTTCCAGATTGCTATATGAAAACTTGGATTTCAACCCCTTATTTCTGAGCTGGTAATATCTCTTAAGCCCTTCTCACTCACTCTCTACAACTCCCTGAAAGGAGGATGTAGCCAGGTGAAGAAGATCTGACTGCTCTCAGTAACAAGTGACAGGATGAGAGGACCTAGACTCGAGTCGTGCAGGGGAAGGTTTAGGTTGGACATTAGCAGGAATTTTTTCACAAAAAGGGTACTTAGACATTGGAATGGGCTAGCCAGGGAGGTGGTGGAATCACTGTCCCTGGGGGTGTTTAGAAAGACTGGATGTAGCACGCAGTGCTGTGGTGTGGTTAACGTGGTGGTGTTCAGTCCTGTGTTAAATTCGACGATCTGAGGTATTTTCCAATCGAATTGATTCTGTGCTTTTTGCTGGCGGCTAAAACTTGAAAAGAGGTTCTGGTATCATAGAATCCTGCAATGGTTTGGGTTGGAAGGGACGTTCAAAATCACCTGATTTCACTACCCCCAGCCTGCTCGCCATGGGCAGGGACACCTTCCCCTAGACCAGGATGCTCCAAGCCCCCTTCAATCTGGCCTTGAACACTTCCAGTGATGGGGCATCCACAGCTTCTCTCTGCAACCTGCGCCAGGGCCCCAGGCCGCACACCCATCCTCGCAGGGAGGAATTTCTCCCCAGTATCCCGTCTAAGCCCGCCCTCTGGCAGCGGGAATCTGTTCCCCCTTGTCCTGTCGCCTCCGGTTCTTCAGAGTGCCCTCCCCCAAGATGGCGCCCGCTGCTTCCCCCTTCACCGCGCAGCCGCTGTGGCCCCGACCCGGCCGTGACGCGGCTGCCGCCACCTCCGACTGTGCTGGGGCCGCCTCCGCAAGGCGCTGCCCGGGGCGGTCGGGGCTGCCGCTGCGCCTCATGGTGCCTTTGCCCGTCCAGGCTGCAAGATGAGGCTGCTGGTTGCTGCACTCTTGCTGGTGGCGCCTCTCGGCGCCGCCTTCTACCTGCCTGGCTTGGCGCCTGTCAGCTTCTGTGAGGAGAACGAGCAGACCGAGAGCTGCAAGGTGAGAACCCGCACGGGAGGGCCCGACGTGGGCCATCCCCTCGCTCTGCCCCACGCGGGGCTCCCACGGCGAGGGGACTCCGCGGGGTATTCCCAATCCCGCTGCTCATAGGTGTCCTCCCGCGGGCGGCAGCCTCTGTCCCGGAAGACAGGCACCCCTAGCTGGTATTCCCTTTTCCCCCTGAACTTTACAGCCTAGCGCTGGGAGGACCCTTAGCTCCTTCTTCCTGGCGTGGCCGGGGCCTGTCAGCAGCCAAGGGTAACTCCGCCATGGGATAGCAGCATTTGCTAGTTAGCCTCGCGTTTCATACCGGCCGCACGTTTGTTTCTGAAAGTCCGTATTTTCATGCTTTTTCTCCTCCTTTCCCGTTTCAGTCACTCATTGAGCTCTTCGTGAACCGGCTGGACTCTGTTGAATCAGTTCTGCCATACGAATATGATGCGTAAGTACATCCCAATACTTTTCCCGAAGTGTTTGGAAAGACGATTTTCTGTTACTGTAAGGGTGTCAGTATTGTGGCTGTAGGAATGGAAGAGTGAATCCGGTGCTCAGTGGCAGGAATTAAGTACAAGAGGGTGGGAAGGATGAAGGCCACACCTGTGCCGCCTGACCGTCCTAAGTTATTGTTTAAAAAAAGGCTGCAGGGTTTCTTATGGGTACAATTTTTTGAGCTGAGTACAAGATTTAGTGTTGACTGTTTGACATAGTTTGAAAGTTCTTTCCTGCTAGGCAAATCTAGGACATAAGATGCTTTGAGTTCCTTTTTTCCCCCGATAATTGAAAGAAACTCAGAGACCAGTCACTGTTAACTTTCCTTTTTTTTTTTTTTGCCAAAGCTCTGTAGCTAATTCTTGGTTTGTTGGTTTTGGTTTTGTTTAATTTTGATTCTTTTATATGAAAACTTCTACCTGCTTTTGCAAATATTTATAGGCCTACAAAGCGATGATAAACAATATGATTTGCAGTCTTGCTGCTGGGCAGAGAAAAGAAAACTTGCAGGTATTTTAGTTCTTTCCCTGGGCAGTGCAGCAGTAGAAGTAAGATGAAAGACTAGCTAAGAAATCCCCCGTCTCTATTTCCTTTAAACTTTATGGAAGCCAGTGAATTAAGACCATTGATTGAGGAAAAGTACTTATGTTCCAAAGATAAGTATGGGTTTGTTTGTTGTTATGTTGGGGTTCTTTAACATAATGTGCTGCTACCTGTGTTTAATGCAAAGCCAGAAGGGTTACATTCTCCCTATTCAGCAGTTTAGAAAAGAATTGGTGAATGCTGTTTGGTGGTGTGGCACTGTAAGAACAAAAACACTTTCCTTCTTTGAAATGTGTTTCGTGTTAAATGCGATTTGTAAATATTCCTTTAAGAAAGGAGTGTAGTTTTTCAGAAACTTTCTGCGTGAGAAAAGTCTGTAGCACAGTGCCTTTTTTCCCACAAAATGAAACATTCTATTGTTTGTTTAAATTGCCATTTGAAAAGGGTGGGTGAATTAACCATCGTCCATTTTGTTAAAGATATGATGGAATATGTATTGGTTGAAATTGATATTAAAATAAATATCACCTTTCTTTGCAAAGGCTCTCAGATTTTTAACTACCAGTGGCTAAACTGTTAAAAATCATGAAAACTACTAAGGACATAATTTAAGAATTTGTTTTAGGCTGGTATTTACAGTTATATGTCAATTCAAAATAAAAGGGAACCTTTGCTACTTTTTTCCAGTTTTGACTTCTGTCAAGATAAAGAAGAGAAAAGACCATCAGAAAATCTTGGACAAGTGCTGTTTGGGGAGAGAATAGCATCGTCTCCATATAAGGTTATTTTGTCCCTTGAAGTTGATCCTGTTTAAATTTGATAGTAGTTGTTCTGATGGCTGTAATCCATAGACATAGCTGAAGATTTGATGACTGGGTGATTATTTTTGTTTATATTTTTTAATATAACCACTATGGAGTTTGTGTAATAAAACCCAATAAAACTCCTCCCAACCCAAAGGCATCTTAGGTTGGTTAATTACAGTTAGGAAACTGAGCTAGTGATCACCCTTCTTGCCTGTTGCTCTGTGGTAGAGAAGTCCAGAAACTATATCTTAGGTAGTGATTTAATACCTGGATGTAAGGTGTGCTAGATGATGTGAAATAATTGGTTTATTAAATGTAACATTGGAGACTATAAAGTGATAGTTCAGGAACTGTTTTGTATACTTGGTTTTAGTATTGGGCAATTTCCAGATGGGAAGGGGAAATTAGGTTATGGCTCTCTCGGAGCTTTTCTCTGCTTGTACATACTTATCATCTGCTGTTGGAAACCAAATTTTTCAGGGTTGATGCATATCACTTGGAACCTTCTGTACGATAAATGCATGGAAATATTTTGTGGGTTGGGTATGTGGTATTTTTCTGTATCATGCCCTGCATTAGCAATGACCAAATGTAGCATATCTAAAAAGCTGTGCCATCAACTTGGGACAGTTATTAGCAGCGGAGGAGCTGTGGTCAAACAGTGGCTCTTGGTGTTTGAGAGCTGTATGGGGTTCAAGTACAGTTTCCAGACTTGGGTTTGCCAGTCAAGCTGAAGACTGTGCTATGTGTGTCTGTGACGATTGCTAGATAATCCACATCCCTGTGAGAAAAAGGGGCAGCAGTTTCTGAGTCTGCTGCTATTCAGTCTTAAGGGACCTGATCACATCTTTTCATTAGTCTGTTAAGTAGGTGATGCCCTCTCCCTTACATGAACTGCCCTTAGAAATCTCCTTGATTGTCTGAGCTAATGTAATTTTAAGTCTTATGACTAGTGGTCACAAGAAGCTTTTAAATATGTACCATGATGGGTCATTTGGACTGGATATATAATGAATAGATTAAGTGTTCTAACAGCTGTTTGAAATGGCTGTACACAACAGTAATTAAGAAGTGCTGCTCCTGGTTAGCATTTGGGCCTTAATAATATTAGAATTTTCAGTCATGCTTTAAGCTCACTAACAGGTAAATACTAACCGGGTTAGAAGTTGGAGATGCAAATTTGAGTGTGTTTGTGTTAGGTGATGTCTATGCTTGAAGCTTAGATATTGTGCAACTTGTGTTTTTGGCAGCCTTATCTGACTTGGTTGTCACGGAGAAAGCCAGCTAAAGTTAACATGAAACATTCAAGAATGGTGTAGTGAAAGTCTGTTTTAGCCCATGATGAAATTATCAAAATAAAGCAAACTGGTAAAAGAAAAAGCATTACCTTTTCTACTAATTTTCAATTTTCAGTCCTCAGGGTTTATCCTTCAGAAACTTACAGTAAGGAGCTAACGTAATTTAAAAAACCACTTCCCTAATTTATCTGAAAATAACCCAAAGTGCTAAAAGATCTTTCAAGCAAAATTGAAGTGACTTTTTTATGTGTGCTTTTTCTAACAGTTCACTTTTAAAAAGCAAGAAACTTGCAAGAAGGTTTGTACAAGATCATATGACCCAGGAAACAGTGCTGATAAAAGCAAACTGGCTTTTTTGAAGAAAGGAATGCAATTGAATTATCAGCATCACTGGTAAGCCAAGACATATGCTTGAGATTGGGTTTATTTTCTGCTTTTTGACATTTGTTACCTATGTTTTAAGTTGCTGCTTTCTTCCTTTTGTGTGATAATTGTCTCTCTACTGTGCGTCTTGTAGGCATTACTGAAAATTGTGTGCATTACATGAATGTGAAATGTCACTGTGAAGTGAGGTGCACCCCTTTCTGAGGACGTGTTCTTTGATGATTTCTGTCTAGGATTATCGATAACATGCCTGTAACGTGGTGTTATGATGTGGAAGATGGACAAAAATACTGTAATCCAGGATTTCCAATAGGATGTTTTGTTACTCCAGATGGTAGAGTTAAAGATGCTTGTGTTATAAATGTAAGTGGTGGAACTTTCTTTGTTAGTATAGGGTGGTTTCATTTGTGGTTTTACTTTCAAGCTTTGTTTTCCTGAGAAAGAACAGATGTATTTGTAAACATGCTTAATGTTCAGACTGTGGGCACTGACAGAGCTGAGTGCTGCTTGTGTGTGCAGTGACTCACTGATACAGTTTTCAAATAAAATGTTCTTAGAGGTCTTTGACTAATATATGTTTAGTAAAGGTAAAAGAATGGTGTGGGTGTTTAAAAGTCTTAAAAAATTTGAGGTTTTATTCTGAAATTTCATGTGTTTCCATCCTAGTACCTATTTAATTTTTGTCTGTCATGTTCATATGCAAGATGTTCTTTTATCAGTATCAGATAGAGGCTTTCTAGTGAAGTCCTAGAAATGAGCTCTGTGTTCTAGTTGCAAAAGTCATGTCTAGCACAGTTTACAAGTTAAATGTGTCAGGGTTTTTCCAGGTGGCTGAAGGTTTATGAACACAGCTGTGACAGAGAAAATTATGTTGACAGTTGGAAATGTGTCAGTCATCCTGCGAGATCCATTGTGAGCTAGTACAATTACAGATAGTAGTGATAGTTTTATCCCTCCTGGGTGAGGGACAGCACTCCTCTTGGTGAGGAGAGAGCTTCCCGTGACTCTGCTCTACCACTTGACCTCCTGCTTTTGTGCAGTGCAGTCAGTTAATTTGTATGCAGCAGGTCTGATGCTTCTTTGAAGTGTTGCATTTATCATGCACGTTCAGTTTACTCTGTCTACAATGACCTTCCAACTCAGTTACTCCTCAGGCTACCCAGACTGTTGAAAGTGGTCTTTTATAGGTATATTAATGTTGAAGTGTTTGCCTTTGTTGCTCCTTCATGCAACACCAGTCTCATGATAAAGTTCTTGACTTCTTGCGCCCTCTCCTGTTGGAGAAGTTGCTCAGTCTCCTGATCATGTTTTATAGTCAGAGTTTAACAAGAAGAACACTTTCTACCTCTTCAACCACGTTGACATAACAATCATGTACCACAGCGGGAAGGATGAAAACTGGCCTGGTGCAAGACTGGTAATGGCAAGACTGAGACCACAAAGGTAATTGTGCATTAAAGCATCAGGTTCTGGTACTCTGGAGTCCTAACAGCAGTTCCAGACAGAACAGTTCCTTAGAGATGTTATTGGAGTTAATAAATTCTGAGTAACTTGTTTTCTGACTTCTGGTAAAGCTTTCAGTGTGCTGGTTTATGTCCGGAGCTGTTTACAAGGACAGTTCCACAACTGTAAATGTCATTTAACTTTGCTTTTAAAGTGTCTCCTGAAGTCCCTTGTGATGGAAAAGCTACTTATACAGACTTTTAGAACCTGACCCAAACAACAGAGCCTTTTTCATGTTTTGGTTGATTTGTATCTGGGTGTGTATGTTTTCAGATATACTGAGAAACAGCCTTTCACTGAGTAACAGTTTCCCATGTCAGATCTGTTACCTGTCATCCAAATGTACTTTGGATGAATGTACAGGTGTACTTTTTCCTGTGTAAGTTTGTATAAGAGGTATAGTTGAAATACTCTGTTAACACTGCTATTCAGAATTGAATGACAACAACTAATTTCCTAGGAAGGCTAACTGATTTCCTCAAACAGCAGCTGCTTAGTTTTTGTGTTGACCAGAGTGGAGGTGCAACAACTCAGAGGTCAGGAGAATACTGGAGCAACTACTTTGGCTTCTGGTCAATCTGTTCATACACAGTTCATATTTATCTATATTTGGCAATTGCAGCCCAGTTATAAAATTTCAAACTAGGTAGTTTTTTTATAGCTAAACTTTTCTCACTTTTCTATAAAGGTTAAGTAAGTTAAGAAATTACACTACTACAGTTTCTGAAGTCATACAGACATGCTTGGTACAACATGACTTGATTGTACTTGCTTTTTGTCTTGCAAAGGTACAGTGTTTTTTTAGTGAATTATACTTGCTATACAAGTTTATTCCTTCCATGAGTGCCGGGAAGATTCTACCAATCTTATTAATTTTTTCATAAATGCTTTATCAGTAGCATCCTGAATGGCTGAAAAATGAGAATTTCCCTTTTCCCTGGCAGTGCAGACCATGAGGGGGCAGTTAGGTTGCACATAACCTTAATTTTGTCATTCTCTGACCAGGTGCTTTGCTTCAACCTTGAAGCTCTCCTTATGGGGAGTATTTGTGGTTGGAGCACAATGTTAAATTTTTTTAAAGAAAATTGAAGTTTTTAAAAATTTTATTTAACTTCTTTTCCCTGTTAGCTACAAGCATACAGATGAGAACAACTTAAGCTGTGAAGGCCCACCTATGGAGATTCCTGGAGAATTCACCAATAAACTGAATTTGGTTTACACCTACTCTGTGACATTTGAAGTAAGTATTAAATCTGTTACATGAATATGTAATTCCACAAAAGAATGAAATCAGAGCAATTGGATAACTTTGTAATAGCTGTAAGTGGATTACAGCAGTGTAAATTCTGTAAGGATGGTCTTGTGAAGTATTTTTCTGAAAATCTTAACAGGTTTTTTGTTCTTGTAAACTAATTGACACTATGAAAATATAAAGGAAGGCCTTTCCCCCCCCCCGAGTTTTATTACTAATAGAAAATTAGCAGATTGTATAACTGGAAGAGTTGTCTTCCTTGAGGTAAACTCTGCTTTCAGATTTCAGTCAGGCTGCTGAGAGTCTTATGTTAAAGAACAGTTTATATTTGGGAACATTTTCTTTGTTAAATGTTGACTGTGAAGTTTTATCTCATGAAGTTGAAGGGTTTGTCTCATTTTGTGTGGTGTTTATTTTTTTCACTGGCTTTTTCTTGAGTACGTGATCGTTTATTTTTTACAATTAATACTCTAATGTATACTAACATACTAATGCTTTATTCAGCCTGTAATGAGTTAGGAGGAAGTTTCTTTCTGGCAAATGGGTCTTTACCCCAGCATGGAAAATGAGCCTCCTGTAGGTGTGACTGTAATTTGATTCAAGGTACTTCAAATCTTGGTACCTCTGTTTGTCTGGCCTGAAAGCGTGGTTGTTTTTCTGATGTAACACACCAGTCTTAAAAGGTTTGGCTTGAGACCACAAGCTTGTTTTGTACAGACAGTGAAGCAGCCATGATATGGCAACAGCTTTCATCCTGCCAAATTGAATTTGATTTGAACCAGTGACCTTGAGGTGCAAGGCTCAGTAGCCTGTTACTTTTCCATTGAAACACCCAATCCTCTTTCAACTCTGATTTTCCTACATGAATGAGCCTTCTTTCATTAACATTTGTGTTTACATCTTGAGGTAAATTGTGATTCAGAACTTCAGTATGAACTTTGGTTACACAATGGGTGAGGTGTTTGGGTACCCACACTCTTTTTCCCTGACATGGAGCAGATAAGGCTCACATCCAGTGGGTTTGGATACTTCCAGCAGGTGGCACTTCAAAACTGCTTATTCTCTCTGTCATCCATAAGCCTTGGTTTGAAGTAATACCTTGTGTGTTTTACTTTTTATTAGTAGTTTCAAAATAACTTGAAAGTGGAGTGTTTCTCAGTGAGAAGCGTTTTTAAACAGGAAAGCATCAGTTTAAGTAAGCCTGACTACTTAAAGCATAAATATATAACTGTTTTGTGTTCCTTCTTAATATACTTCTGATGAAAAAGTTAGCATGTCTACTTTAATTAACTGACATGGACAAGGCATTTAGCACTATGTGAAAAGTATGCATCGTCATGGCTCTAATGTTTAGTACACAAGTGTACAAAAATAAAAGTATGAGAGCAGTTTGGTTCTTAGCTGTGCAAACTTAGCACCTTGTGAGTAAGTGAAGAAATTCAGCAGAACTTCATGCCAGTCAGGGGATAGAATTTAGTAGCAGGACAACATATGTGTTCATCCAAAGAGAACAAATAAAAATAAATAAATGGGGAGGACAAGGCTTGTGAGTCAGAGTCCTCAGTTGTAGACATGAAGGTCCATCACAGGAATATCTGGAAATGAAAGTTGTGTGCCAGGAATCAGACTGGAAAATAGTCTGTGTCAGCCAACACTATGGCAGAGAGCAAAGAAGCCTGTGCTAAATCCATTAAAAGTGATTAGAAAAACATATTTCTAGCTTTCCTTGGAATTTTTCTCTGGAGTATGTTTGACAAAGCTGAAATTTCAAGATCAGTGTGCTATGCTGGGAAAATCTTGTAGTGATGTCATAATTGTTTTTCAGCTGTTGGGATCTGCAGGCAGCTACATCCCAAATCATGGAAAGATGAGGCTTAGTGAAGCCTAATTTAAAGGTAGAAGATGATGATAGGAGATTTCAATGAAAATTCACTCTCAGAATCTCTAGAGATGAATTAATGCAAGAGAGATCTTACATCCAGGGTTGATACCAAGCTTAGAAGTGAATGCTGACTGGAAGGTTTGGGAAGAGATGTGGTATGCTTATTTCCTCTTGAGACTTCAACAGACTTGTACTGGCTTCTATTAATTACTGTTTCATTTCCTTATAGGAAAAGAATAATATTAAGTGGGCTTCCAGGTGGGACTACATTTTGGAGTCCATGCCACATACAAACATCCAGTGGTTTAGGTAAGATTTGCATTTATTCAGTGAGTAACCTTGCAGGGGAGCACAAAGATTTCTTAATTGTACTTCTAGGGAGATAGAACAGTGTCTGTAGGTTTTCAGTCAAGAAAACTTTTTGCTTTCGTATGTGAATTAAGTTTTCATCTCTTGGGAGCAAATGTATTACTGCATTTTGTGAAAGGAATGCATCAACAGTATCCAAAAGGAAAACAGCTTGCATTTTTTTACTTTATCATCTCCATTCTGGAGAAGTTTTGAGTCATTGCAGCTCTGCAGTGTTCTTTATGTTACTGTCTGGCTTTGACTGCCAAGTGAGAGGTACATATATATACTGCGTGTTTTGTACTCAGCAGCTGCTTACAGTAAAAAGGTCTTTTTTTACGAGTAAAAGATGTATGTGAAAAGCTCTTGTTTATTTTATTTCCCTCCATAGCATGGGAATTATACTAAGTAAGTATATAATTAGTGTTGAAGTGTTAATGTTTTGCAATGTAAATCTTGAAAAGGCTAATCCAAATAAATTGTTCTCTACAAAATATTAAATGGCACAAAATCAGTTTCATTGGTTGATAGAAATAAAAGTTACTTGACAGTCTGCTTTAAGAACTGTAGCTATTTCACCAGGGAAATTACTTCTCAGTTATAGAAGGAGGAAAATAAAGAAAAGCAATATGTAACTGTGTTCAGAATTAGCAAGGTATCATGAAATACCGTTTTACTCACTTGTGTCTCCTAAGAAGTCACAGACTTTTAAGTCGTGTACCTTTATTTTCCCCTTCTCTGAATGGGATAATACTGAAAGGTCTGAATATCTAAGGCTTTTCCTCAGATCTGAGCTGTACATCTAGTATGAACTGATACATCTCCTGAAGCCTGAATTACTGGATTCAAAGTTTGACATTTTCTTTATCTGCAGTATAATGAATTCCCTCGTAATTGTTCTGTTCTTATCTGGCATGGTGGCTATGATCATTCTGAGGACTCTTCATAAAGATATTGCAAGATACAACCAGATTGACTCTTCTGTGAGTAAAATTTACAGTTTTTACATGAGTACATTTGTCTGTCCATAGTGATGTCTGTCTCTTAGTTTTGAGTACAGTCTAGAGAGATGTATAAGTATGATGAGTTTGATACATGCTAATATCTCTGGGGGTTAAAAATTATTGGAGATACTCTGATTAACATAGGCTGATACAAGTTGATGTTACCTGTGGCTGGAAACTGTGGTGGAATTACTTTGTTTAGTTAGGAGATCATAATATTGCAGTTCATGGGCAACGCAACTTCTGACCTGTAGCTGTGTTAGAGCTACTTGGTATGTGCATAAATGATATTTTATTTTATTTGTAAATACAATTCCCATGGTAATCGCTGTTTTAAACTGAGTCTAGTTTGTTTAAGTTACTATCCAACTGAACCTGTTGGGAGTTCTTTTGAGATATGTACTCCTTAAAATGGAAGAGCTGCAGGTTTCCATAATGGAAGCGAATATAACTGATTGTGAGTTAGAAAGACTTGACCAGTAGACGGAGAGTAATTTTTACTCAGTCTTTTTCTCATTGGTAAAAGTGGTATCTGCAACTCAAAGATGAGAAGTAATGTCAGATGCAAGAAGGGTTTGAATTTTCACTTTTGTTGCTCTCTATCTGGTTAAAGAAATACTTCAAAATGCACAAAAATGTTTCATATTGACTGTGAATTCTGTGTGAAAATACTTCTGTTCTTGTTTGTGGTTTTAATATTGAATGTCTTTTGTTAATGGAAATCCAGAGAGTGGATTGATTTTTCTCACATCCTTTAACTGATAGTTTTTGTGAGGCTTCTATTTGATCTCTCAATTAAATTGTGTTCAGTATTTTATACTGTCTTGTCTTTATTAGTTGATCATTCTTAATGTGATAAAGAGCAAGACTTGTAGAAACTTGATTAGTTTTTATAAGTAACATCAGGGATAGGTGCGACTTTCAGAAAGCCACAGTTTTTTATTTTCTTGCCAGGTGTGAGAGACTTAAAAATGTGTTGCAGCTCAAGGAGCTTATTTAAAAAGGTGTGAAACAATTGTGCAGAAGAGGACATTGGCTGAAGAAGATGCAGAGAAGCAAAGTAGTATCTCACATTTAGGGGATGCTGGTGATTGTACTTCAGAAGAGATCGATGCACCAGCCAGTGACTGTGGTCTTAGAATGTGCTTTAATGTTTCAGCTGATGCTAGCTGGCTTTTAGTGTGATGTGGATTTAGTGAGACATTCATTAATGAAGTGTTCAGAAATCATTAGATTACTTTTAGGGTCTTATGACTAAGAGAGGATTCCTGAACTGAAGAGAACTCATGTCAGAATGTTTTCACCTTTCAGTGAGAGGTAAAGTGGTTTTTTTGTTTGCTTGGTTTTGGTTTTTTTTCCCCTAAAATCTTTGTAATGACTGCTTGAATGTAGGGGACTTGAATCTTTGTTAGAATGTTTTGAGCACTAATGGGTAAGATGAGGATTACAGCACCTTTGAAAAGTTTAGAGTAATTTTGCTCTGATATTGTTTGAAACTCTAAAATACAGCTTACTACTTGGTTTAGCTGTATATTTCTTACCATTATGTTGTAAGGTTAGCAGTATGAAATACTGCTGAATTTTTTGAATAGAAGTCTGAAAAATACTCTGACTCTTAGCTAATTAACCAGTAATAAAAGAACTTAATTAAAAACAAAGCTTTGAGACAGACTGTGGTGCATAGGTTTATATAGGATAAATCAAGGGTCTCAATCTGCCATACATGGTTTCCCTTTGTTTCTTAAATGAAAATAATTACCACGTAGCTATTTGTTTTAAAGTTCCCATTAGAACCAGAAGGTGTATTTTGAGTGCATTTCCCAGATGAGTTGTTGCCAAGGATTCTGTACGAGTCATTTCAGAGCTGTAAACATACTCTGTGTTCTATCAGGAAGTGAAGTACTAAGCGTTTATTCCTGCTCAGTGTTTGCCATTTTGGAAACAGAGATTTGCTTCAGGTGGTAACCTTTGCAACTCTTCCATTCCTTACTTACAACTACCTGGGAAAAGCCTTTATTTTGTCTTACCTCAACGATTTTCTTGTTATTATCACAATTAGTTCAAGTTCAGACTTCAGTTTTGTATTTATGCTTCTTTGACCGAACAAATCTTTCTTTGCTGGAAGAACACTGATGTGTTGGAATTATACCTGGATATCTGGTATAATTTTCTATCAGGTATAGGCTGTGGTTTTGTATTTTAATCAGTGTTATCTTGTGTTTAATAGTTTTCAATTTTTGTATTCATATATCAGCCTTCTGAGAGTAATTTCTAGCAAGCAGAGGTATCACTGTGGGGAAAGCAAAGACAGTCTTCCAGAAAAAGAAAAGTTACATCATCTGTATGTCATTCACTAGTGTGATCTGCTTGCTTTCTTTTTTTCTTCCCCTGTTTTTTGGCAAGCTTTAATTCTAGTGATAAGCAGACCTTTGAACTGAACTCAGTATTACACTGAATGGAACTTGTAGCTTTTAACTTTATGAGGAGTAGAGGGTCTTCTTGTGGGGTTGATTATCTGGTTGTGTGCGTTAGTTTTGTTGTTTGGTTGTTTTTTGTGAGGGGAGGTGTCTGTTTTGAGTGACTTTTTTGAAAAGTTTTGTTCTTCAGCAGAGGTTCCTTAGAGCCACTGGACTGAGGCTTCCCCCTACCAATTCCATCCTTTCATCCATTCGCATCTGGCAGCGGCCAGAGTGTTTGTACTTGTCCCTCATGATTCCAGGATGCAAACTTCCTTCTGGAGTACAGAGACAGTTTCATTCTTTTCCAGTATTGTCATTGAGACCGATGGACTTGGAAATGAAAACAGAACAAAATAAATGCTTGAACTAGATTGAAGTTAAAACTAAACTAAATGCTTTGTTTTAGTTTAAATTTAGAATGATTTTCTATGGTTTGACTAATTACATTTGCTTTTTCTTGCTTTAGGAGATGAGAATTTTCTTCATAAATCTTGCCTTTTTCACTGAACCATTAGGGGGTTATAAAATCAATGAGTGATGAATCATATGCAATTAGTCTGGCTTTGGATCTTAACTGGAAGCTAATCAAAATTTAAATATGTATTTTGCATCTTGTTTGTGTTAATTCACTACTGCATTATGTATTGCTGCTAAAGACATTGTTGATTTTATACAGGAAGATGCCCAAGAGGAATTTGGCTGGAAGCTGGTTCATGGAGATGTGTTTAGACCTCCAAGGAAGGGAATGTTACTGTCTGTCTTTTTGGGCCAAGGAACCCAAATTTTCATTATGACATTTATTACTTTATGTAAGTAACTTCATTAAGATGATGTCTATGTAGTGTAATAGTAGTAAGAAAGATGCAATATTATTATATAGAAGCCTTCTTTTGGAAATAGAGTTCTTCCTTTAGTAACATAAAATATTAAGGCAATTTCATAACAGTAACTAGATAGCTTTAGTAAGGCTGTTGTAAGTGTTGTCATTGAAAACTTTGTGATATCTGGGCTAATGCTGATTCTTCATGAATTCAGAAATCAAACTTCCTTCTTACAAGTTTCTCTGGTCTGGGAACCCTTTCTGTCCAATATGTTTGACATGAGGCTGCAGCCATACAGAAATATGAGCAAGAGTGCACGCCAGTGAAATAGTACTGACACAATGTTGAGATAATGATAGCCTGCCATAAATAGCTGTATATGCATGGGACCTGTGACGTGATTCTATTTTATTATTGGTTATCTGTAAATTTTATGAGCATTCCTTTTTTTACTGTACAGTAGAATTGGAAAGTACACTGATACTTAGTACAAAAGAAGAATCTTTCAAATTTTGTTCTCCAGGTTTAACTCAGATTTTGGTCTTTCATAGGGGAGCTGCTTTTTTCTATTTATTGCATGATACTGTAAGATTACTAGAATTTTCTTGAAAGGCTTGTCTGTCATTGTTGATCACAACTGTGTATCTTGCTTAGCAATGATAGTTTCCTGCACAATCAGTTTAGTAGTATAGAAAGAAATTGGTGGCAAGAGAAAATGCTTTTGATGGATGGTGGCATTTTATTTTTCAGCGTTTTGGCTATGAGAAGTTTTCTACTTAAGAGATGAGGTGAAAATAATGCTTTTGAACGAAACAGTACCATTAGGGGATGTTTATATGATGAGGTTGTACAAGAGCTTAGGCACTCAGCCTTCATTTAAATATGTGGTAGTGAAAGGGATAAACCTTCACAGTGATCTGTGTTACAGGGATATTTTGACATGTGTCCACAAATAACTAAATCTTTTTGTTTCTTTAGTTCTAGCTTGCCTTGGTTTCCTTTCTCCTGCCAACCGTGGTGCTCTGATGACTTGTGCAGTTGTATTGTGGGTCTTACTTGGCACTCCAGCTGGTTATGTGTCTGCTAGAATGTACAAGAGTAAGTACATGCATTTATTTAATGTGACACAAAGTGTTAAAATCAGAATTGCTGGGCTGAATATATACCTCCAATTGGAGCTGGTGTCTCAGACAGTGTATCTGCTTTGTGCTGCCATTCTGCAAAACAGTTGGAAAAAGTCTTGACATTGAAATTGTTTTTACTTTTTCTCTTCAGCATTCAGAGGTGAGAAGTGGAAGACCAATGTCTTGCTTACAGCTCTGCTGTGCCCTGGGTCAGTATTGTTTCCCCTCACTCTTTCTTTTATTCTTAAGTATAAACGAATCAGAAGTGGGAAGGAGTTGGGGAAAAGCCAATTGTTACGATGCTTGTCTGTGTGACTTTGTGTATGGTACTCCCAAGCTGCTGTTCCTTTTGTGCATTGCCTATCTGTGACTATAAAGAAAAGTGAATTCTGAGGAGCTGGAGCTTGGTACAGCTGGAACACAGCTTCTTGGCTTCTTGTTTTGTTGTCAGGTGCGGGGGTAGGAGGAATGGGGCAACTCTCTCACAAGGTTGTGTCACAGCCTTTGGGAATCACTGCACCAGAACATTGGGCACAGTGCTGGGGTAATTCCAGTTTGGTACTGCAGTACTGGGTGATTCTGGTTATAATCTTCTTACATGTGAAAAACATGGTTCACTCTCCTGTAAAAATTCAGAGTATAATAGATGACAATAGGGGACAAAGACAATAAAGCAAAGATGTTATGGCTGGATGTGTCTTGGCACTCAGCCAAGAGCACGCCTGCTGTTTTTGAAAACACCCTTTATATACCATTTCTATCGCATCAGCTTGTTACATATTCATAAACAATTATGCATAGTAAACTTTTCCTCCAACTAGTTTACATATTCCAGGAACTGTTTTACATAGCCCCTCCTCCTTTTTAGAGCATGCCTATTTCTTGGCTCTGGTTTTGGCTCCTTCTCTTTATCACTTCCAGCTTGGGCCTTGGTCCATGCTTTCTTCAGACTGTGAGTGCTGATAGTTGGCATATCTGTAGCAGGTGTCCTTATCCTGTGTTCATTGGATGTTATCCCATCCAAGCAGGCATTTTAACACAAGCATACTTATATCAGCTATTTCACTACTGTGTCTAAGCTTAATTAAAACAGAAATAAAAACGATATCTTTATAGCAAAGTTACTTTAGCACCACACATATAGAATCCATTTTAATATTTGCAAAAAGCCAATATTATAATATGTATCTATAATGTTACATGAATGTAGGTGGTGTCCAGTTTGGGATGTGGCTGTAGTGTGTATCATACTATATAATGTGGGCAATACTGTCCTGCTTGGGAAGGGCAATAGCACTTCAACCTTTTGTTTTCTCATAGCTCTTATGACCTTTTTTTGAGAATTAGTGGGGAGAGGGAGCAGAAATTCATTTCTTCTGCAAGTCTTCCTTGTTTATTGGTTGCAACTTTGAGTACATGAAGTCATCCCTTGGCAAGTATTTTTGGCAAAAGTGGAAGAAAAGATTATAAGTTTCTTAAGGTATTTCTTCCCCCCCAAAGCCTCAGAATGAATAAAACATGACTTGGCTTCAAGTAAAGCAGAATTTCATCAAATTAAACAAGTTAACAATCAAGTCTAGTATTTCTGTGAGAAATCTTACTTCTTAACAGAATGTGCTTCGGTCTCCCTGCTGTCATTTAGATGTTTTCAGGAGAAAGAAGAAAATATATATCAATGGAAAGAATACTGTGCTAGTCAGTTACACTCCCAAATAAATTGAGTTTCACAGAGGAAGTAAAATGACTGAGGCTGACAGAATCTGAACAGATGCCCTGATTACACTGTGCTAGTTCAGTGAATTTGCATAATATCATAAACAGCCCAAGTTCTTTTTAATCTCGGTAGACTGATGGGAGCTCATATTTGCAGTATTTTTTATAATTGTGGAGGGGGTAAGTGAGGTCTCTGTTATGAGCCTGGGTAGATGATAAAGATTAGAAAGACTTTTAAAATGGATTTGATTTTTATTTTTTGTTCAAACAAGATGCTTACACCAGGGGTCGCTTGGGTGTGCTTATTGAACAAGTCTGTTCCCCCAAGCAGTTTTGGCAAGTGTCAGGCCTCTCCTAGGAAAAAAAGGAGCCTGTCTTTTGCTCTAATCCTTCCTCCTTCCCTTTTCAATTAAATACAGGGTGCATGCTCACTTTGGGGTAGCTTAAATTCTATCTCAGGAACACTTTTTTGTAACAAAACCCTGACAGTGGTGCACTGTACAGGACCCTTTCTGAGGTGTTATATTTGAATCCAGAAATAAAGGCAGTCAGCACAAGCTTTTTTATATGGAGTTCCTTTGCAGAATGAACATTCTGCTTTGTTTTCAGAATGGGATATTTGAAATCTTCATCTCACCTTGATTCAGCAACACCTCGATTCTTGTCTCTGAGTTGTTTCTAACTTTTGTCCAGGATGTTTAGAAAATGAGGCAGATGTGTTTAAGGGGAGAGGGAAAAGCAGGTCTGGAGACAAATCATGACTGGTGCAGTCTTTATTTATATTCTCAGAAGCACAGGCTACTTAGTATGTGTAACTCCATGATTATACAAATATTTCTGTTGTAGAGCAGAGCTCTCTTTAATCCCCCCTTCCCCTTGTGACACAAACTGCAGCAGCACATTAGAGTCCGTGTTGTGAGAATCCATGGGGCTAAATAGGAGATTTTGCTATCACTATATTTATTCAGAAGGAATTTACTATTTATAAGGGACATAAATAAAAAAAATTATGGTTTTAATTGGAAAGAAGGTCCAGATAAGGAGTTTTTACATTTATTCTGTATTTTTCCATTCTTTGTATAGATTTTTTCAATGGCATGTTTCTGTTACTCTTTGGTGTTATGTACAGAGTCTTTATTTAAATAATGGCTTTACCTACATTACCTACATTAGAAGTATTGGATGGTGCAGATATTTTTACTTTACCTACACCAGTGGTGAAAGAAATTGGGACTGTTGGGAAATTGGAAAATAGAAAGAAGCTACATTTATTTTAAATAATTTACATTTTGTAATACTAAGTGATATTTATTCTTTCTTGAATATTGTAATATATTTTCTGAACTTATTTTTCAGGATTGTCTTTGCTGATTTCTTCATTATGAATCTCATTCTGTGGGTGAAAGGCTCCTCAGCTGCCATCCCTTTTGGCACTTTAGTTGCTATCCTTGCTATGTGGTTCGGAATTTCAGTCCCACTAACCTTTGTTGGTGCCTATTTTGGCTTCAAAGAGAAGGTAGGGTCCTTTGAATACAGATTTGAAATACACCTGTCCTCTGTAATTGAGCCATTGAAGCAGGAGTTCTAGACAGGATCTGGTTAGATCGAAACATCTGTAATCCCATGATTGTAAAAGGATATTTTACTTCCTTGATATTGAAACAGAGTGTGTATTTGTAATGTCATACCAAACTGGTTTGCTCTGTCCATTCACTAGAATTGGGTTTTAATTATGGTCTTGGAGCTCTTATTGCTTTTTGTGCTTCAGCAATAGTAGTAGTATTGCTGAGTTTTGAAGTAGTACTTCAGAGAGGCTTCAGTTTTGTACTTCACTAGTTTGAAGTAATGCCAGACAGCTAAGAAAAAGGCGATGTTATTGGATTTTTTAAAATTTTGTTTTGTTTTTAGTTAAGGACTGAACAGATTTATTTTGTGTTCTGCTTTGATTACTGGCCCATAGTTGGAATGTCTAAAGCACATGTGCTTTTTTCCTAGTGATGGGTATCAAGTATGTAGGTTTTTTTGTTTGATAACGTGTGATGGCTTATGAATGAAAATATAGTTATGTTTATAAATCTTTATATGCTAATACTAGGGAAAAGTACTCTTATTTATGATGTAATAATTAATCTTTTATTTCTGTTGTTTTTTTCTGCAGCCTATTGAGCATCCAGTGCGTACAAACCAGATTCCTCGCCAAATCCCAGAGCAGTCATTTTTCACAAAGCCATTGCCTGGTATCATCATGGGTGGTATCTTGCCTTTTGGCTGTATTTTTATTCAACTTTTTTTCATTCTGAATAGCATTTGGTGAGTATCACTTTTTTTTTCCTCTATTTATACAGGTTTGATAATACACATGGCGAGTTTGAACATCCCAAAGCACATAATATAAGGAATAAACCAATTTTGAAAGTTTTTGATAGTTTTGCAAATTTTATGGAATTTCTGGAGCCTTTATATTTATTTCTGTGCTTAGAATTTACAAAACTAATTCTTCTTAAGGAGAACTTCAAAGTATTATCTGAGAGTCCTATTGTCTTGTTTTATCTTTTACATCTGGCTCTGTACAGCACAAATGTGGTTGCATGCTGTTGTGGTTAGGTAGAGCCTAATCCATTGTGTAACTATATTATGATTTATGAAACTAATGTGATCTAACAGTTTCAAATGTGTAGATCAGAATCAGGTCAAGATCTTGGGATTCCATGTTCTGCAGAACAAAAAATCTGCTCCCCATGAACAATCCACTCCACTCCTGAATCTTGTAAAACCCAGTCAAGCAGTGTGTGAAAATTTAAACCAGTGCAGTCTTTCATTACTTTCACAATATAAACGTGAAATGTCTAATACATTGTTGTTCAATGGGAAATATTATCCTGAAGGTGCCGGGTTTTTATGGTGTCATCTATCTACACATTTATGGTGTATAGGTTGAGAGATCTTACAGAACAGTTTTCTAAACCAGTTCTTAAATGCAAGTACATTAGATTAACTTTTTATATCAGTCCTCAAAAAATGTGTAATGTAACTGCTGAAAAATATAATCACCTGACAAACAGGTATATTGTGGACTTTCGCTTCCCTTTATCCTATGAAAGGGAAGCATGGAGGGAATATGCAACTAATACTCCTCTGTCAAATCCTGTACTGCAGTAATTGTCACCTTCACTCAATAGACTCAGAATCTGGTAATGGGACACTGTGAATTAACTCAGAACTACAACCAAAAGTGAGACTTGTGTTTTTATTTGTTTTTAATTTTAGGTCTCATCAGATGTATTATATGTTTGGATTCCTGTTCCTAGTTTTTATAATTCTTCTAATTACATGTTCAGAGGCTACAGTTTTGCTGTGCTACTTCCACCTGTGTGCAGAGGTAAAAGTTGCAGTTCTGATGTAGATAATGACTTGTAACTGGAAGATGTTAGAAATACAGGTGAGGTATTCACATACACTGTGAAATGCTGGACACTATGAACTGATTGCATTTTCAGTCTTGGCATGCCTGTCTTAGCCACTCTTCTGAAATGTGCCTTCTGCTTCAAAATCATCTGCTGGCAACAGATAAGCAAAACCAAACAGCTTTGATCTTAGAGTAGTTTCATCTTCGTAGTGGAAGCAATACGGCTGACTTTGAAAAAAGAAAATATCTACATGCCATGTTGGAATTTTACTGAGCTATGTTTTACAGAATTAAATGTGTTCATAAGACAATGCTAATTTTTCACCATCTTATCTATACTCCATTTCCTACATGGTGATTCTTAGCAAGCGGTTTATTGTTTCTTTCAGGACTATCACTGGTGGTGGAGGTCGTTCTTGACCAGCAGCTTTACAGCAGTTTATCTCTTTATCTATGCAGTCCATTACTTCTTCTCCAAACTCCAGATAACAGGAACTGCCAGCACCATTTTATACTTTGGTTACACAATGATCATGGTCTTGATTTTTTTCCTTTTCACAGGTAAGTACAATGTTCAAACTAAAATTAATATAGAGGGCTCTGGTTTTGAAATGAGAAACATTAGGTGAAATTTAGATTACATGAAATATTAAATACAATTTATGACTCTTTAGGTGGTGTTACTTACATGGTTTGTTACACCACACAGCATAGTACGATTTTTTACATTTTCTTCCTAACTTGAAATTACATTTATTTATGGTAAAATTAATTTTCCTTTACTGAATATCAAGTCATTATATTTTCAAAGGCCTGTTTTTGTTAATTTTATCAAGTATTATCATTTTATGTAATATCGAGTATTTTGTTCATTTCAGTGATATCAAGTATTAACTTGATTCTGGATTTCATAATTGGTTCTAGAAGTTCTGTAGTTAAAGATAATTTCTCTCTGCATATGGAGTATGAAAGATATTTTCAGCTTTCACTATCAGCAAGTGAAGGAGGCTGGTGCTGGGGAAGAAGTGAATGTTGACAAGATAGAGTTTTAGTACTGTTAGAATTGTCTTACTTGCTCGTTAAACCACTTCATAATGATGGAAATGTACCTTGACTGGAGGAACCAATTTGAAATATGGCTCTCCAGTGTTAATTGTCCAACTCTTCTGATGTAGCTCATGCAAACAAAGTATCTTCCAGAGGATTATTTTAATGTTCATAGTCACTTGACTGAAACAATAATTTTGAGGCTGATTTGATGAGAAATTTGTGCCAAATATACTATGTGTTGGTGAAATAAGAAGCTCTTGGAAGGGTACTGGCCTTGAAAAATAGCCATGAGTGTTTTATCTTGGCGTTCATCATACTGCTGCTGTTGTATATGTAGATTTAACACATGAAGTCAGATCTTTTAGGTGTCACTGCTTGGCTTCATGAAATACTGCAATGACAGAACTAGAGAAAATGCTTGTTCGCATACGATGGGCTGTTGATAAAAACAGCCATGACAGTCACTCCAAAGACTGTAATAGAGGATTTCTCTGCGGATGGCGTGGTCGTTTATATTGGTACTTTTTAACTTCTTCTGCCTGTTTGTTGAAAGCTGCTCTGATTACATTGTGTTCACTTTGTGAAATGCATCTTTTAGTTAATTGCAGTTGAAAAAGAGTGGCTGAAATAGGTAATGAAGGTAAGTCTTAACATCAGACTTCAAGTTTGTCAGTGTAACGGGGAGAAGGACCTCTTTCATCCTTATGTATTTAATTTTCCTAGTACTGGTTGGCACAAGGCAAAAAAACCCACTCTTCATAAAAACCTGAAGAAAATTCCTGTATGTGTTTGAAAAAAGCAGTTATGCTGTAGAAATTATATTAAATAACAGTAGCTGTTGCTCATTGCTGGTTTTTGTTCTTTAGAAATGTCTCTCTCCTAAGAAGAACAATAAAAGTTCTAAAAAAAAAGCAGGGAAAAAAACGAGGAGGATTTAACTTTTCTGGTTTTTAATTGTTAGACAGCAAACTTGGAAGTTTGCATATTACCAGTTTAACCTCTGCTTAAATTGTAGTGAAACAGACAAGCTCCAGATGTCTTCTATAATATCTATCTGTCTATCTATCTATCTGTCTTTTGAAAACCCCAAAAATGATAGTCTAGAATGTTTTAATTACTTTTATGCTAAAGCAATATGTTAATATGTGTCTGAGTTTTAGCATAGGTTAGTTGCTATCCTGCCAATTTCAATATCACAGTATGCAAATTGGTAGAATTAAAAATGTCCCTTTCATATATAAAATGATAATTGCAGTTGTCGTGCCAGCTGCTGAAATGGTATTCAAAGCTTCAGATATGCTCATCCTGGAGTTCTTGATACGAAGGCCAGTGAGACCCCTGAAGTACAATAATAAACTGTGCTGCAGTTATTTTTGCAGCGTCGTCTTTTTCTTTTGAAAAAACCCACAATGGTGCTCCCTGTGCTGTTTTTGTAGCTCATGAGGAAAGCTACTACATGGCCCTCCTTTTTTTTTTTACATTTAATAGAATAGCTAGTCACTAGAAGGCTAATTAGTACAACAGATGCATGGAGTACGTAATAAATCCTTGCTAATGTAAAATGCTGTGATAACTTTCTTTTCCATATTTAGTTAGGTGATAGATTTTGGGCCTGAAGTGTAAGCTGCTCTAGACAAATGGCTCAAACAGTAGACACCTAACTTTGCTTTGTTTTGTAAAATAATCCTTAGCAGCCATAGTTTTAGAAAATAAGGGTTCAGTTTTTCACCGTTTCTGGAGGTGAAGGAGTTTGCTAATGTAATGTTACACATGCCTTGCATTAATAGCCTTCCAAAAATGGGACCATGATCTGTTCCACTTAAGTTAGTGCCAGGTATCTTGGTTTTTTCTATTCTTGCCTACTAGCTCTCAGCAACTCTGACAGAAATACAAGGGGCAGCGTATTGCGTTACCCAGGGCATTTCAAAAGAGATCATGAATAAGTAAATAGGAACTGAATGCTTGTATACCAACACTGACAGTAATAAAATCTGACCAGGGAAATCTGATGGTGTGCACACCTAAACCAGACAATTTAATTTTAATGTACAAAGTGCAGCTAATCTTTGAAGAAATAACAAGTGTGGTTGGATGGGGGTAGCTACATTATTACATGTATTTTATTTGTGGAGGCAAAAAAATCCTGAACATAGTCAAAGCATGTTTCTTTACAGTGACCTCTATTTTTGAACATCATTTTCACTTGTGAGTTAATGCCATTTTCAAAATTGAGTTTTGATCTTCTGGGTAGATTGTGTTTAGAATCTGAGATTCTGAAGCACCCACCACTGTGCGGTGATTGAAACCAGTATGATACAGAGAGCTTTTAAGGTACATGAGAAGTATCAGCCAAGTGCAGAGTGCTTTTCTATTTGCTTTCTTACAATCTGCTCGTGCTTTGAATTCTTCTTTCTTCATTAAACAATAAAGCTAGAAGAGATGAGTAGAGTCTGCTTAATGTATTTTGACATTATTCTTTGCAAAAATCCTTGTTTTTAATTTTGAATTTAACCTGGTTTACTAATAACTGTCCCTTACTCAGTTAGATGCTGGCTTTGTGTATAGCATCTTGTTTCTGTGTACCAGAAAGTGAGAGTATATATATTACAGACCAGACTATTCAGCAGAATATAAAGCAGAGGACAAGATCATCAAAAAACAAAGACGGTGTCAGTGTCTCCCCACTACATATAAAGGGATTTTTGGACATATCTTGCTTCTTGGCTAAAGAAATGTCTTGAGTCACCTTCAAATCTGGATTTGTGAGTTTTAAATGGCTCCTGCAAAAGATCCTTTACCTGTAGCTCCCTAGAATGGTAAATGACATGCAGTGAGCTGCTGTGCACTGGGATGGCATCACTTTCCTAGGATAGTAGGGATTATTTTAAAAGGTAGAATCTTAAAATATGCAGGTCATGTGCTTAGGGGAAAAATAAGGATCTATCCCACAACAGTGAGTTCTTCAATCAGACCATTCAGATGTTTTTCCATGCAGTTTAAGTTGGTGAATGGTTAGGCTTGGGTAAAGTAAACACTAGCCAACTAATTTGTTATATTGGATTAACCCAGACAAACAGATTAGAAAGGCTGAATTGAGGAATTGGTGTTAGTCTTGGTGCTGGGTCATTTGATAGAGATGTGCATGTGAAAGATGTAAAAAACCTCAAAATGTGAAGGAGTTCTGACTAATCAGAAAATAAATGTAATGGTCTCAACTCTTGCAACTAGTGGGGTGTTTTACACGTTTGTTTGTAGTTTTAGTTTGTTTGCGGCTTTGTTTGGGTCTTTTCTGTTGTGGTTTTTTGGTGGTTTTTTTTAAGTACTTAGTGTTAGAATTTTTTTTAACAGCTTTTCCAAAAACGCCTTTAGGTATCTGTTCTCTGTCATGTTGTGTTCATTGGTGTCTTGAGAAAAGCCTGAGCTGCAGAGGTGTGCATCTTGTGGATAGTGCTTCAAAACTTGGGTTTCAGTTTGAATCTGTTTTGAAAGAGACAAATAAAAGCAACATCCTGGTATGGTCTTATCTAATCCTTACCTAAATACTTCTCCTGTTCTAATGAGAGGCTCATTTTAATAAGGGATGATTTTCATTTTGGTGCAAGATGAGCTTAGAAAAATGGTCAAGATTAAAGTGCTAGCTATGCTCTTCAAGAAAATACATTTCAAGGGATGCAATGTGGTATGCAAGGTTGGATTTTAACTAGTGCCACTAATAATAGCAATTCTACTGGGTAGAGGTACAGGTGTAGAAAACAGAGTGTGCAGTTGTCTGTGTTTTAAGATTGGCTTTAGACAAAGTAGTTAAAAAGAGAATCTGAGAACCTGTGGTACTTGTCAGCACCAGCCTAAAGATCCAGTATGAAGTGCTCAAATCTGGAACAAGTGGCAAATTTGTGAAATGGGTTAAAATGCAGAAAATGTGGAAAACATCCTGGCTAGAATTTTCAAACAAGCCACGCTAGTTCAGAAGTATTTTTTTCCCGAGTTGCTACTCCTTTGCAGATCCCTTTGACTGGAATATTTATTGCTATGCAGGAAATCAGAAACATTTTTACTGCTTTACCTTTTTTGGGCCTTGTAGTGTTCATGGAATCACAAGCATCCCAAGGGTTGAGGGGGAAAACACTGAATTTCAGTGGAACCAGGCACTGTGCTGTGGTTCATGTTCTTAAAAATAGAGGCAAAATTTGAGCTTTTTTTTTTCTTGCACTAACATAAGCAATCATGTAGGTAAAGCTACTGTTCTGGAGAACCTTATAAATAATGTTCTCTTACCTTATATTAATTTCTGTCCAGTAATACTGGTTGCAATGTCAACACAACTCTGCTGACCTGAGCCTTTAGAAGCTTCTAGTCTATTTGGCCCATGTTATTAAAAAAAAAAAAGGCACTAAAACCACCTAGTTGATTTGGTGTGATTCATTTGCACTCCTAAATCTGCAGTTGGATTTCTAACTTAGTTGATAACCAGTTTTCAACCTAGTTTGTGCCACTACCTTTAAACTGATCTTAGAGCATCCAGTGGCTCTTTAGGAGAGGTACCTTTGATAGATGATGGGGTCTTTAGTTTGATGTTCTGGTTTTGCTATTTCTGGTCCTTAGAGCTATCCACATGTGGAGTTTGTAGGATATATTTGTTCATGGGAGGGAAGAAGAAATTACAGTGCTGGTTAGCCCCAATTATTGATGTAGAGGTAGCAACAGAAGGAATCTGTGCTCACCAGAGAAGGTTCTGACTACCTAAGTCTGTGTCTTGGTGATGAGTGTTGCCTTTCTCTCCTGAATTTATGATTCAAATCTGATATCTGACAAACATTACCACTTAAAAAGTGTCTTACTCCGCTTCTAGTACATTGGCAAAATTTTTGATAAAGTTTGAAAAATAAGCAGGGTGTACTTCGTCTTTGATCTGCTAAACAGACTTTTTAGGAGGAGGAGTTGAAAATCAATGTTACTGAAACTTGTGTAAATCTGTTTATGGATAAAATGCTTGTTCACAGTGTGAAGTCTTCAAGTTCTGTTATAACTGAGGCAATGTCTTATAGAAAACTGATGTGTTATAAAGATTCAGACTAACAAGGATTGGAGGAAAATATGTGGATTTAGAGTGTATTCCCATATTTAGTTGTGGCATGCTCAGAAAACTACGGTAGCTGTCATTCTTGGGACAGTTGTAATTATGATAGTACACTTTTGTTCTAGAACACAATTTTTAAGGTATCTAATGTGTTAAACATTTGGAAGAAACTGCTTTCAAAGCCATAAAAGGCTTGGAGAGAGTTATTTTATAAAAACCAGGAAGCAGAGACTGAGAACCGTTATTAGAACAAAACTATGAGAGTAAGGTTTAGAGTAACAATGCTGGTATTAGAATATTTGGCACAGTAGGAAGGAGCGGGATATGACCGTGAACTGCAAAGACTTGGTGATGTCAAGCCTACAAAGGAATCGCATTCTTTGTGCGGTTGCTGTCTCATCTCCTATCAACGGCCATAAATCTGCTGTCTCCTACTGTTTCAGAGAACAACAACTGCAAACTTCGAAGGAAAGGGTAATCTGTGGCATATAATAATAGTCTGTCAAAAAGCCTTTAACTGAAAATATACATGGAAGCATGAGGAACGTAAGAATTGGCATACAGATAATAAGCATCCCAAGATGGGTTGTTCGCTTGGGAAATGGGAAGATAGAGTTTGAAAGATAGAAATGTAACTCGTAAAAAACCCGAATGCTTCATAAAGAATCTTCTAGTTATTAAGGCAGTCACAATAGTGAAAGAGATTGGATGTTAAACATGGGCTGTACAGACAGAAAAGGATAATATGAAACTGGAGGGAGCTGAGTGCATGATCTTGCGAATGCCTGCAGTGGAGCTGGGAAGGGCTGTCCCAGGGCTGGCTTGTAGCTGTGTTTTTGAGAGGGAACTCTGTGCAATTGAGATCTTCCCTTTTTTTGTCTGTTGAGGGTTAACATCTCTGTGGCAGTTTGCAACTAGTAAAAGTGTGACGAGTAATGCATTGCTTCCTTTAGAGGCTGAAGACTAAATTAATTGGAACTCCGTCTCCTTGCATATGAAGTTCTTAAAGTAATTTAAAAGTAAATGTGATGGACAGTGTCTTTGCAGTTGCCCAATAAAAGTGACTGCTGGTGAAAACGACAAATTTCTTCATCAGTTTAAAAATAGAAAATTGTTATATACTAATCTCATTCAGTGTTTTGGTTTGTCACTGCTGCTTTCACTTGCTGCTTACTTCCGGCTGCTGTAGCACTCAGAGCATTCCTTTGGCAAAAGGAAGTAACAGGATACACAGAAGAAGAAATTTCTATTCTCAAGTATAAATAGAGCACGATGAATATAAAACTGGGACGAGTGAATTTTTTCAAGGCCTAGTTGTGTGTCATAATTCATAGGTGGCAGTGAAGTATTGTAGACCTAAAAAAATCAGGTGGGAGCTGGCTTGGCATGTTTATAAAAGTCAGTTTCTGAATTGGTGCTTGTGCCCCTGCTCATAGTGGTGGCAACACGGTCATCAGTGGCTTAAATGTACGTGAAGCAGCCTGGACCCTAAAAGTCATCTTTGATCTAAATCAATAACCTAGCTTGAGGTTGAATGTGTGTTGTTAAATTTAAGAAGTGTTTTTCTGGGTAGTTAGCTGGATTACAGTGTTATATTCTGTCCTGCTGGGAAGTACATGTTAGATTTCTCTCTCAGGGCAAGCTGGAAGATAAACTAACCATTATTATTTTCTTGTTTCAGGGACTATTGGATTTTTTGCCTGCTTCTGGTTTGTAAGTAAGATTTACAGTGTTGTGAAGGTGGACTGAAAAACTTCAAAGTGTCTTTTGAACATATCCTCCTTGCTGTTTGATAATTTTTACCATGTATTGAGAAACATCCTGTGTAATTATTCTGATTTGTAAAAGTGGAAGACCAGACCACAACAAAAAATGGATATTTTTATTGAAGAAAATGGCACCATTGCCATTTTGATATAAACAAAAATGTTTACATCAATATACTCATTGAACATGTTAATTATAGTAGTTCAAAAATTATACCCAAAATTTGATTTAGGATGAATAAGAATTCTGTGAAACAGTTTATTTGAAAAATTGAGTGCATTATGCAGTCCTCCAGCTGAATTTCCTTGTGACTGGAGTTTGGGTTTTTTTGTTACCTCTTTTGGTTACCATTTATATACCATGAAAGCCTAGGACTGTCAAGTAAATCTATGTAAAATGTGAATTTTTTAAACTAAACTATGATTGTACATATTATCCTGCACCTTCTTTACAACTAGGTTATCTTCTTACAAATGTACATGCATTTAGTGTAATGTAGACTTTATTAAAAATATCGACACTGGTTTTTGTTCAAATAAAACTGCACAACTCTAGCTGATGTGTTTCCTTTCTTGTTGATTAGGTCTTCACTACTTGGACACAGATCATATTATTTGACCAGTTGATTGGTTTTGAGTTTTATATTGTTCATAAGCAGTTTGATTATGTCTTTGGTGCAGATTGTGCGAGGACTGGTGGGTTGCTTGAATCTGTGGTTGTAGGATGGGCAGGGCTTCTGGACCTGTGTGTCACCTCTGTGCTTTCTCCAGCTTACCCCCAAAATACCTTTTGCTGGGCAATCATTGCCTTCTATCAAAGATTAACCCCCTATTTCTTCTTGTAGCCATTTGCCACATCTGTCTCCTTATTCTTCATCCTGTGAAGATTAATTGAGCTTGTCGGGAAGTTTAGACATGAATCTAGGGGGCTTGGAAATGGGTATTTCATAAAGGTGAAGCCTTTTCCTTCCTATGCAGAGCTTAGCTTCAGTGCTGGATTGCATGAGATGGAACATATTAATAGCCTCTTCAGCTATAAGATGGCAAAGGCTCTTCTCTAAGGAATGTCAGAGTTTTAAAGAGGCTCCCCAAAATCTTGAATGGCCCTGGAAGCTGAGCAGAGTCATTGCAGACGTGTAATTCCAATGGCTGTGTTACAGATGCTGTTGGAGATGAGTAGGGGGATATTCACTCAGATTAATGGGTGAAATACTCAAAGCTTATTAAATGGCATATGGAAACATTCATCACTGGAAGCTACTTTTCAGCACCTAAACCCACAATTTAACAAGACCCAAAATGACTCTGTATTTTTTCATAGTCATGTAAACACCAGGTGTCTGCAGTTAATGTTTATTATCCTTTCAATAGTGTAATCTTTGGTATGAGGATTTCAAGTCTCTATGGAAGCTGTTCCTTCAAGGTTACTGAAATGTTGGGACAGATCACCTAGCTCAGGTGGGATGACTGCCAGGCCACATCTTTTGAACGGTGCCCTGAGGAATAAAAATGAAGCTTTACACAACTTAAAAAGTGTCAAGCATTGGCATACCAGGAGGAGCTGGCTACAGTAAACATAGTTCCCAGTGAGGTTCAGATATGCTCTTGATGGCAACTTGGCCTCACAAGTATTTTCCCCTCCTACCAAGAAAAACCTCTGTTTCCCTTCTGTTCCCTTGCAGAGGTGGGAAACAACAGTGTTGCTCTCAGAGAAATCAGGTTGTGGTTGGTTATCAGCTGGTTCAAGAGCACCACTCAAGAGATTTCATGCTCTTGGAATTGGCGCTGGTCTGTTTATATGGGCCCTTCCTATTAAATTTTATATTTAAAGTTGGGGGGATTTTATTGGATACTTATGTTGCATGAAGCTGCTTTTAAATTTTACATGTTCAAAGGGAAATTAATTGATGAGAGAATTTGGAGCTACAATTGCCATAAACTCCCAGCAGGAAATTTTGCCAGATTAATAAATATGCAGTTCACAAGAGGCAAAGTAAAATGGGTTGTAAAATTGTATTTGTGGTGCTTTTACTGTGACTACTACTGAGCTAAAACATAGAAAGTGTGTTGAACAGGTTTCTGAAGCTTGCCAGTCAGTCCAGAGCCAAAGTTGTGAAGTAAAATTGATTGTTCTTAAACTGTTATCAGTGAACTTTGGTGTGCACGTGTGTGAGATTTGCTACTGCTGCTGCACTCCCCCGCCAAAGAGACAACCACCCATTTTTCATCCTGAGGTCCTCTACATCTAAATACTTGTGCTGTATACTTCCCCATATCACTGATTTGTGCTGTTTTGTAGAGAATCTGAATATATGCCCTCAGAATTTTCTGACATCTTTTTTTGACTACAGAAAAGGAGCCAGCTGTCATTTGGCTTTGTGCTTATAGAGAAAGCCCCTTGGCTGTCAGCTAAATACGAATGGTTCTGAGCGCGTGTCATTTAAAGGTGGTGTAAGCCCTAGCCAGAAAATAATAGACAAATGTTAGGGGGATAGAATATAAGAAAATGAAGGTAGTGTAGAAGTAATCTTACCCCTAAGGAGTTGCAGCTGGGCCAATTATCAAAGATTAGGAGCAGGCCTGACTTTAACAGGCCACAGCTGTACCCAATGAGAAGAAGAGTGCTATAAAAGAGTGGGTGGCCTGGTTAAGAAGGGAGCTGGAGTCAGTTGCTGCTTCGTGAAGAAGAAAGAGTCAGTGCTCTGAGGAGCTGCCCACGAGAAAACAGCGAGAAGGTATGAAATTTTTGCAATAAGGAGAGAACAGTATGGAATCCCTGCAATAAGATGGCAACAGACAAAATTCTTGATTTTAATTTTATTGAGTGCAGAATGGACTGTAATGTGATTTTTTTTTCTAATGATTCTTAGCACTCTTTGGGAGGTTTTCAAGCATGACGGAAGGACTTGTCCACTTAGTGTTGAATCAGTGATGGGTTTTGAAGATGAAATGGTCATTATGGGGTCATTTTGAGTACTTAGATACCAGCAACTGATTCCTTGATATCCCTTTCATATTAATTTATGAATAATAGCTGTTACATGGAAATAACCATTCTTCATCTACTCCTGAGAGAACAATAGACTTAGTAAAGCATTCCCTACCTTGTGTTTTTGTGATGCTTTCAGCAACAGATGAGGTAAAGCATCTCACACTGGAGATGCTTTTTTTTATTACCAGATTCTCCAGGTAATAACCACCCAAATCCAGCAGACTTTGTAGAATGACAATTTTGTCATATTTTAAGTAAAACTTGACAAGTTACAACAGAACCTCAAAGGAGGGGGGATTTCAGTGCCGATGTTTTACATTTCATTCCACTTGCTTGAACAGTGTTGAACAGCTACAGCATCGTTCCTGAGAGGAAATGTCAACAAGATACACGTGTGCAGCCAGGGAGGGGAGTTGGGGGCGGTGTGTACGTGGGATACATGCACACGCTTGTGTGAACGTTTCTGATGACCAAGTTCAATGACTGCTGAAGCAAATGGAAAATTTGGGTTGTGCTGGTCACAAACTGTAAAGAGAAGGGTGATTCTTGGGTGTGCAGTGTCTTCTGTAGTCTTACACCAGATGTTTGGCTGCCCAGTCTTATCCCCATGAGTTGTATCACCAAATCTAATGGAAATGAAGCGTAAATTTCAGCATGGGTGTTGTTGTTTCTCTGCTGAGTGTGATACCAACCTTGCATTTTCACTTGCAAAGTAGGACTGAAATAATTTCTACAGAGCAGCTGCTGATGCTTCCAGGCTTAAGATTGGAGAGATGAAGCTGTGCTCTTCACCTACAACCATGACGTTTCTGAGTCATAAAATAATCTAAGTTTTAAAATAGTGTCAGCTAAACTTATGTTGTGGAGATGAGTTATTTCAGTATTTCTATTTCTTACTAAATATGAATTGTGTGCACTACATTATTTTTAGGAAAGATATTTAGGGCCGTGTGGGTGGAATTGGGTTTGTGGCCTCCATTTTCCCTTTCACTTTCATGCAACTCCTTTGCCTTGAGAAGAGCTCCTTTTGCCAGAAAAATGTGAAAAAGGGGATCTGACTTCATTTCCCAGAGCTCTCCAGTGCACTGCTGCAGGAACCGAGCCCAGAGCAGTTCCTGGAGGGCACAGCCCCTGCAGGTGTTGCAGGGCTCATGCACATGAGAAGAGGTCAAACTGTTTTGTCTTCTTTATTAATGTTAAAGTCATAATTTGCCCACAGTGTGATTTCCTTGTGGAGAGTGGACTTTTTTATGGCAGAAAGTACGAGAAGGTTTAACAACAGTCTAGTCTTTTCCTGAGATAATAAGCAGTAATGCAGCCCTCCAAGAGGCACAGTTGGTCCTTCTTAGAGTGGTTTCTTTGCCTCTGGGTGGGATATCTTTAACTTTGCTGGGATAAAAGCAGGATGGATTTCTTTTGTGTTCAGTTGAGATGCTACAGCTCCCAACCAAAAACTTCAGGTCCGGGTCACCATCTGTTTTGGTGTCCAAAGTAGCTACAGTTCAGGAGTTCCCAGTTTGGTGCTTCATCTTCCTAATCTTGATACCTCTGAGTTACAGGCTGCACACACTAATTAGCTTTGCTCATACAAACAGGGAGCCTGCAGACTTTCTGTGAAGTTATTAGTGCCAGGATTTTATAGATAACATTAGTGTCTGCAGAGTTGACCCAATGTAATTTATGTTCTATTTGCAACTTGGGGAAAGCTCTTAGATGTTTTACATCACAACACAGTAAAACTGGGAGATTTATTACAGGGACAGAGACAAGAGGGCACTTGAGCTGCTCTGTTTATCATAGAAAGTTGGGTTATTCAGACATGCACACCTGTCTCCTGTATTTTCTGGGTTTGTTTCCCTGCTGCTCTTTGACAAGCTCAGCTGTAGAGGAAAAGTCCTGGGTGCTTTGGCAAAAGGTTTTGTAGTCTATGGGAGAAGAATTATATTTGTATGTCCAGTGGATGTCTATCTCCCTCTGTTCGTAGAGAACTGACAATGTACAACTGAGCTCTTGATCAGGCTGCAACTTCGGGAGAAAGGCAATACAAGAAATCCCAGTGGGTGGATTGAGAGGGTGCTCCCAGACTGTGCTGGAGCTCTCAGTGGGATGTCAGCACCTCAAATGCTCATCCCAAAGGATGATGGTTGCAGGTAAAAAGAGATAAACTAAAGAAACTGTTTAGAAGGCAGCTAGGAATGGCTCTACAGGGCAAGCTGGAGCTTCGTGGCTCACATCAGACCCCAGCTGGTAGAAGCAATAGGCCAGTGGAATGGACCTGGGGAGGATATCCCAGAGCTAAGTGTCCTGGTTGTTTTGGTTGGCTCAATAAGACATTCCTTCTGCCTGGAGACCTCTTCCCACCACTGTCCTGAGATCCCTGTGGCTGCCACAGCCCTGCCTCTTGGGCGTTTCTGCAATACCAGTGTGAGTAACATCCGAGCATTTTGGGAGGGGTTGTAGGGAAAAACTGTGACTTTGGAGGTGCAGTGACCAGCAGAAAGGGGTTTTCCCAAACTGCAGAACTGTGGCTGCACTTAAAGGCATGAGCAGCATCTGCCAGATGAGCAAATGTACAGCCTGGATGTGCCCTTGGGGTTAGACTTTGTCCCAGTAAAGAGGCAATCCATCAGAATGGAAGGAACCAAAGTGTGGTTTTCCCTGAGCTTAGCATGGAGTACTTTTTCCAATAAATTTCCTGCTGTTACTGGCACGGGGTGTCTCAGGACCATCTCCATCCTGCCTGTTATAGCTACTCTTTCTAGACCAGTCATCCATATACTATGGACATGTGGGATGCAGCAAATCGAGTTTTTCTGATTCTCCCAGGCCAGCAGCAGGAGAATCCCTCCAGGTTTCTTAGTGGCAGTGGTCTGTGAACAGAAAGAGAAGGACTGTTAGCTTTGCAAGGCTCCTGTGATGTTCAAGCAGGGTGAAATGTCTGCATCTGTCCAGGCATGCCTCTGGCACAGGCGTGGATGGGAGGGCAGTGGGAGGCTCCCTGCAGACTCAGGGAAGTGGGGTCACTCAGCTGACTGGTTCCTTGGTCTCCATGCAGCCTCAGCTAGCTTCCAGCTTCCTCCTGTCTCTCCTCTCCAAACACCTCCTTTGGAGGCTGCATCAGCAGGAAAGCTTTGGTTAAGAAGGAAGAAAACAAAAAGGCAGATGCCTTCTCCAAAACAGCAGCCCTGCAGGGTGAGCTCATGCTCAGGGAAGAAGTCCTACGGGGAGCGGAGAAGCTGAAGCAGATCTAGCACGTGTCTCAGGAGGATGCATGGGCAGCTTCCTGCAGGACAGGCTGGGGAGATCCGCTAGCCTCAGCATCAGTGAGAAAGGAGGGAACTGAGTGAACTGGTGTTGCCTGTGCAGCTGAGGGTAGTTAAGCAGCAAAACCGGTGACTTGATGGGATTGTTAGGGCTTTCAGGTGTGGTGAAGAGGGAGCTGGGGGAAGGAGTGTGTTCTGGATTGTTGGCGGGAGTGTCTGCTGCTTCTCGATCCCAAACAGCAGGAAAAGATGTGAGTTAAACAATCCACAGGTTTTGGACTTCCCCTCTCTGAGGGCAAAGGGGGAAAAGGGAGGTGTTTGTGGCAGTAATTGTTATGCCATTGACTTGGGGTAGAGGTTTTCTGGGCAGAAGTGGGCTGGCTTCTGAGGCTCTCTTGGGGCAGGGAGTGTCTCTAGGCAGGATGGTGGCTGTGCCCCTAGGCTGTGATGCTGCTGTCACAGCAAACTTGTTGTCCTCCACAGACCATGTACCTCCCCAAGAACTGGCAAATAAATGCTCTCTGGAAAACAGCAGGGCTCTGGTGCTGCATGTGGGGCAATGACTTGTCCAGTGCTTGAGACTGAAGTGTTTTATGGTGAATTGGGACATTTAAAGCAGGGAATTAGACCCTGCCATGTTTCCATCAGCTGGGGTTTTTCTTGCCTTGGGTATAAAACCAGGAGAGTGGTCCCTGTCTCCTGGTTGCTATGTTTATCCCTCAGAGATGGAAGGACAGGCCTGTCCCTGCCATGGGTGACCAGCCTGTGATTGCCCAAGAAAGGCTCTCAGGGCATGTATTCTGTTCAGCTGCTCTGCTGTCACCCTGTGGCCTGTGCTGTGGCTGGGGCAGACATGTCTGTATTGTTTGGAGTTTGTGAAAGGGCTGACTGGGGTGGCTGTGGCCACAAAGAACTCCTACAGACCTTGTAAGATAGCATTGTGTTGTGTGATGTAGGGAGGAGGGTGCCTTTTGCCCCCCCAGATGAGGGTCTGAATAGCTCCATGGCATGGATCAGATTCAGCTTTTCTCTTCAGGTTGCTCTTTGAGTGACAGGTACTTCAGTGGGTAGTTTGTAAGCCCAACCATGCTTTCCTGGCCCAATGCAGGTATCCTTTAGGAAGCACAGGGTGCCTTCCCGCATTGTTAACAACCTTAAACCACTGTTGCTGTGTACTACGTACAATACTCCTTACATACTGTCCAGAGACGACCAGGCTTCAGACACATGCTTCCTGGGTAGAAAACCACAAACCCGTGTGATCCAGTTACCCAGCTCCTCAGAATCTTGCCACAGGATGTGTGGAACCAGGTGTGTCTGCTTCTTTACTTCCCTCTTATTCCAGCCCTGAACAACTCCCAAGTTTCCTCCCGCTCTTTCTCTTAATGAGTTGTGCTGCACTGGGACAGACATCTTGGCTGAAAGAGTCTAGTGCTGGAATAAGGACCAAGTACCCATCAGAGTGTTTGCTGCTAATTAATTATTGCCTGTCACTGCTGAGAAGCAGAAGGGCTCAGTTGCAGTCTAACAGGCTTACTGGGGCTAAATGATCTTGTTATTTACCTGCAGGTTGGTGGTTGCTCTCTGCTTGTAGGGCTGCTCTTCTGGGGACATAGGAGGCATAAGCCCCTGTCTGTATTACGCTTTTTTTTTTGTTCCCCTTTTCCTCCATTGGTTGGGGTTTTTTTCTGCAAAATCTTGGGGTTTCTTGCTCATCCTCACTGTCCTTAGTTGGTTTAAATGGATGGTGTCTCCCTTACCAGCCAAACCTTGTTCTCTAGGATACCTCAGAGAACTAATTAACCTTGCCAGACTGCTCAACAACATTACAAAAACATTTATTCTAACTAAATACAGGCCATATCTGCTGCCTAGTTTGCTTGTTTTAAATTTAGAAAAGGTGCAAAGCTGGTGGGGAGAAGAGGAGAATTCTGTGCATCCAAGTGGAGAACTTGGTTGACCACATGGTGGTGATTTACGGCCGGGTAATTTTCCAGCTGCCATAATTTGTGTCGGCTCAAATGAGACCTGATGGCAGTCTGAGTTAATAGCTGATGCAGGGAGGACCTGGCACATGTAGCTTTGATCTCCTCAGCCAAGGACCAGGCGCTTCTCAAATCACCCAGGCTTCGCTGCCAAAGCTGAGAGGAGCGGGTGGGCTCCAGCTGCATGGAGGGACGGGGGTGTGGGAGGAAGGAGGGAAAGTGTGAACGCAGCCAGACGAGACCCGGGTTTGTGTGTGGGGCCCTCAGACTGGGTGTTACGCTCTATATAAGGCGCTATTTTTTCACTGAATTATTTTCTGTTTTAACACTGATAAAAAGAGGCTTTTATTCTGATGTTTGTTTTTAATGATTAAGAGGTATAATAAGACAATTGCTGGCAAAGTGCATTGCTTATAGCAGAAATAGTCTTTGTTTTGAGGCTTTCCTGTGTCAAGGTTCTTCAGTTGCTCTCATTAAGAATTGCAGTACCTGCCAGCCTTTCACAAGCAGCAGCAGGAGGAATGTAGCCTTGCAAGAAAAGTCTAAAATATTTATATTTAAATAACTTGCCTCAAAAGTTTACTCTCTGAACGTTTCTTGCCATAGTACCTGACCAATTATCATGTTATCAAAGGAGTGTGCAAACCTATAAGCTGTGGGCCTGGAATGGCTTGACAGATAAGCCTTCCTGATGGGAATAGCTGTAACTTCACTATTATCAGTCGGGTTCACTTTTGAATTTTGAATTACTTTTTTTTTTAACTAATAGTCAATTTTATGCAAACTGCTCAGCTATTAGGAGGTAATTTCAAAGATCATCCTCCATAAAGTCTCTTGATCATATTTTATGCTTCCTGTGACTCATGGATGTAATCTTGTATCCCTGGGATATTCATGGCATGCTTGTCTAATTCCCTATGGTAGCTAATCTCACTTCTCTACCTTAAAAAAATATTAAAATATCTTTAAAGCATGACTGGTAAGAAGGCAACTTTTACAGCCAATCTCCAGCTCCAATTGCTCCTGCTGGGGAAGTCATAATGATGAATTTGTGACATAATTTCTACGGCAACATGCTGGGATTTCATAAATGGGGATGGTGATTATAGAGCAGGATCAGGTGAAGCTGGATTGTGATAGAAAAAGCCCTGATTCAAATGCAAATTGTTCAATAATGGCATAGGGGATACCAGAAATTACTGGCAATTTATTTTATTTGGGTTAAGCTCTTCATTCAATCTTCTTTAGTTGGAAGTCGCTTTTCCAAGGATGTGAGCAAAAGAAATGGCTGGAACAAATATTTTTCTCCTCTCAAGAGAACAAAGTTGTTCTAATTTAATAATAATTAATCAGTTAGTGTAATTAATAAGGATGTTCTCTATTTCGATAATTTCTCCAATTCAGGACTCTCCAAGTGCTTCACAAACCTTAATTGATTCCACCTTAGTACTCCCTGTAGCAGGACCACATAATTTACCTCATTTTCTGGAGACAGAGGTGTGTGAGCCAGGCAAATTGATTTAACCAGGTTAAATGATTTGCCCAAGGCCAGACAAAGAGCTGAAGTCAGGAAAGAACAGTGTTTCAGAGAGCAGCCTCTACCCAGCTGGGTTTTGCTGTGGGAGAGTGGGTGCAGCTATTGCACAGCCACGGGAGTGGGGGCCATGCAGTTGCAGCCTCCGAATAAATCTGCTGGATTTGTGTTGTCCAGCGTATGAAGCTGGAAATAGGAACAAGCCCCATGAGCACACACTGGTGGTGAAACCAGCTGAATTGGCTGTTCATTAGTTATTCTCACTGAAAGTGGAAACAACTTGGTTTGTTTTCTGGATTTTCTTTTCCTCAAACCACTTGGAATTTAAACTGTTTATCTGAGGATTAAACTAATTGCTTCTGCAAAATGCCATTCCCACACCATCTAGTGTACATCTGTTAACTGGGGAGGGATAACTGAACCAGTTGCCAGATGGTCTCTTGGATTTGGGTGGCGAGGAGCCAAGGAGCTGCCAGTTGGTGGTTTGTGGGGTTCTAGCAAAGCAGTCACGCTACATGCACATTCCCCTCAGTTACTCTTTTCTTCCTTAATGAAGATATTGCCTAATGCAATAAAGCAGCCATTAGCCCCCTCTCTGCACTCCCTCCTTCCCAAAAGGGGTGAGTTTATAAGCCTGATTTGTCTGACTGAGGCAGGCTTTTCCAGGAGCTCGGTTCTCTGCACGCTATGTGTGCAAAGGCACTTTCTCAAGTATTCAGTCCTGTGTCTGCCGGCTGCCTCTTTCTATGCCATAGTGGAAAGATGCTGTACTGACAAAGCTGCTCTTTGAAAGATGTTTTTATAGCTAGAAACTCAAAAAATCATTACTTAGTCTTGATTATCAAATGACACATATACATCTAAATGCAGGACATACTGGCCCACATCATACTGACTATTTTAAAAACTTCAGCCTGAGGGCTGGATGCTGTACTTTGCATTTTAAAAGCATGTAATATTTGCCAGTGCTTGGAGTAGAGCACAACCCCTGCTGTGCTGGAAAGAAGTGTTACATCGAGTCTGAAGAGACTGTTCCTGTAGGGGTAATACAGGTGTCTTTGCCAACACTCAGAACATCTTTTCCAGGATGGGACCAGAACTTGGGATCCTCAGGGCTGACAAGTAGGTGGTGTGCTTTGCACGGGACTGCTGTGAGGGGGACAGCTGGGGCACCCAGAACCCAGCCTGTTTCTGACGATGCCCTGGCATGGGCTGTGGTGCCCATTAGCTGTCACAATGTGTTGTGGAGTGAAAACCACCCATCTTGAAATGACAAAGTGACAAGTGACAAAGCAGCTTTCATCTAGTTGAGGAGGTCTGGGGTGGTGCAAATTTTTTTACCCCTTCTTACACCAGCAAAGTCTTCCCTGCTGTAAACTCACAGCAGGGAGGAATTTATGTCTTCAGCATTAAAAAAAAAAAAAAAACAGTTTGGTAGCTAAGATTTTGGTTTGCTGTCAGAAAGGTGGTGGACATCAACAAAATTCAACCAAAACAATTTGTTAGAGGGAAGTCAAATCAATGTTTTTTTCTCCATTCTGTGAAGTGGAGCAGCAGCATCTCCAAACTCACCAGTGCTGGGGCCAGACTGTGGGGCTGCACACCCAGCCACACCATTTGGCTACATTAAAGATAGAGTTAGATGCACTGCTAAGCAACTCCTTGTACTTTGAGAGGTGAATTTTATTTTTTTTTCTTTAAAGGAGGAGTTTGGCAAGGGGCAGAAGTGGTGTGTGCTCCCAGGGCTGGTCTTACACCACTTGCAAAGCTCCCCAGGGTGGGTTCTGCTGGTGAACAAATCTCCTGGCATTGCAAAGCAGTGACTGTTTCCAGATATGGCCAGTGCTGAAGGGCAGAGCTGAGGCTCCATCTGTGGGGAGCTGCCCTGGGTGTGTGCAAGTCAAAAAGCTCTTTGCTTTTTCTTGGAGAAATGCTTGGCCAAGTTGTGCACAATCTTTATTGCGA
Source organism: Molothrus ater (assembly GCF_012460135.2). Classification (NCBI taxonomy): domain Eukaryota; kingdom Metazoa; phylum Chordata; class Aves; order Passeriformes; family Icteridae; genus Molothrus; species Molothrus ater. The sequence goes on along the minus strand of NC_050491.2, from coordinate 19,910,015 downwards.
CAATGTCCATGTGGCATCACTTAGTGAACAGCTCTGGGTGGAAGCAGGGCTGGAGTCTGTGGGACAGCTTGCGTGGGCATGGGAAGCAGTCCTGGCCCTGTGGAGCTTTCTCACAGGTCACTATGGGGCCCTGGGCACGCTCCTGGGGTTCCCTGGCTGTGCCTGGTGCAGCACATGAGCACAGGGTGGGCAGGGGCTGTGTGTGGTGAGAACAGCATCTGGCTCTACAGGGAGGTATCTGTGCTACTGCTCCAACCCACATCCCTCTGCTGCTCCTCTGGAGGAACAGCACGTTCCCTGCCAAGCCCTGTTCTCTGGGGGAATAACACCCTGTCCTAAGGCTGCTGGGAGCAAGCAGCTGCCTAGCCAGAGACTCAGGAGATCTGAGGTACCTATGCCTTTTCCTTTTGCTCCGGCTTTAGTGTGACAATTCCTGTAGAAAAATACACCTGAATACTTCCCTGGGCAGGAGCAGGGAAGGGAGGGAAAAGTCTCTGAGGGAGCTCCCTTTAAGTTCCAGTTTAAGTTTCATCTGCCCCAGCCCTGGGAGTGCCACAAAACGGGCTTGCGGATGCAACTACCACTGCTGTCTGTGTGTCACCATTGTCCCTTGACTGCTGCAGCTCTCCTGGGACCACATCAAACCTGCTCCCAGTCCTCCTGCTGAGGCCTCTGTTGCCCATTTGGCTTTGTGCCTGCTTGGCTTCTTATGTGCGTGCAACACTGACGGAGAATTTGCATGTGGCACTGGAGAAAGAAGATGAATGGAGATTTGGGCTCCGAAGGAGTTTTGTCTGCTGTCTACATGCAATGATGTGGTTAAGACCTTGTCTGGAATTGCCAAGGGATATAAAGTAGAAAATAGCACACTTTCTTGGGAGTGGAGAAAGCAAAAAGATGTCCTGAACATGATCCATCAGGAGCACAGTGCTGCTGCTTGGATGCTCAAAGAGAAGGGGCCCCGAAGCTGCCCTTGGATGTATCACCAGGAGCAGATATGGCAATGTGCAAGATCCATCAGAGGAGTTACACACTGCCCATTTTTGAGAAGGGAGCTGGTGCTTTCTCAGCTACTTCTGAGAAACAGAAGATGGAATGTGACACAAGACTTTATAGCTGTTTTTAAGGATGAATCAAAGAGATAAAGGCAAGCTGGGATGCTGAGAAGGTGCACATATGGAAGAAGCTCCTTTATTGAAATTACAGGCACACAAATCCAGAAAAGCCTTGTGGGTTAGGTCTAGGTGCTGATTTTGGTAAGCTTCTTAATTGGCATGATCCCTCCTTGCCCGGGTTATGGGCGAACTGACCTTCAGAAACCTGGTTTGGGGATGAGCACTGGCAATCCCTGAGGCTGGGTGGTGGCATGCAAGGGCCCTGCTCCACGGGGCTCTGACACAGGGCAGAAGACTGAAGGAAACGGTCAAGGGCACAGGGCAAATCCCTACTCTGACTCCCAAGACAATACTGATCTGGAATGCTTAACGAGGATCCTTTGAAAATGACTGGTGGTGAAACACCAGCTTTGGTTTCTGTACTCATCCATTGCACTTTTAGGAGGGTAGATGTTTAATGTGGTCTTGAAGCTCAGGTTTATTGCAGCCCTTGTGCAGAGAGGATCCTTGGAGGCAACAAAAGCCGTGGGCAGCTTGGAAATGCCAGGCTGGCTTTCGGATGGCGTGGGGCTGTGCAGGAGCCATCCTGCTGCGGGGCCTGCGTCACTGCTTCGCACATCCCGGTCCCTGCAAGGAAACTCAGGGCATCATCACTCAAAACTCTGTGTCTCTCACACAACACGATTGGTTTCTCCAAGCTCATTTGGAACGTGTTTGGGGGTCAGATGAGAAATGAAGCAGGATCAGAACCAGCCTGAGGGAAGCTTCCATTTATGTGCATTTCTCTTTTTTCCAAAAGAGGTCTCCAGCATATGTATGTTCAGCAGGGAGAGGTCTGGGCAAGGAGCACGCCCTCAAAGCAATTCCAGTTCTGCCTTTGGGATATGCCTTACATTTCACACAAAATGAACTGGGTCCAATATGCTCTGCATGATAGAATATGGCTTTGTGAGCACGTTCATATGTGAGACTAGCATTAGGGCATTTGCGCTTCAATTTGTGCTAAAAGCCAACAGATGGGGAAAGTAAATGCCAGGAAACCAGGCCCTGATCAGGTGACTTGAGCTGTGCTCACACTGTATTTAGACAATAGGCTGTGTTGTGTATTTGGAGTCTGATCTTGTGAAAATGAAACCCTGCTGGTGCTAACCCACAGAGGCTTTGCACACTGGGAAAATGGCCAAATTCCTCTGGAAAATGGTGAAGCTCCAGCTGGGAGAATTAATGAAAGTTCACTTTTGCCAAAAATGCAGAACTTCATCTCTTTGCATGAAAAAAATTGGCTGTCATTGATGGAGATTCCCCCTCTCCTGCCACCCCATCTCACACATATACAAGAGGAACATGGCAGTCAAATACCCAGACCTGCTGCAGGGATCACAAGTAATTTGTTCCCTGTATCTGAAAGGAGTAAGGTGAGAAGTCAGGGTTTGGGCTGCAGCAGGAATGGGTAGACTTCATGCTGAGAAACCCTTCCTAAGTGTAAAGGGTGGGATTGCCCGGGACATCTGTGGCACTGTGGGGTGAGAGCAGCGTGGTGAGCACGTCTGCAGCCATGCAGGTTTATACAGTCTGCGTTGAAGTGGGGGAAGAGACTCGGGCATCTTTTCTAGCTCAATTTCCTATGATTTCTGGCACCTTCCAAGCTGTCTATTGGGCAACTTGGACCCAGGTGCTGGAGGAAGGTGTGCAGCTCTCCTGCTCCCAGCACTGGCCTCCTGGAGTTTTACTGTTTTTTGGGAAGCTTCATAAGGATTTGGCTGTTCATCAGTTGAATCTGGCTTTGTTTGCATGCTTCTTTAAGTCTCTCCATCCAAAGGGAAAGCAAGCTTTTTCTCTTTGTACCAGCTATGTAAGTGAGCTCCCAAAAATGCTCTGCCCTCTTCCACTGCCCAGACTGACTGCAGGGAGGCCAAATTCACAAGGGTTGCGTGTATGGGGCAAGGTCTCTAGAGGGCAACAACTCCTCAGTCCTCTGTGGTTCAAGACTTTCAGAGAATTTTGACCTAAATTACCTTCCCAGGCCGCTTTTTTCAAGTTTCCTTCTCTAGCTTCCAACCCACAGTTTCTGAGGTGGGCCTGCAGTTCGCCTCCACAAGGCCAGCTCTTCCCCTCCCTGGCATGGACTGGAGGATCTCTGCTGGTAGCACAGGCAAGGTAACCACCTCCGGTGAGCAATCCAGGCATTAGTTTAGTCTTTAAAGTGCAGTGAAGAGCATTTCAAGGATTTTGCCCTTCTGGCAGAGCTGTCTGCCTGTTTCTGAACAGAAACCTGATCCAACTGCTCTTGTAGAGCTCTTATTTTCTTCAGTAGTCCAGTGGTTAAGTTCCTTGACAGTAACTCTGAGCCAAACTGGCTGATAATCACAACCTGACCAAGCAAGGACAGTTTATCTTAAAATACAACAATTATACAGAAGAAAAAAACCTGAGCATGGTGCTCTGCTGTGTTTTGCTGCCCTGCTTAAGGAGGATGGGCTGCAGGACGACCTGAAGGATGGGCTGCTGCTGTACTAGGCTCGAAGGCTTGTCTGAAATCCAACCTTTGACCTTGCTCCACTGGATTTTTGCTTATCGGGGGGGAAAGGGGACAATTCAGGATATTTACAAATTTCTAATGTGGAAGGAAAAAGAATTATCTGGGATCACTTATCACATATTATTTGAATGACCTTCAATGAGTTGCATTTACGGAAACTTGACTAACTTTAAAAGAAAAACGGGATTTGGGTGTAAATTTTTAGCCTCCTTGAACAATATTGCTGCAGTTCCTGAGAATAACGTGTAGAAGGATTTTTCTCCTTTGGGGAAAGGCAGGTCACAGTGCTGTTGGAGCTGGGGATAAGGGAATTCATTGCTTCTAGTGCAGGTGTGGAGCCATCACCCACTCCTTGCTTGGCTCCAGCAGGTTGAGTTTGCCCAGGTACATATTTTTTGCTCCCTGTAACAAAGGCTTGTCTGTTCATCTTAAAAGCTAAGGGTTGCAGATTTCTGGCAGCTGATGGAAAGGAGTTTTTGGAGCCCGGTGCCGTTGGCATGCAGAGCAATGGAGGGTGTGTGCAACACTCTTGGAGGGTCAGGGTGGCCAGGTGGGAACTGCCCAAGCTGTCTCCCTCCACACCCAAGAGCTTCCCTGCTGCGGGATGGGCGGCCTGAGTGGAGGTGCAGCTCCTTTGCCCTGGGCTCCTTTGCAGGCCCTTGGCCACCGAGGGCTCTGGGGTCGCAGTGTGAGTGCAGCTGCAGCCCTGGCTCTGGCTGCCCCCTCCCCAGGGCCCGGCATCCCACCCTCAGCTGAAGCACTGGCCTTGGGAACTGCCTTGCTGGATTTAACAAATATGGACTGTAGGGAGAAATGGGAGCATCTTTAACATCCTCAGAGAGATTTGGGTCATGCTTATGACTTGAATGTTTACTTGATGAAGAGTGAATTGCTTCAGTCCCCTTGCAGCCCTTGGGAACCACTTGTGAAAGGAATAGCAATTGTTCTCTGCTCAATTATTCTTATATAAGTGAATGCCTTGTGGTGGACATCCCCAGAATGGTGCATAATTGATGCACTTAACTGATGATTACACCAGAAGGATCTCACTTTGCATGGCAAAGTACAGGGGAAAAGACACAATGCTGGCGGAGCTGTCCTGGCCTCTGGGAGAGGGAGTGTGCAATGGCTGTATGGGAAGCTATTGTGCCCAGTGCGGTGACCTTGAAACATATTGAGCTTATTAGGAGTGCACGATGACTGAGATTTCAGTGTGACTGCATGGCAAAGCAGTCAGGCCAACGAATATGTGATAATATTTTTATAAATGTGATAATTAGATAAAAGAAGAGGGAGTTGGAGTTTAGACTCGAAGACACTAATTAAATTCACATTGACAAATCAGCATATTGGTCTTGTATGGATTAAAGCAGCTCTGAAATGCTTCTTTTGTTTAGATTACACTAATTAAATTCACACGTTTTGCCAAGCCATAACAGTTACCTTGAAACACAGAAGGCTGAACGTAAAGCTTCAAAATGCATGTCAATGAATGTGTCAAAGTCAGAGCATTTTTGCAGAGGAAATAGCTGAGGATTTTAAGAAATTTTGGGACTAACGTTGTGAAGTTTTTATACCCTCACAACTGAACACTGTCAGAATGATGCATGCTCTTACTTAAATGCTGAGTGCTTAACTGCAGTTTTAAATTATGCTCAGTGATGAGGTAATAAAGTATTTCAGCAAATATGTCTCAGAGGAGAACTTGAGAAAGAAAAAACCACATCTATTCCCAGCAGCCAGTCTTTTCAGGTCAGTATTTAAAAACCATAGGTCACACGTCAGAGAATTATGAGCTGCTGCTGGCAATATTTTTGGAAGTTAGGACTTCATAAATATATCAACTACTTGATGCAGGGCTGCCCCACAGCAGCCACCACTGAGCCAAAGCCAGAGGATGGGAATTTTGAAATTTAAACCAATATTTGTGTTCTTTCTGCTGGGTTAAATCTGAAAAAAAATGAGCTTGTTGATGTGCACATTGCCAAGAAATGGGAGAGGTGTTGTCAAACTGGAGCACCCTGCTCTGGGCTGGTGGAGCCCCTTCCCGGCAGGGAGGTGCCTTGGGAAGATGGTTTTCAGGGCTGCAAGGTGCTGTTCCAGCATCCCCTGCCTGGAGAGGAGCCCAGTGGCGTCACAGGGTTGTGTTTTGTGCTGTGCAGTCCAGGCAAAAGCCTCTCTGTCATCTTTAAGGACAAAAATCTCAATGTAAGCATTACTGCCTCATTGCCAAAGCCTTAGGTGTGAGGGCCCCACAGTAATCCTGAGTCATCACCATCTCATCATTAGTGAATATTCTATTTTCTGTCAGTAAACACAGTTTACCCACTTTACAGTTAAGCTTCTTAAGATTCATAGCTGATGAGGGAGCAATTAGGACAGAATTTAAATGAATACACACAAACTGGGGAGTTCCTGCTGGGGGAAAGGAGAGGCTCAGGCTCTGCCTAGAAAAGTGCTCAAGGCACACGGCAGTAAAATGCACTTAACAAGAAACTCGCTACTTTGGGGCTAATTCGGTGAAACTTTGCTGTGTTATCTGCTTCAAATCTGTCTGTTGAATGGACAACTGGACCTGAAAATCTCTGAAGTGGGGAGGTTTCTACTGAAACTCATGCTGTATTATTGTAATAATTTGTTCTATTTCCTTGATTACATGAAACTCATTGGGCTCCTCCCAGAAGATTTAATAGTTACAGGATTTGATCCAAGTTCAGGGAAAGTTTTGGGACTTTATTTTAAAGGCTGGACTTTAAATGCATTTTAAATGCAAGTGAGCCTGCATGGGGCAGTGGGACAGACAAAGGCAAGGGCTCTGTGAGGGTTGACAGCACTTCTCCTCAGAGGTTTTTCATCTCTGCTGTGGTGGGGTTTATTTTTATTTTTTTAATCAAAGCACTGAAATACTGGTGGATGGAGAGTGCTGTATAAATGCAAATCTCATTTGCCTCTGTCTGCCGTCAGCTGGGGTGCAGGTGGATCACAGTTCTCAAGGAGGGAACGATGAGGCAATGCAGGGATAAATGAACATCATGGGGAAATTCAGCACCTCTGGGGCTCTGCTCTCTCTGCTCTGGTTTAAAAAGCTGTGGGGACAGCTGGGCAAGGGCACATCCCAGTGATGGCACTGGGCCCCTGGAGCTCTCCCAGCATTGGTGTGGGCCATACCTGTGGGAGCAAAAGGGGATGGCAAAGTGGCTTTGACCTTGAGGAGGGTCCACTGGAGTCCAAGACAGAGCAGCTACAAGTCCTTGTCTTCAAACCTCTTTACATGTGTTGATTAATTAATTCTACCTAATTTGATCTGTTAGTCTGTGATTTGCCCTCAGTTATCACCAGCCAGGTTGAGGAGTGGCTGGCTACTGCCACACGTGTAAAGTGAGAGCTGGTTGCTGAGACTCTTCTGCTAGCAGTCCTCATTTTGGGAAAAAATATTGGTCTGTTGCAATATACGTTTTCTGTCATCAGTCTTTGCCCAAGGTGGGTTTCTGCGTTCCTCCTGCCCTGCACGGTGATGGTTGGGCTGGCACCAGTACAGAGGCCCCAGCTAACGGTGCCCAGCGGGGAGGTGGCACTGCGTCTCTGATTTGGATCAGGGAGAGACAGTCCCTGTGCACAGCTGTCACTTCTCTGGGATGGGTGAAAGTTCCCACTTGAGCGCTGAAAGCTCTTAAAGGCTCCGGCTTTGTCCCGCGGGAGCGCTGCTGCGGCTGGGTTGCAGTTCTTGTGCAGCTCTGCTGGTGACAGTGTCGACTGAGCTAAAACCCGCTGCGGCTCTCGGGGTGGCAGAATGCTGACTGCTCCTGTCCCAGCCCTGCCGGGATGCCGGGATCCAGCTGCGCCCCGGGACGTGCCTGGCTGCGCATCGATGGATGGCAAGGGGACTGGAGATTGGCACTGAGCTCTGGGGGCTGGAGAGCAGGTGCAGTTTGGGATGGGAGGAGTGATAAAGTGCAGGAGGTTCAGCCAAGTTTTACCTACCTATCCAGATGTGACATTTGTGTCAGCTAGCCAACACTCAAGATAGAGGCTACTGCAATTAGTTTAAAAATGCCCCTTGTCCTGGAGGGTGCTCAGGTCCTCAGCCCTTATCCAGAAAGGTGCCTTGGGAGATGGGCTGGTTCAAACCTCTGAATGCAGGTGTTTTTTTGTGGGGCTGCACCAAAATCACCCCCCTGAGATGGTCATATGAAAATTGGAAGTGGCAACTGTCCAAGGTAGCTCAGGGTCTGGAGCCATCCAAATTCTGGACAGCACGAATGCATTTTTGTTTTTTGTACTGGATCACAGTGGATACAAATCCCTGTACAGAACAAGGCACTCAGATGAGTCTGCACCTTTCCCAGGATTTGCCCATCCCTGTGTGCTTTGGCTGCGTGGTTACACCTTGCAGAGGACCTGTCGGTGCCACGTGCCCAGCCTGCAGCCAGTGTGTGGGAGACAGCCTGGCCCTGGAGACACAGGCTGGGCTCTTCCTCTCTCAGCTGCTGACCGGTGTCCCTGTAAGAAAAAATGCTGAGCTGTGCACTGGAAAATTTCACAATAAGTCAAGTCAAGAAGAAACTTGGATGGGAAAGAATTAGTTAATGAAATAAATGATTGCACACTGCCAGTCTTCCTTCATGTGAGGGTAATGAGTGCGTAATTCAGGTAATAAGCAGAAGCTAAGGGCTTACCCTGCCCGTGGCTGGGCAGCAAGAGCAGAGAACTCCTTGGGACTTCTCTGACCCTGGTGTAATTCAAATTGTTGATGTTCCACAGTGCTTTCAGTCCTCTGGAAAATCAGGTACTCTTAGTTGTTGCCTGTCCCATTCTATGGCAAATGCCCCCTCCTGCTGATTACCCCTTCCCTTTAAAATTAAAAAGCACCCACCGTCAAATTTGAGGATGATGAGCCTTGCTACACCTCCAGCCTCTGCTGTTCTTGATGAGAGCTTGCACCTTGTGGGCACCCTGGGCCTGGCAGCTGAGGTGTCCTGGGACTATGTGGATGCCAGGGATGTCACTTACCACACAAATACCTGCTGGTGGAGAGTGGCTGGAATGCTGGGATGCTTACATGCACAATTCATTTTTCCTGAGGCATTTTAGCTGTAATATGGCTCTAAAGATAAGTTTTCCCACCCTAAAGGAGTCTGGTAGGTATCACAGATGTCTTTTAGGTAACATAGCAACTCTCTTTTTTGGCTATTTGCAGGCTTCCAAACTCAAAGCTGTCCTTTCTTTTTTAGGACAAGCTATGCTATAAAAAAAAAAAAAAAAAAAAAACAAAACAAAAACAAAACCAAAAAAACCCAAACAAAAAAAAAAACCAAAAAACCAGACCAACAGAATAATTTGTTTAAGCCTCAAATTCACAGCAGCAAGTAAGATATAATTGCACCCTTTGATCTTCAAAGATCTCATCCACTGTGTGCTGAAGTCAGTGAAAGCCACTCTGTTTGACTTCAATGAACATTTACAATATACAACTCAGAAATATCCTTCCATTTTATCTGTACATGTCTGAAGACTCTCTGGTGGAAATAAACTTCAGTATGTAAGTTTGGGTGTTTTAACATAATTTTATGTGGCATGAAAGTGTTTCATATTTGAACATGAAAGGAATAAAATTTGTTTGCCCTGAAAAACACTCCTGCTATTAAAGAAGCATGTGGCATCAAGCCCAGATCACCTAGCAGGAGTTAATACAACACTTGTAGCTGCATCAGTATTGCTGAAACAAGTGCTCAGTTGCTAATGAGCTGCCTGCCAAGCAGTGATGCTGCCATCTGAAAACCTTTTTGGTCCTTGGCATCTGCCTCTAAGAGAGATATGAGCTATATAAACCCAGAAAATGATCTTCATTGTGTCAGATTAATTCTGCATATAGTCCAGTGTTTTAGCCTACTGTAAAACTAAAACTATCTCTATGTAAATACACTAAATAATAATCTGAAATTTGCCTTGGTGTGGATGTTTGGTGTTTTCCTTCTCTGCTTCTATGTACATCCTCAGCACCAAACATTACTGACTAGTCTGGAGGGGGAGGTTTAGCAGCATGAGAAATTTGTAATAGAAATCAAATATTAGTACAAGCAAGATGATATCTTGCCCAAATGAGACTTGATTACATAATTAATCTTGATCGTTATATGTGATTTTGTGTACATGTGATTTGAATACTGGATTTAAAAGCCAGGAGGTGAGCCACTGAGATGATTTGCTTTCTAGGGACATCCAGGCAGAAAGGTGAATGAAATTTCCATGGGCTCTGGGATAAGTTTGAAGGATTTCATCGTGCTCAGATTGTGATGGAGGCCTTTCCCTGCAGAAATTCTGACCAGAGCTACCCATCAGCCAGGCCACGCACAGCAAAGCGTTTCAGCACTGGAACTGAGCTCTCTGGTGCAGTTCAGCGCATGCTCATGGTTTTGGTGATCAGGGATGTTTTTAAGGACGCATTAATGACAAACAGCATTATGGTCTCAGTACATGTTCTTCAAACATGTCATCACCTCATGGGATATTCCCTTTTGTGCACAGCCATTGCTGTAGAGCCTTATCTCCCTTGCAGTCTGGTTCTGCCTCGCTCTCTTTCCATTGTTGTTTGTACAGCTTTGTACGCCCCTTTGCACCCCACAGCATTTTCAGTCAGGGGAGCACCAGGCCGTGGTCTCGCCCTGCTATGATCCATCCTTTGAGGTGGGTGTTGTGGGAACTGCTCTCATCAGCCTCTTCAAGCTCAGTGAGAGCTCTGTGGCACAGGAACCTGGAGCAGCTCCCGCCACGGATCGGGATGCGCATGTTAAGGATATGTACATATTAAGGATCTGTCAGACTAGATCCCAAACATTTCAAAGACAAAATATTTCACATTTGGGGTGTTTGACATGTGATTTTTTAAACAGACTTTTTATTCCCTAATTTTTGTATGAACTCGTGATAATCAGAGGAGGGGGATGAAGCCTCAGTGTTTGATCCTTATATTTACTTTTCAGTGGAATTGTTCTCTTTCTTCTACATGTTTTTTGAGCACTGCTCACAGTGTATGAAGTTCAGCAAACTAGGATATTGCAAAAAAAAAGATCACTTCTGCAAAAAATCACTGAAATCTCAATTTATATGCTTATTTATTTTAATTACAGCTGGACAGTTGTTGTTCTTCCCTGTGTTTGAGAGTCCTTTAGGAATCTGCTGTGATGGAGAAAAATCCCCTAGAGAACCTTTGGAAAAGTAAAGGCATGCATGTGTTTGGTCCATAGGAATGATGACAGAGAATAATCTACTGTTGGAATAAGAATTACTAGCATTTCTAAAAGGCCTGAGGTTTTGGACCATGAAGAGGGAATAGCGAGTCATGATTGTAACCACTGTCTTTGAATTTTGCTTTTTAACCACCTGCTAACTGTTTGTTTTGTGGTGGAAAAGGCATGAACACGTCCATTCCCCCATTTAGGATGTGATGCAGCAGCACTTCTGAGATCTGAGCCTGTGGCTTTGCCCAGGATCCTATTTAATAAAGTACTAGCAAGCAATTATTTTAATTTTGATTTACGTCCCTGAGAGTTATTCCACTCTTTCCCCATTCCTTAAAACCCAAGCCCACCTTGATGAAGCCCACAGGGTTGCTGTCCCTCTGACAGTTCTTCTTTGGTGACGGGCACTGCAAGTGTGTTTTCCCCAGCAGAAAGATGCAGGCAGGAGAGAGGATGTAGAAAGCTCAGGGCATAAACCTGGTGAGAAACCACAAACACAGGTGATACTCCAGGGAGCAGTGGGGTATGTACAGCTGTGTGGCTTGGACTTAGTTCTTGGGGATGGGTTTGTGATTGGTGTTCCTGTCTTGCTGGTTTCAGAGGAATTATCCTGGGTGAGGGATTTTTATCATATCAGCTAGATTCAAGGCAACACGAGAGGAGCATGGAGCAGCAAGCAGTGAAAGGAAAGTGCTCTCCATGGAGAGGGGCCTGTGTGGATGGGGTACCTTGCAAACTTTAGGTGCCAGCACTGGGTGGTTCTGTGAATCTTACTGCTGCTGCCATGTGCATAACACGATGCTATTTTAGGAGAAACCTCGGGGAGCAGATACAGCCAAGATGAGAGATGGATACTGTGCCCATTGGCATTTCTGGTGTTACATGTCAGCATAAGTCCACGACACAGACACCTAATCCAGCATCACAACTGGAGAGAGTAAATGCCACCATGTTCCCAGGAATATTTTGGAACTCCTGCCATTAAAGATTGCCTTAAGTACAGATGGACTCAACCGGCCATAGCTCCATTTTAATGGTGCAACAGTGACAACCAGTGGCCAGCTGGGCTAATCCGGGATGAGTGCCATCCCTCCAACCCAGAGCCGGCGCCTCGGGGGTCTGGAGTCACACTGGCACAGCTCTCTCCAGGCACTGGGGGATCCACCAGAGAGGCTCCTGAGCGTGGCAGGCTTTGATGTTTCCATCTTCTGGGTCGTGATCCCACATTGCTAATGGGTGAGATGTTAGTGTAGCATTTTGGGGTTGAATTTCTGCTACTGAGCACTCAGCTGCTGGAACAAAATTTGAGGACATTTTGTGTGAATGGCTGGAGAGGGCAGAGCATAGGTGGGGGGCAGGTTATCTAATTATACTAGATCTAATATATATAACTAACTATACTGTACTGTATCTCTAATTATACTAGTTTATATTTGGAGTTGTGCCTTGCCTCCAATAACTTTATTTCCATATTGCACCCTTCTGTGCTTAAATAGACGTGACCTCAGGCACAGCACAAAACAGTACATGGTTGAATGTCTCATGTAAGACTTTGTTTTTCCCTCTCCTCAAAATCAAAGAAATCATTTGGACCCCAAAGTGCTTGTCCTGCACTGTGTGCAGAGAACCCCACGGCTGACCAAACACTTTTATTGTGGGAAAAGCAGAAATTCCCCTGCCTGCCTCCACCCGGGCACTGCTGTATCCCACTCACAGCATACCAAGGATTCAGTGCTGTGCCTAGCACATCGTCCTAGCGCAGTCTTTCCCCTCCCAAGAGAAGTTTGGGGCTGTGTGGGAGCTGGTGGGGCTTGAGGTCCTCCTGCTCCACGTCTGCCATCTGTTTTGGGCAGGCTTGGTCCCTTCCCAGGGCCACTGCAGGGAGGGCACATGGGGGAGGGCAGCGTTTGCTTTTCATCTGCACGTTTGGCAGTTCAAAGGCTCCTGCTCCTTGTTGCTGCTCTCAAATCTGTAGATGACACAGATGTGAATATCTGGTGATAGCACAGGGAAACTGTGGTTCCATAAGCAAGGCTCTGAACAGCTCGAGGACTGCCAGTAGGGTGCTGTTTGCAAGATCTGGACGTTTGAGAATTTAGGACAAAGGTAAGACCCTTGTGAGCTGGCACACGCAGCCCAAGGCTATTGACCCTTCCTGTGCAGTGACTGGTGTTGGATCAAACTGTCCCACAGGCACTTCTGATGTCCCTATAACATTTTGGGTCTCAACAGGCAAATTTTGCTGAAACCCAGAAAGCTTTGGAGAAAACTTTTTGGTCTTTCTTGTCCCATTGCAAATATGTTGTATGTCTCAGTTTGGTGAGTTGCAGCTACCAGTGTTATGATGCTGATGTCCAACTGCAATGTCAGTCACCTTAACTGAGACTGACTCACTTCGTTGAAGTTTGTAGTTTATAAGAACTTAAATTGTTTCCTCCTTAACCACTTTGACCTCTGGGTCCCTTTGGAACAATTCTGGTTTGTCTTGGACTTTTAAATTTAATAATTACTTTAGAAACTCAAGGGTTTGGGCAATAGGAGCACCTGGGCATGGCATGGAGCTGCTCCCCGGTGGGGAGAGGCAGAGCAGAGAGTCAGGCACACCGCCGGGAGGTGCCCGGGGGCTGGAGAGGCGGCAGGGAGCGGTGGCCCGGGCAGCACGGTCCCTGTCCCTCTGTCCCTCTGTCCCTGTCCCTCTGTCCCTGTCCCAGGACAGAGCGGTGGCCGGGCAGCACGGTCCCTGTCCCTCTGTCCCTGTCCCTCTGTCCCTGTCCCAGGACAGAGCGGTGCCCGGGCAGCACGGTCACTGTCCCTCTGTCCCTGTCCCTCTGTCCCAGGACAGAGCGGTGGCCGGGCAGCACGGTCCCTGTCCCTCTGTCCCTCTGTCCCTGTCCATCTGTCCCAGGACAGAGCGGTGCCCGGGCAGCACGGTCCCTGTCCCTCTGTCCCTGTCCCTCTGTCCCTGTCCCAGGATTGAGCGGTGGCCGGGCAGCACGGTCCCTGTCCCCCTGTCCCTCTGTCCCTGTCCCAGGACAGAGCAGTGGCCGGGCAGCACGGTCCCTGTCCCTCTGTCCCTGTCCCTCTGTCCCTGTCCCAGGACAGAGCGGTGCCCGGGCAGCACGGTCCCTGTCCCTCTGTCCCTCTGTCCCTGTCCATCTGTCCCAGGACAGAGCGGTGCCCGGGCAGCACGGTCCCTGTCCCTCTGTCCCTGTCCCTCTGTCCCTGTCCATCTGTCCCTGGACAGAGCGGTGCCCGGGCAGCACGGTCCCTGTCCCTCTGTCCCTGTCCCTCTGTCCCTGTCCATCTGTCCCTGGACAGAGCGGTGGCCGGGCAGCACGGTCCCTGTCCCTCTGTCCCTCTGTCCCTGTCCATCTGTCCCAGGACAGAGCGGTGCCCGGGCAGCACGGTCCCTGTCCCTCTGTCCCTGTCCATCTGTCCCTGGACTGAGCGGTGCCCGGGCAGCACGGTCCCTGTCCCTCTGTCCCTCTGTCCCTGTCCATCTGTCCCAGGACAGAGCGGTGGCCGGGCAGCACGGTCCCTGTCCCCCTGTCCCTGTCCCAGGACAGAGCGGTGCCCGGGCAGCACGGTCCCTGTCCCCCTGTCCCTCTGTCCCTGTCCATCTGTCCCAGGACAGAGCGGTGGCCGGGCAGCACGGTCCCTGTCCCTCTGTCCCTGTCCCTGTCCATCTGTCCCTGGACAGAGCGGTGGCCGGGCAGCACGGTCCCTGTCCCTCTGTCCCTGTCCCTCTGTCCCTGTCCCTCTGTCCCTGGACAGAGCGGTGGCCGGGCAGCACGGTCCCTGTCCCTCTGTCCCTGTCCCTCTGTCCCTGGACAGAGCGGTGGCCGGGCAGCACGGTCCCTGTCCCTCTGTCCCTGTCCCTCTGTCCCTGTCCATCTGTCCCAGGACAGAGCGGTGGCCGGGCAGCACGGTCCCTGTCCCCCTGTCCCTCTGTCCCTGTCCATCTGTCCCAGGACAGAGCGGTGGCCGGGCAGCACGGTCCCTGTCCCTCTGTCCCTGTCTCTGTCCCTCTGTCCCAGGATTGAGCGGTGCCCGGGCAGCACGGTCCCTGTCCCTCTGTCCCTCTGTCCCTGTCCCTCTGTCCCTGGGCAGAGCGGTGGCCGGGCAGCACGGTCCCTGTCCCTGTGTGCCCTGCCTGGGACCTGCTCTCTTCCTGCGCCTTGTTTCCCTGACCAGATTGGGCTGCAAGTAAAAAGTAAAACAGGAGGTGAAACCCTTTTACTTCTGTTGTTAATCTTTCTTCTTCTATCTTTCTTTCTCCCTTCTTTTTTTCTCCCCCTTTCTTTCTTTCCTTCTTTCTCTTTTTCTCTTTTTTTTCTTTTTCTTTTCTTTTTTTTTTTTTTTTTATTAGCAGGGCTCCTTTTTTCTCTCTCTCTTGCCTCAATAGAAAGAAAAAAAGTTTTGTCAGCACTCCTGTTTCTTTTGTTGTTTTCTTTTTCTCAGAAGTCTTTTCTGCTTTTATCCTAATCCCAGGCATGCATGAGGGAACAGTTGTGCTCTGTTGTTTGTCTGTTCTGGTAGTTTTGAACCAGTAGGGCTCCTGCTTTGTTCTCTTTATTTTCTGAACACAGAAAGGTAAAAGAGTAGGAATAGCGATTGAAACCCTTAAGAAGAGAAACCTTCGATATTTATTTAGATTTAATTCATTTTTTGCCATGTTGGTAATAATTAAGGGATGATGACAAATAAAAAAAAAGAGGGAGGAAAAAAAAGGAAAAGGAAAGAAACCTCTTTTCGCTCCCCTGAGATCAGAGTTTTGCTACCCAGAGCATTTTTAACTTGTACCCCTTGAGAGGCACGTTTTTAACTCTGTTGCCCAATTTATTCACTCTCTGGAACCAGACAACAATTTAACATATGCCAGGGTTGTTTTTTTCCCCTAAACACAGAATTACTCCTTTGTAGGGCTGCCTGTATGATTTGAAAAGCAGTGTTAGCCTGGTTTACCTGATGTGATGTCAGCCTGACTTTCAAGTCACATCTCAGTTTTAAGCCTTATATTTATGGTTTTAAATGCACTCTGGTGCTTCTTTTTGGGGGGCATGTTGCAGAACTGTCACTAAAGGTTTATTTATGATTTTCCAGGTATTTCTTTACTAGTTGGGCATGCTGGCTGATAAATTGCCTGAAATGTTTTTAAAAATTAAGCTAAAACTAACATGGATCCATCTGTCTCTGTTTCGTTCCTGCAAAACAAACCTTTTATGATTTTGATACCCAACATGTGCTTGTTCTCCGTTGCCATGGAGATGCTGTAGGCCTGAATTTTTTTTCACAGGCTCTTACGATGAAGTTTTTTTTGAAAACTGTTTTGATTAATTTTTCCTCCACTTCAACTTCTCTCTCACTTAAACTGTTTTCCTCTTTTGTTTCCCACTTGATTTATGGCAGGTCGCTGTCATTTAAATAGATGCGCGTTTTGAAATTCCTTCTTTCTGTTCCAATGCAAAGAAAAAAAAAGAGAAAAAAAAATAACCCATGCAAGTCATGCTCAAAGACTTGGTTATTGTTGCTTGTTGGATTTCTGCTCTCTGTGGTTGTCGGGCCTAATTCAAAGTAATTCAGGCTACTCAGTGGGGGCAGTGCATAGCTCCACAGGAAATTATGATAGCAAAAGTCTTCCTGTAGAGCTCTACACTTGGCACTACAAAGTGCCTTGGGCTGCAGTTACCTGAATAGGGTTGAATTAGACCAGACAACCGCATCATCCCACTTCTTAATCTATTAGAGCGATATACAAGTGGCAATTGTTGATTGCAAAAATGGGATTAAGAGGCTCTTCAAGTGAATTGATTTTCTTGTGAGAACAAAAAGAGGAAAGAGAAGGCTCGTTTGAATCACACAGCCAGCAAGTTTCGTGAATGGGTTCCACTCCAAATGTTAGAATTAAAGCAACCAATATTTCCCCATGAAGCATGCAGGTGAGAGGAATAAAGTGCTGAAAAATAGAAAACTATGTCTAAAAGTTTGTGGCGCTCTCAGCAAATCTTGGCTCTTCCTCCATGATCCCTCCCTCCCTCCCTGCTCTAGGCAGCAGCAAAAACAAATCCTTGTTTGAGCCAAACACTTCATTGCTCTTCATCATCCTCTGCTTATTATTCTTTAATCTTTATTTTTACCCACACATTTCACTTATTTATTTTGCTTTATCTCAGGCAAGAAATGGGGTGAGAGAACAGCTCCTTTGACTCCTGCTGCTTTTCCCTGAATCTTTCCACTTATTTCTTCCCCCCACCAAGACCAAAGCCAGTGCCATGTCTTTCCCAAGGGACCTCCAAAATCTGTTGCCTGCATCACTCCAGAGCAACTCCCCACAGGGATTTCACCCTGTCCCCCTGGTGCCTGCTTTTCTCCTCATGGTTTCTGTTTTCCCTGAAACCACAAGTTTTGTGTGTCATAAATTTCCCACTAACCTGAGTGTATCATCCACTGGGAAGAGCAGAGCCTGGCATCTACCTTCACTGGGATGGGTCCTGCTATTTATTTTTGGGTGGTTCTCAGTGATGCTGGAAATCCTTTCACCTCAGCTGGAAGACAAGCTGGTTCTGGGCTGCAGAGGAAAGGCAGTGGCGAAGGCAAGTTCTGCCCTGGGTGTACTGGAGAGCAGCGCTCAGGCATGGCTCAGTGTCAGCAGTGTGGAGAATAGAAATGACACCCTGCAGGGAAAGGAGCTGCTGGAGCAGATGGAGGGAGCCTGGTGCTGTTGTTTGCCTTGGGAAGGGACAGTGGGGAGGGTCCCCTCTCAGACACAGGGATGAGAATCCTCCCCTCCCACCATAAAGCATGAGATCTCACCCTGGGTGCTGGCGCCAGTGCAGGGGTGAAGGGCGTGAGCCCCTTTCAAGTGGGCTTCAAAGATTTTGGGGCAGGGAACAGTTGGCTGAACTGAACTTGCTCTGTGGGTTGGAGGGTGCGTGTTCCTCCTCACCAGCACGTCTGTTCAGGCTGGCTATGTGGTTGGTTTGCCCTTTCTTTAAATTTGCTATAGCAGGCTTGTTCCCTCAGCTGGACCCTGCTTGGGATGGGGCTTGAGAAGTGTCTCAGAGCAGAAAGGATTGATGGAGTCACTGCTGTGAACTGGAGGGGGCACAGCCACCAGGGAAACTCTCACGTGATGTTTTGGGAAGGGTCAGAAGTCTATTTGGAGCATAAGCACCATCTCAATGCTTCACTTAATGATTTTTTTTATTTCAGGGGATAGTTATGTTGTTGCAAAACTTTTCCTTTTGGGTAGGAATTGTAGGACAGGGATGAACTTTCATGGCATCAGAGACTCCTCTTGCATCCCAAGAACCTCCTGTGCATGTTTAGAAGTGCTGCAAATCCAAATGAAACAAGACCAAATGTGCCTCCCTTAGGAGGTTGCATTCGTACTTCCCTGAATCCCTCACCATGAGCAGGCACTTTTTCCTTTTCCCAGCACATTCCAGCCCTTCCTACCTCTCGCTCAGCTCTCACAGTTTTAAAGGGTGCTGTTTCTAGACACACATTTGCATGGGTTTCCCTTTTTCACCTCTTCTGCCCCATGGAAATATTTTTGCCAAAATCGCAGTCACAGGATTCCAGGAGCACCCACCAAGTGTTAGCATCCATGAGGAGCAAGCAGGCACAATTTTTTCCTTTGGAACAACATCAGTATCTCTAACTGCGACCCGGTAATTGCTCTGTATTTAATTACCCGAGATTGCACCAGGCCCGCGTGCTGTATTTGCGTGTGTGCTATCAATTATGTCATAATAAATGAATTTCCTTTTCAGGATTCCCTGCAGCCGATGGCTGGGCTTCTGTTCCTCCTTGACTGTTCTGACTTTGAACAGGTTTATTCAGCTGTTGTCTGCTAAGCCCTACAGAAAAGAACAATAGCTTCTGATCTGCCTTTTATGGGTTATTGGAAACTGGTGGTCCGCACTACAGCTTTGGTCAGTGATTAACCAGAGTGAAAACAAACTACACAAGGCTAAGTTGATGTTGGAGGAGGAATGAACCCACTTCATTAAGGCTTTAAGAGGAAACCTTTTCTTCTTCAATGCTTGTTCACAACTTTTCAGGTCTCTATTTAATCACGTAATTCTCTCTAAGTAGGAAGAGAAGCTTGCCTCACAGCGAGAGGTCTTTTGCCACATGACAACTTAGAAAGATAAATTATATATAAATATCTTCATGGTTTTGTGGAAAGGAAACCAAATTCAGTTTCACTGCATGCAGCTAATTTACCAGTCTTAGGTGTTGTGGGCATCCCAGTGTCCATTGCAGGTAGAGAAATTTTTGCTGCAATTGCCTTAACTTTTGGTGACTGTCTGTGTGTGTAGGGTGAGCAAATCATATCTGATCAGTGCCAGACATGGGCAGCTGACAGGGACGGAGGGCAGACGAAGAGGCAGCAATTATAGCAACCCTCCTTTACAACCACTGAGGCAAAATGGAAGTGCTCCCCAGGGTGGGGGTTTGTTACATCTTCTGGACATATCGAAGCCTCCTGCATACTCAGATCTCTTTGCTGTTGGCAACCTAGGGAGCAGAAATGAAGGACAGGAGATTTAGGGTGGATGAATTTGGTGCTGGTG
Organism: Molothrus ater; assembly: GCF_012460135.2. Classification (NCBI taxonomy): domain Eukaryota; kingdom Metazoa; phylum Chordata; class Aves; order Passeriformes; family Icteridae; genus Molothrus; species Molothrus ater. The sequence goes on along the minus strand of NC_050491.2, from coordinate 19,890,541 downwards.
AATATGATGAGTGACTCCAGCCCGTGAGGTCCAACCCTCGTGCTGTGCTGGGTAATCACACAAAGTGCATCATGTTGAGGCAGCCCCTGGGCTTTTGTTTAGTGTAATTTATTATTTAAATTTTTTTAGCATGGCAGTTAATAATGGTTTGAAGAGCATATGACTTTAACCCAAAGCACAGCCATAATAAATCAACCCTCTGGCTCCTCTGTGGGTATTGAACAGCAGCAAAGTCTGTTTTTTTTCCACAACCCCTGCTTTTCCTGCACTGTGGGCAGCAGCTCCTCCTGGCTATCAGTGCACGCCCAGGGAGGGATAACATGGATACCCTGGCAAATGCCAGGGAGCTGCTTGCTGATCACCTTTAGCAATTCCTGGTGGACAGCAGAGATCTTCATCAGGTAGATGCCTGAAATGCTGAGGGGCATGTGTTAAACCGGTGCTTGTGGCATGGGCGTGGCTGGCCCAGGCTCCTGCTCATCTGTTGGAATAAGCAGGGGTTTGTTTGGGGGGCAGGATAAGTAGGTTGCTGTTGAATGTATGCAGGCCATGCAGTCTTCTAATGTTTCCCTCTGAGAGCTCCGGTGGTGATATGTAGGAGATCCCACTGAGCACAGGTGACTGTGGCCCTGGGCACCTGCGCTGACCCACCTGGGTGCAGCAGTCTGCCTTCCCTGCAGCTCGCTCAGCACCCTGAAGCTCCCCGTTCAACACTCCAAATCCAGCAGGAATCCTGGGTTTGAGTGCTCAAGACCCCTAGCTGCAGCTGTGCTCCCAAGGCCTGGGGGCACAGAGCAGGGTGAGTCCCTGCATGCGCCCCAACACCTGCAGTTTTTCCAGGGCTGCTCCCTTCTCCTGCCAGCCCGAGTCACAGTCCTATTCCTGAGCACTCTTCCCATCTAACAGGGTGGATGCAGCATTCCCCTTCTACTTGCCTCAGATGGTGCACATTGCTCCTTTGCACCATCTGTTAAACTTGGTAAGCACAGCATGGACCTTGATGAAAGGATATTTGAGGAGGAGGAAGCTCTAGTCCCAGTGAGACAGGAGATGAGCAAGAAAGTGTGATTTTGCTTGGGGCTCTCTCCACACATGGAGAAGCCATAGAAAAAGTTTTGCTCTCTTCTTGGTGCAGCAGTGCACCGAGGAAGGATGGACCCATCTGGGCTAGGAACAGAAAAATCATCACTCCATTCTTGGGGGAATGATGACTGCAACTAAACAGGTTGGGAAATATAGGAACAAAGAGGGTAAAATGTATGTAGAGATCTCCCAGTTCTCATGAAATCAAGAAAAGTAATGGATGATCATTTCCTCAAGTTAAACAGCAGGGGCACAATTTTTCCTCCAGAGATTCATTGTGAAGCATGATTTTCCATAAAACTATAATTTTGTTTTCTCCAGGTGTTTTTAAATTGATTAATTTTGGGTACAGAAATGTTTAAATATTTCATTAGCTGAATTCTTTGAAGTCCAATTAGAGAAGCTTGTTGGAATAATTCAATGAAATGCTTTGGTAGGAGTGGAGGATGGAGGGGCAGGAAAGCTGGGGTGCTGGGATGGGAGCAGCCTGGATTTGCAGCAGGTGAGGATCTGTCCCAATGCAGGGTTTGGCTATTAAATTACAGTGCTAAGCTGTCTCAATTAATAATTAAAATGTGTATTTAAATAATACATCAAAGGAAAATGCCTAAATTGCAAACTTGAGATTTTTGGGGTGAGCTTATATTCAGACTCAGGCTTCACATGTGGGAGGAATTCAGATACCTAATGTACCAACATGAAATGGGGATTTCAAAAGCTTTTGCTTTTGTGTTAAAATGATGAAAAGATATGTAGGAAAAGAGACTGCTGAGCTCCTTGGAGTGTTTGTGAACAAAATAGCACCTTTTTGGGGAAACAAAGGCAACCGTTCAGAATCTATCAAACAGTTTATGCCTCAAATACCAAATACCACAAAAATTGGTCAGCAAAAAATGTGAGAGATCCTTTAGATGATTCCACCAGGGGGAAGGCTGGGTTGCAGATCCAACAGAGAACACGAGAAGCAGATGTGCCTTGGACAAAAGGATTATCAGAGTAAGAGCCATTTGGGAGTCTGCAGCTGAATGAGGAGGAGAAACTGAAGCAAAGTGAGACTTCCAACAGCGTTTCATTTCTGGCACAGAGGTGTCCTTGGAGACTGTGCAGGGTCTCATGGCGCCAAAGCAGGACCTGCAAGTGTACCTGGAGGTGCAAGATGTGCGCATCATTCCTGTAGTGAGGCCCAGTGCCTTCCTGTGCCCGTGGCAGCTGGCACCAATCAGTTCCTGGCTGTAATCAACCATTCTTGGCTTTTCTCAGAACTTGTGTGGTGCTGGGTGGGTTTTGCTCTCAGGCCTCTCTGCTGGGCCAGGCAGTGGCAGAGCTGCCTTGAGCAGGCACTGCCTTTGCTTTGGCTGGAGAAACAGAGAAGTTGGGCTTTGCCAGCGTCGTGTCCCTGCTCTGCTCTGGGGATGGCACTGCCACCTTTCACCCATCCTGCATGAGCCTGGCTGGGCTCCTGACCCTTTGGGTGCTTGCAGAGAGGCAAACTTGCCTCCAGCTGCCCGCTCCCAAATGCCCCTCTCCCGTGCCTGCCCAGGGATGGGGTTGGGTGGCAGTGGCATGCTCAGGCTGGCTGTCACCATCGTATTGCCTCGCCTGTAGGGCTTGGCCACGCTGATGTCTGTCTGGTTTGACTCCAAACACAAACTTCTCTGGGGCTGAATAGAGGGGATTCCTCAGTGCAAAAGGCTGGCTTTCACTTCACACATGAGGGATTTGCTCCAATATGCTTTGATGTCCTGCAAGGAAGCTGCTGCAGCATCAATGGCGTCTAACACAGTGACACATGTAGGGCCCGAGGGCCCTGGGAGCAGGTTTAAATAAGAACATTGACTCATCCACCCGTGCACATGACTGGCGATGGCAGGAGCCCAGCCATCGATTGAGCTGTCAATGTGTGCCCATGGACCACGTTTTGGTCTTTCTGTCCTGTGCAAAAATGACTGGTCTTGGTGCACTGGGCCTGATCCAAGCCTTGGAAAAATACTTGGCTGCTCAGGAAGTGACTAGGGGGTACATGACCTGTCCTCTGTGTGTGTAATTAGTGCAGCATGGCTTTCTCAAATCTGTTGAAATGAAATCATTTCAACTGCAAATTGTTTCCCTCCATAGCTGAGCACTGCACAAAGGAAAAACTCTCCATTCAGGGTTATTATTACACCCTGGGGCTTTGGAGATGTTGTTCCTAATGGAGAGAGAAGTAGATGGTGTTTAACCAACAGAGGAAATAGTGTTTAACCATAAGCATGTCTCTCTAATTTCTGCTTACAGTCCTAATGATGAGTGGGTCTGAGCATCAAAGGCAATTTTGCTGAGGCCGAGACCACAGGGATTTCATCCCTTTTACCAGGGCACAAGAAAAGTCACTGCTTTCCAAGGGCAGATTTTCCCCCAGATTGCTGCTTCTAGTCCAGGCTTCTCCAGATGGAGATGGCCTTGGAGACTGTGACCAGGCAACTTTCCCTCCAGCCTGCGCACAGTGCTGAGCTCTCCAGCAGCAGCCCAGTGTGCCACCTCAGCCTTTACTTACAGCAAGCACCTGAGCAGGCCTGGCTGGTCCAAAGGTACCTCCTCCAGGAGGGAATGTGAGTTTGTTTATCACACAACAAGGTGCAGGTGTTTGCTCATCTGTGAGGTGCCTGTCAGCATTCCTTGGAGCACACAGATGGGATCTTCAGAAAACTGGACCCGTGCACTCAGCCTCTGAAGTGATGCCCAAGTAGGGAGGCTCTACGTGGGATGTGGTTATGACTGAAATTTATTAAGGACATTTAGGTGTCTATTCATTTTGGCTGCTCTTTGTGGCCCCAGAACCTCACTTTTCACCTGGGAACAGTTGGACAGAGGGTCCCAAAGTGGAGAGGTGTTTCACAGCAAGCAGCTCTTTGCACCTCCTTAGAAAGCATGTACTGGGAGAGTAGCGAAGCTGCTGGTCCTGGGACATTGTGACTCTCTGCAACAGTGAAGAAAGATGATACAGCAGCTTTGAACCATGCTGGCTTAACAAAGTAATGTGGAATTTCTGTTTCTTTGTGAGTAGGTGAACTTTTTATTCAAAATTTTTCTTTGCAGAAGCCCTTTAGCAAATGTACATGGTAGTGTACATCTGCTAAATGGTAGGGAGGGGTTTGGAAGAAGACGGGTGATGTTGGACTTTCCTTAGCCTTGCAGGGAGTCTTGGATCTTGCTGGGATGCTGCTGAGGGGAGGCCTGGAGGGCAATGCAAGGTCTGTGGGATTCCCAGGGCACAGCAGAGCAGGGCCCTGGGAAAGCCTTGGGAGAAATGAGCAGGGCAGCTGGGGCAGCACAACCCCTCCATGTGCAACCAGCTGCAATCCCTGTGGTGGAGTCCATGCTCCCAGACCAGCTCCCTGCCCAGTAGGAGATAGCCTTGGGCTGATCCTGGCTCTCTGCATGGCCAAGGAGGGCTGGTCAGGGTTGTTGGAATCCCAGGGATGGCCCTGCTTTAACAATCAAAACCTCACCAAAACCTGCATCTCTGCAGAAATTCACAGCTCTGATAGCATGGAAGTTGTGGAGAGACCTTGCCCAGAGATGGATTAATTTCAGACCCAAAGTAGGGGGTGTAGAATCAGTTCTCTAGCCATGCAAGGCAAGTTTCTGGCTCTGGTGACTTAGGATTAGTGCTCCAGAAAGGGAGGGTAGGAGCATTATAGCGAAATGTGGAGTCTCCATAGGAGGCACTGATACATCCTGATGGTGCGGGGAGGGAAGAGGGGGGAGAAAGGCATCTGTGGCCCAGTCAAGTTCACAGAAGGAGCCAGATTGCCCCTGCCAGTGCCCAGGCACAGGTGCCAAACCTGAACAGGACGGGTGGAAAGCACAGCGTGTGTACCTGCAGGTAACGCCCCACGGGAGGCCCAGCCCTGGCCCTGCAGCACAGATCAAAGGATTGCAGAGAGAGGACGTGTAAGAGGTGGGAAGAGAAAATGTGTTTGCCTGCGTGTCGGTGTTCAGGGCTAATGTTTGCTGGGAACTGCAGTTAGGAAATGCACGGTCAAGTGTGAAACAAGGACCGAGGTTAATGCTGTGAAGGAGCTGGCTCTGTCAGCTCTGCACCCCTGTGTGAGGGCACACCCTCTGTGGCACAGGCTGGCCCTGTGTGCCGTGTGCCTGGCAGGCACAATGCCTGCAGGAACCCACCTGCATCTCCACACGGGCCGGGCAAGAGGAGTGGGGGAAGAGTTTGTTGTGGGAGAGTGTTTTTTTCCCTTGCTCTCAGAACTTAATTTCATCATGAGAGTGCTTCTCTTAAAATGCAGATGGGGAGCTTCTACTGCTGGGTTGAACACTGCCACAGCAGGTTAACCTTCCATCAGCCTCTGGCATCAACAGCCAGAACATGGCATTCCCTATGGAGATGCTCAGAGGAGGAGCTGGTGCCAAAATAAAATCTCCAACTTTCTGGAGCATGCTAAAGGGGTGAAGGCTCTGGTGGGATGGGGATATGAAGGGTGTACAGCTTTGCAGCTGGGATGGGAGGGAAAAGCCAGTGAGTGCTGGTGGTGCCTCCTCTGCACCCACTGCTTCCTTCCAGGACTCTGGGACACTGGAGAGCAGTGTTGGGGCTCTGGGGAATTAGTTACTTGCATTTAACTCACTTTATCTTCCACTGGAAAAATGGCATGCACAAGCATGTATGTAGTTTTCTCTATAACTATTTTTTTAATATGTGTGTATATCTACATATATATAGATATATATAGCTATATGTAGTCTGAAGACTTCTTGTGAATAGAGATCTTGGAGGGTAAATACAGGACTGAAACCAAGGAATCTTAATTTTGGCTCAAATTTTGGCTATACTGTTTCTATAGAGACCAAAAGGAAGCTTTGGCTCCCCCACTCAGCTATTAAAGTTTAGTGCATTGAAAACTGTCTTCATGCTGTGATACCCTTTCACGGAGTAGAATAGGGTCTGAGCTAATCCATGAAAGTTGTCATGCTATGAACTAGTAGTCAAGCTTTTTCCTTTCAATTGAGTCTAAAACTATACTGTACTTCACACTTGATTGGCCCTTCAGATGGCAGGACTCAATATCCCTGCTGGAAATAAGCTCGTCTTCACACAGTGATGTTGAACGTGGAAAGATCTTGTTTCTGTGGCATAATTACCAGCACCGCAATATGAAAGTCGTCAGGATGAGACTTCTTTTTTTTTGGTCTAATTAATATATATCAAACTTTGCTTTCTTCTCCTCAAAGATCGGGGAGATTTGGGTGCTAGCAGCATGCCAAGAACCTGGACCCGAGCACAGGCTCCCGCTTGCTGGGGCGCTTTCCTCTGCTCAGTGTTGCACATACAAATGTAGCAAGGCAAAGTTATCATCTGCACACCCGCCTCAGCCTTCCCCCATTGAGTGTACTGTAGCAAAGGTAATGAATGGGTCTTTTTTTTCTCCTTTTTTTTCCTCCTTTTTTTTCTTTTTTCTTTCTTTTCTTTTCTTTTCTTTTCTTTTCTTTTCTTTTCTTTTCTTTTCTTTTCTTTTCTTTTCTTTTCTTTTCTTTTCTTTTCTTTTCTTTTCTTTCTTCTCTCTTTTTTTAAAAATTATATTTTTATTATTTAAATTTTTTTCCTACTGTCTATAAAGATAACTATATAAAACAGGGGTTTGCACTTGGGGCAATTTTTCTAATGGAAATCAGCCCGTTCCTTTGACCTTAGCCGCTACTCGTGCGTGTTCACAGGGGCTAAATCGATGGCAGGGACAGTGGACTGTCATTAGGAGGGAGCAGCCATGAGACTCTCGATTAAGACTTCACTAGTGAAAAGTTACTGTATTTTTATGATTAAATTTTTAAACGGGGAAAATGCCTTGAACTGTATAGACCAAAAGGGGGCACCAAGGTATTAAAAAAAAAAAAAAAAAAAAAAAAAAAGAAAGCAGTGTTGGTTTGGGTAGCTTACCTTTGTCAACGGTGGCGGTTTTTACCATAGCTTTCTTGCTTAGTGTAGTTCCTAAACAAGCACCACAACAAAATTTCTCCTCAAAGTTTATGCAAATTTCCAGTATTTTCACTCTTCCGATGTGGCACTGATTCAGCTGGGGAGGCTGCTTTGGGGACTTCTTTTGGTCTTTTTTTTTCCTAATCCTCATCAGTTAATTTTTAAAGATTTGTAGAGGTTTTAAAATGCAGAGTTCAGTTGAATGGATTTTCTTACTTCAGGAGTGATATTTTAGAGAATAAGCACCAGATTAATTTAATTAGATAAATTCTTAAAGTATTGTCTGCTTTTTCTGGAGCATTCATTGTTGCCTCTGTCACTACTTTTAAACAGAAGTTTGCCGTTTCCTCTTGCACGAAAGGAGGAATTCTCCTTAGCTGGCCGCGGATGCAGGGGAGGGCACAGGTAGGGACAGCGTCACCCCCTCCGCTGCAGGAACCAGCTTTAGCTGCAAGCAGCCTCATTTCTGGGCTGAAATTCTGCCCTGTGACAAACAGGACCCCAAGGGTCTCTTCTCACACTGCTACGAGAAAGGAATGAAAGTGCAGAACAAACCTATATTTCTTCCATTTTCCATTCCTGTCCTGTAGCCAGATTTGGTTAAAAGCCTTCTCTCAGTGAAAGGCTGCAGCACAGGGAGGGTGCAGGGCAATTGTGCTCTTGAGTCTGGGGGTTTTCTCCTCTTGACCGTGTGGAGGTTTATGGTGCTCAGTTTATAATCTCCATTTTTTACAAGCATCTAGCACATAAAATGCCAGTCAGACGATTATGGCTATTTTGTAATTACTATGGTCTATTTGTGCTTTGTAGCTCTGTTTAGAGAAAGTCCTTTCATAAAATTTTCAGATTAAATTATTTTTCACACCAAATTGGAATAAGTTTGTTTTCCTTACTTTTTGAAACCACCTTTATTAGTTTTTAAATAATTTAGAAATGAAAGATGGGGTATTTTCAAGCACTGACTACAGTGTTTTATAGTTTAATTTGTACTGAGACCTAAGCCTTTATTTTTGGTTTTGTTATGTTATCTAATTTATTGGATCATATATTGCATAATGCAAGTCAACTGAATAGCTGAGGTTACATTAATAATTTTGATACATGTGGCTAATTAGTTTGTATTTTCTGTGGATCTCAATTAAAGAAAAAAAAAGCAGAATCTACATATCTAGTTTGGATTTCTGCAATAATGTTAAACACAGTAAATACCTAAATACAAATATTCATACAAAATTGTGAAATTTACTTTTAAAATATAAATAACATGGCATTATTTTTTAAGGGACTATCCCTTTGGTATCTCACAATTTGTTCACAATAGAGTACACTTGTCTTATCCATCCATCATTTAATAACAACACCTACAAAACTGCAGGGCACGAACCTGGTTTGTTCTCTGGTTTAAGAAATGGCATTTTGATCCCATCAGCCACCTCCCAAGAAATGTAAAGTCGTTGAGGTTTTGGTAGCAAATGCTTTGTAAGAAAGTATGGAAAGAAGGAGAGACATTAACACCATAAACTATCCCAAAGAATTTAGTTGGAAAAATCATTTGTTTGTCTAATTTTCCTCTTGTTGTTTTGCTGCAGTTTAAATTACTCCATGATCTGAGTATATTAGTACAATATTTTAATTTAGTTTTTCCAACTAACTAGTTCAAAATAGTTTCTGGATTTAAAAGGTTTCCTTCTGCTTTTGCAGTTTACTTGGAAAAATAACCACTAAAGAGCATTAAACTTCAGTTATTCATTTCATGATTATGATAATAATAATAAAAAAAAAATAGAGTCTTTCTATTGAAAGCACTAAAATATTGTGAACCTTCTGCTGCCCTGTTTGGCTATACCCTGTACACTTCGATCTTGTTTTAAAGGTCTGCCATAATTTATTAAACCAGTTAACAAAAATATGTAGGTAAAGAAAACTCATTCAAACACTAACATGAACCACTTCGAGCAAGAGCTGCAGAAAGCTGATTTATCAGGTTAATTTCCCTTTCCACAATGAATATTATTTTGCTCCAGAATAGATTTGCAATGTAAAATTTATTATTTTTTTGTGGGAAACAGAGAGGGAAAATAAAAAAAAAGATACTTTCTTAGTTTAGCCTACATATCTTGCTGCAATTGCAAAATAAGGTTTTATGTCTTCATTTCAGAGGCATAGAGGCAAACATTGCCTCTTCTGCTCCCATGTAACTTGGGTAAATCAAAAGTGCAGATGTATAAAGTGCAGGCAGAATTTGAAATCTGATTCCCTCTCTGATTTACAATTACAACGTATCAAAAGAAAAGATTTAAAAATTGAATATACCTCCAATTTTATTTTTCCTTATCCCTCGTGCTTGTGCTTTTTAAGCAGTGGGAGGACCTGTGCTCCTGCTTTGGGTGCTGCACTGTGGAGTAAATTATCACCTGAATTTTTTATTGTTTGAAGCACAGAGGAAGGGAAAAATCTGCCTCATGCTACTCCACTGGCATTGGTACCTCAGCGAACGCAGCTTCCTTGCAGACAAATGTATTAGCAGAAGAATTTCCTGCTGATTTCCCTGTGCTCTGCATGAACAGGAGCAGTTTTTTGTTTTGTGAAAAAGCAAATCAAGAAGCAAAAAAGGCAAGAAAACAATTTCCAATTCCTTGTTTGGTTAAATACTAGGGATACAAGTGCTCTGTGCCCGTGGCTGTGTTGGGAGTCTATGAGCCCTGTAAAAGCTGGCATCGTCAGAGCCGTAATCCAGCTGTATTTTAATTTTCAGGGTAGAGCAGAGCACTTATTTGCCGAGTCTCTCTCTGTCTCCCTCCCTAATGTTAGTGCAGAAAGGAAACTTAATCTCTCCAGTGACCCTGCTTCTGTTCTTTAGCTCATAAAAGCCAAAAAAAGTCAAGCCCCAGGCTCCTATATGTGGCAGATCCTGTAAATTACCCCGTAGCACTGACAGGATAACACCTTCCAGGGAACAGATTTTTTGCCTGGACTCTGAGTTTTATTTCCTTTTGTGAGTTTAAGAGACGCTCATGATAGCAAATCCATGTATGTGTATGCACAGTATTTGATCTATAACAAATTGTTTTATTATGGACAATGACTGGAGATAATTATGATGGCATACAAATTTTTAAATGAATTCCAGGGTGTTGATGCCTCGTTACCTATGCAGAGAGGAAAGCTGCTGTATTTCTGCCTGCAAAAGCAGAGACAAAATTTAATCAATGCATTTAGAAATAAAGTCCTAATGTCTCATTTCAAAGTGGGCAAATTAAATGCACAGCAGAGCAAAAATTTTAACACTGTCATGTATAATTAGTGACTCAAATGTAGACAGATATTGCTAGATTTTTTTGCTTACGGCTGATTAACTTAATATTGTTACGGAATAAGGGAAGAAATGGGTTCTGGCGAGGTGGTTAGGACAGGAGTCTCAAGTATGAGCTGGATTTGGTGGTTTTATAAAAATGTGAAAAAAAAAAATTGCCATTCCATTCTGCTTCTTGCTTTGACACTGCCTAAATTAAATACAGAGTTGCATTGGCTTTGCACGTTGTTTTTTGCTCATTTGACATTTAATACTGTTGTATCAGGACGGCTCATCTCAGCTGAGATTCTGAGAGGAAAATATTCAATTTAGACCAAATGTGTGAGGGACGGGCTGAAGGCGAGCGCTGCGAGGGAGGGAGTTTGCTGGGCTGTAAAAGGCAGATTGCCCCAGGATGTGGCTGGGCAGTGCTGCTGCCAGCACAGCCCTGGCACCTGGGCAGGCACCATTCCCTCTTCCTTCTGTAATTGCTATTTCCTTATGCAGATGGATGAAACGTGCTTTCTCCATAAAACTCTCATTAATCTTGTGTATAAAGTATACTTTTTAAGTTTATTGTAAGCAACAGAGTTCTCCAAGCTTTTTAGTATCACAAGCACTGCAGCACTACCACATTCAATAAATATCATGTTATTGTACGTCTGAAGTTCAAAAAAAAAATAAAAAGGAAGGGGGGTTTAGTTGCAATCTGTAATTAAATCCAGCGGTAAGTATTTCCTGAATAGCAGAGACCTTTCACACTCCGTTACCTAATTCTTTACAGGTGATTTTCCCCCCAGACCCCCCTCCTCTTTTTTGGCACTAGGAAATGGTAGTCATAGCAAAACTGGCTGGATTGCAGAGCGAGAAAATGCTCTGTTGTCTCATAGTGAAATGGGTAAATGCGATGGCTAGTCCTTAGAGTGAGAAAAAGTAACTTCATATTTAGTTTTTCCTCCATAAAAAGCAAAATGTGACGGAAAGGATTTGAAAATAATTATTTTTATTCCAAAGTAGCCCTCTTTTGGTTGAAAACAGCTTGGTGCAACGCTGCGCTTTGCCGCTTTGTGTCAGACACGACGGAGGCAGCGCGGGGCCGGGGCCGCGTTTGCCGCAGCCCGGGGAGCCCGGGCACGGCAGAGCCGCTGCCCTGGGCAGGGTCGGCCGCTCCCCTCGGCCTCCCTGCTGCGGGAAGGGCTCTCCCGGGCGAAGCAGCTGACGCTGGGAGGAGCTCTTGTGGCCGGGCTCGTCTGTTCTTTGAAAAGTGGCCCTTTCCCCCCACTCCCTGAAGAATAAAGTGATGCAAAGAAATACAAATGGCACAGCAATGACTTGGGCTGTTACATTCAAGTCTGATTTGATATATGAGGTCGGTTCCTATAGGATAATTCTGCTCTGGTTTCCTTCCAAGCTTTGTGCTGAGCTTCTCATCCAGTGTTTTGATAATCTCTTCTGAGCAACTCAAGAGTCAGTTAAAACCATATTTCTTCCAGGCAAATAAATGTATAAATGCTCCCCAAACACACTTGCAAGCAGAAATGTCAGCTAGTGTTCTCCAGATATTTTGATGTTAACAGAATATCATTTTGCATTGACAAATATGGAAATTTAAAGTAACGATGTGATGCAACAGCCTTCAAAACAGTAGATAAAAATTCAGCAAAATTTCTTTAGTGTTGATAGAAAATATTGTTTTAATTAAAAAAAGGGCAATTGCACCAGTTTAGTGATGTTCCTGACCTCTTAGTATCATCCTTTGTACAAGGGTTTCCCTGCCAGTGGTTGCCACAAATGCCGCTCCTCTTATCTTGTGTTGGCCACCAAAACGCATCACATGGGAGTTACTGCATTTCCATGGCTTGGGAGCAAAACTGTCTCTTTGAAGCCCACAGTTCTCAGAGAAACTAAGTCACATGTATTTTTTCATAATAAATGGTGCAGAAATTCCTGCTTGCCTCAACACCAGCATTAGCACTTTCTCCATGGCTGTAGCTGTGGATAGCACTGCTAAAACAGGACTAGGGGTTTGGAGAAGGGGGAGATGTGGTGTTCCTCACTTCCCACCTGGGAACAAGGAGACCTGCCACTTTGGTATTGCCACAGCTGAGCTGATTTGCCTCTTGGGACGCTGGAGAGTCCCAGAGCTTTGTAAAACTATAGGAGGAATACAATGTCATTGCTGAGCAATAGCCTGCTTTACGTTGGCCGCTGTGAGAGAAGAGTCGCTGGCTCATACCAGCCCCAGAGTGTGTGTGTGTGTGTGTGCAGCAGGTCCTGGGGAAGCTGCCATGTGGTGGGTAGGACACCAACTCCCCCGCTCTTGCAGCTCTGCATGGTTGCACCAGTGTGCAGCAATAAAGTTCATCTGCAGGAGCTATCCTGTGAGTGTGTCACCATCTCTGCTACAGGCTATGTGCTTTCTAAAGGGTCTGGGTACATCAAAACTGTCATATGGTGTTTTTCCCCACCAGTGGCAAAGCCTCTAGGAGGCTTTGCCTGCAAATCAGGCTGAAGATCAGCTGGTAACAAACACCATTGGTGCTGTGTGGGTGCAAACAAATGGCAGTCACAAAGCTCTAATGAAGGTGACTTCTCTTGACTTGGCCATGGTTTGGGTAACAGTACCTCTTTCTTCTCCTCCAAAATGCAGCTGTTTTCCACTTCCTCAGTGGCTACAAACTGTAGTGCTCACTCTCTGGGAAGCAGCTGATCTCTTTGTTGTATCAATAGAGCCCAAATAGCCCAACCAATGCATGTAGGATTGGAAAATACAACCAAGGGGTTGAGTGCTTTGCTGTATCTGTTCTCAGCACAAAGTGAAAGTATCTCGTCTGCACCAAACCTCACTCATTTACACTTTGCTTATCTGCAAATTCCATAATTTTCCTACTTTCATTGGCAGTGATTTTTCAGCTTTATTAGCAGTGATTAACAGCAGAACACTGCACGAGCCCTCCTCTTACTCCAACTTCATTACTTTTACAAAATAGGCTACAGCCCACTGAATCGAAGATGCTTTGCTCAGAAGAATTATTGATGACTAAAACCAAGCTGCACTTGTTAAAATAAATTACTTGAGTACCTTTGGAGAGGCAGCAGCCCTTCCTCCTCAGAGCAGTTGCCTGCCATGGTAATTTGCACCACACAGCCACTTGCAGTGGGATGGCAGTGCTGGTGGAGACCCTGTGATGCCGTGGTGCAGGAGGGTGCATGGAACTTATTTGAAGTCTCATGTTTCCTTGTACTTTACCAATATTACATCAGCTGTGCACCTAGTCAAGCTTCATTGACAGGGGAGGTTGATTTGCCATTGGATGCAGAGCTCGGGTGCCCCAGGATTGCTTCCTGTCCATGTGGTGCCTCTGGGTTTTGCACGTGGATGCAGGAGTCAGCTGGGAGCTGGATGGAGAGGTGGGGAGCTCCTTGTTGGCTGTGAGATGAGGTGACATGAGGTGGCAGAGAAGAGCTTTTACTTTCATTAATAGTTTCATTATTAGGAAGGAATTATACTCATGAAATTTGCTTCAGGTCTTCCACTTAGAGTAATATGTAAACAAGTGATTAGACTTGATGATCTCAGAAATCTTTTCAAACCTTGATGATTCTGTGATTCTTTGGAGAAGCAGAAAGCAGCTGCAGACATAGTGAGAGCATGATGCCTGGAGGGTATCCAGGGACCTCCATCGGTTCCTGCTGTTGAGTACCCAGCTCACTCACTTTCCTTGGCATGGGATAGTTCCCCCGTACCTGCACACATAGAATTGTTTACATTGGAAAAGCCCTCAAAGCCCTCTGAGAGTTCAACATGAAGCCAGCACTTCCAAACCCACCACTGAACCTTGCCTCCAAGTGCCACATCTACACATCATCTAAATGCCTCCAAGGACAGTGAGCCTGTTCCAATGCATGACAGTCACCTTGGTGAAGAAATACTTTCCAAAATCCAATCCAAACCTCCCCACGTGCCATGTTTCATCTACAACGTGGCTCATCAGAGGTGTTTTTTGGGGAGCACTCAGTTTTATTGCCAGAGTTGGTTGTACAGAGTTGGGTTTGTAAAGGACCTGTTTCTGAACTACCAGCAGTGTGTTCACAGCAGTATATGGGGGAAAACTTATAGGCAAAGCAGAACTTGCAGATGAAGTTGCCTTTTTAGACTGAAGCAAGGGGAGATGCATTAACACCCACAAGTATTAATTATGCTTTCAGTGTTTCTTCTTGGGCATAGGCTTAAAGCACAGAGGGAGCCTCTGACAGGCAGTCACAGGGGTTCATATCTTGAGGAGAAGACTCTTCTCCCCTTGCAGAGAGGTATCTTCAGCAGGGTGTCCTGGGTCTATGGGACTCAGTAGCCTCTGTCTTGCTGCAAAGCAATGCAAACCCTGAGAAAATCGAATTTCCCATCTTGGCAGTGAGTGCCTAAAGCAATGGGAGCACCAACTGTAAACAGAAAGAACAGTAGATTGCTTTAGAGGAACTGTATTTTATCAGGCAAAATTAAGTCTTTTAAAAAATAAACAAAAAAAAAAAAAAAACCCAACCAAAAAAAAAAAAACCACCAACAGAAAAAAGGAGTAGTAAATCAAACATCCTGGGGAATGGAGTAGAGGTAATGCAATAGTTTTTAATTGAAAAATTAACTCAAATTGGTGGAGATATGGCTGCTGCTGTCTGGGTTGAAAACTGGCTGGAGGAATGTAAAGAAAAGACAACGAGAAACAGGATTTGGTTGAGGGGTGGGCCTGTGCTGCTGCAGACACACCAAGGGTGTATCCCCTCTGAGCAGCACCCTGGTGCTGGTACAGGAGGCAAAGTGGGCAGGGGCAGGTACCCATTGCACAAAAAAAATTGTGAGGAAAACCTTGGCTAAAGAATCGAAGAAAACGTGTGAGCTCAGCAGGAGGAAGGTGACAGAGGAGATGGGAACCTCTGGGAGTGGTAGTCAGGACTTGGAAGCATAAGGTGAGGGAGAGTGCGGCTGTGAGGGGTGGCCAGAGCCCTCCCAAAATACCTACCCTGGCGAGCCAGCCAGTCACACCAGGACCCTTCTGCCTCTGAGGTGGGATTTCACTGAGGTGCTAGTAATGCACATTAACCACCACATCAAATAGACCTTTATTTTTCCTCCCTCCCAAACAGTAATTATCTATTAGAACCAGATGCTTTTTTTTTGTAGGAATTTCCAAGCAGGGAATGCCAGGCTACTTTGTTGTAGTCAGAAAGGTGACGATCTCCTCATGAATTTTTGCTTTTTCAGGCACATAGAAATGCAGCCTTTTTCCTTGTGATGAGAAACATTTGCAAGGAGAAGAGTTCAGCAGACACTTGTTGTTGAGCAGTTTGAGGGGCTGCAGCACAATGCCCCGAAAACTTCACCCACTGTATTCACTGAGACACTGCAGAGGCACACGGATTATTTCCATGTTCTCCTTTGTGTACCTTGGTCACATTTATTTTTTAATGATGTATGAGTTTGTTTTCCCCTTTTTTTCCTTTAATAACATTTATTTCATTTATAGCTGTTTTGAAGTAATAGACACCTTTCTAGGTAGCAGCTTCTTACATCGTATAAGCCCATTTATCAAAGGCAGGATTTGCTGCTGTTGTTTTTCTATTAGGGAGGAATTACACTAAGCCTGTAGCAGACATTTTGTGTTACCATGGCAGCCCATATTTCCTACAGGGTTGTGACCTCTAATGACTACAGTGGAAAGCTAGGAAAAATGGGGACTCTTTGAAGATTAGTAAATAAATGCATACTTATGCAAACTATCCAAGAGATGGCTAAACTATAAGAGGGGGGGTGGCATGATTCAGAACACTGAGTAAGTGGCTCTTTGTAAATACCTGTGTTTTTTAAAAATCACCTTTCATTTCTCCATGCTTTTAAAAGGCTGTTTTGTTTCCATCAAAGTGGCACACCAAACACATTTTCTACATAGGGCTCATATTATTTTTCATGTAATGTTATGGAAATACAGAGTTCAGAATTTCAGCAAAAGATGTTTCTTACTACCTAAATAATTCCTTTTTTTATAGCCTTTTCAAATATTATTGCCATCATGATTGAATTTTCAGTGTTCTTTTAGTTCATCATTGCTAGATAAAATAAGGCAGCAGAATGTAGTGAACTTTTAAACAGACATCTCAGTGGGAGCTGTCTTTATTCTTTTAAAATAGCGTATTAAAAAAAAGTCTCTGTTTTTAAAAAGAACAGATTGATTTTTACGTATGGGATTTAGTAAAAAGGAAAAATTGCATCAATCGAGTAGTACACAGTACTTGTTTTGGACCATTAAAATACCTACAAAAGGTGTTTTATAGTATTTGTTTGTGAATTTTAAATGATCCTGCATTGTACTCTGCAGTGATCTCCTAAATTGTATAAAGCCTCTGTAGACATGCTGGTACTCTGTGCATCTTCAGTTAATGACCCTTTTCATGTAAGCACAGCTGTTGCAATGTAAAAAAAAATTAGCAAAATGTGCCTCTTCTCCCTGCAGCTTCCCTTTACTTTTCTGTGGATTTCAGCATTTTTCCCCTTCAGTTAGTAACCTTCCAGACTCTTGCAGCCCAGTTGTGTGGTTCCAAACTCTCTCCCATCCATGCTGTCAGCAGAAAAGGAGCACATCAAGGTCTTACAAAGCAAAAACCAACATCAGCCAGATCCTGAATTTCCTGTCAGGAATGCCGAGGTCAAGACAACACCATTGTTCCTTACTACGCAGGTTGTTGTAACCCTATTCTCTTCCTTCTGAAAATAAAACAAGCCCTTTGCAGATAACCCCCCACACCTGGCTGTCACAGAGAGCACTGGAGTCCCCTGTGCTGGAGCCACATCTACTGATGGGTGCAATGCAGCCAGATGTGGGTCCCCCCACCACAGACTGGGATGCTCTGGGAACACATCACCCTGGTGCTGAATATACCCACCTCGTGGAGTCCTCCTCCATTTGGAAATCATGGAGGCTTGGGGACACCAGGAAGGACTGGAGAGCAGTTTTGTTGTACCCTGGGAGACACAAAACTGCTATCCACAGGGCTATGCCCTGTTCCCAACAGGCTTGGCTCTCTGACATGTTGGGTGCCCACACAGGATGGGGGAGCCTGGGTGAGTTTGTGATCCACACTTGTATCAGCATCTATCTAATATTGTAGTGAATTTTAACAAAGTTTTGGGACAGCTGCAAGGGATGTGGTGTGGGGAATTGCTGTGCTCTCTGATGCACAGGAAAATGCTGGAGACTTGAGGCAGATGGCAAAAAGCATTAGTTTTGGTGTTGGCTTTGATTTCTTTGCATATGATTTTGCTTCTTGATAGCTGCACTGGCAGTACAAACTTAGCAGCCTCTTGTAGGGATGGGGGACACCAGGTGCCCTCTGGGTTAGTTTGCATTGCTGAAAGCTCGTGGTGTTAATTTCCTTGGGATTGGGAAATACAGTACAAAATGAGACATTCCCAATGTCATTATCCTGCTTCTGTTGCGCAGCACAACGTGCTTATGAGCCAGGGTAATTTATGCTCCTCTTTCTTCTCCTCTTGGTAGCTCTGAGTTCTCTGTTAATTGTCAGCAATTCAAAAAGGGCTACCTGGGGAGGTGCCTTCTCCTCAGGCACTCCCCCCTGCTGTCAGGAATGAACCCTGCCTGGAGCAGGGATGGGGCTGCACAGCCTCAGCTCCTGAACTCCTGCTCTCCTCACCCGGGGACAGAACTGCTCCTCTCCTTCCGCATGGCTCTCAAAGCTTTTTCTGGCAGCTGGAACTTTTCCAACGCAAAGGTTTGCCTGCTAGCCAGCCTAACCTCAGCTGTGAGGTGTGGGCAGATCCTGCCCTTTACCTGATCCCAGGCTCTCTGAAAATCCTGCCGTTAGTTTCCTGCGCTCCCACAGGATGTGTTCTACTTTTTAAAGCTCAAAAAATTTCTGAGAGAGAGGGGTTGAGTGCATGGCCTCCATCTGTGTGTTGTAGATCACTTGCCTCAACCATGAAGCAAGCCTATCCCCCTGCCCATCATTGAACACGTAGTTTCCAGTCCAAACTACTTGACAAATCTGACCCAGACTAGCTAATCACTTCAGGGTGACCAAGACCTTGTATCTGATGAATTTATTATTCAACTGAAAACTCTTTAGTCAGGTTCAAATGTAGAAGGGAAACTGGTGGTTAAGGCAGCAGGGAGGAAGAGAGGAAAAAGAAATATGGTGTTGAATACGAGGGAGGCTGAAATGGGGTCCTGATGTGAGCTACAGGGCTGGCAGAGCACTTTGGAAAGGGGATCTCCCTGGTGGAGGACCCCTGTGTCCTGGTTAAGGGGACACCCTTCCACCCCTTCCAGTGGTTTTGTGAAATTGCTCTGTCCTTCCTCTGGTTAATATCTTTCTTTCTGTTTTATATTGAAGGATATTTTTTACTAGTTCTTGAAAGCAAAATTTTTTGTCCCTGCTGACATGAGGTCAGAGGGATACTCGTGTGAAATGAAAAGGGCAGCATGGCCTGCTTTGGAAAGTGGTGATTTGGTTGTGCAGTGTGGCAGCTGAGCAGACCGTTGTGTGATTTTCCACTCCAGGCCACTGTCACTGAGAGCTGCTGCCATCCCCAGCACCCCCGTGGGCTCCCTGCGCTCCCACCTTGTGCAGAGCCCACTGCTGGGCAGCAGCACCTCAGACACATGGGCACCCTCAGGAGGGCGGATGCAGTGCATGTCCTGCTCCTGCCTCTGCCCGCTGAGAGCCTGCAGTACAACTGATTGAGAAGATTTTGCAGCCCAAATGCAGCAATTCTGGGGAAAATGTCTTCAGCATTTTGATCCAACCATCCTCGGAGCTATGATCAGCCCACCACCCCTCTTCCACCCAGGCTCACCCCAACACTGGTGCTGCAGCTGGGGGTGACTCATCTGCTTTGCTTTTTTTTTCTGAGGCTTATTGGTTTGCCAGTTCAGTCCAGCTGAAAAATCAAATCTGTATGTCCAGTGTGCTTTCTATCTAGTTAACTAAACACAAATAATGCGTTCTGCCTCTTCACTTTGAAAGCTTTCAAACCTTTCTCTTTTATCTCTGCCTGTATTGTTCTTTAACAGCCTGACAGTTGATTATTACATGGTTTCTCTTTTTCCTTTATCCTCTGCCTATAATACTCAATGATTTTTCACTGGGCATCACTCCCAAAGTGCCTCTGTAAATTCAGACCTAGGCAAGGTTGGACATTGATATGATTCTTTGATTCTGAAAAATCACAGGTACTTGAGAAGGTGTTTCTTCTCTGGGGCACTTAATCTTTTCTGGTGACTCGAAACTTGTCTCCAACCCTGCTAGAGAGAAATTTTGGGGAAATTAAGCAAGCTGAAATGACACATGCTTACTGCCAGCCATTTTTTTGGCATGTTGTACTTTCTGCTCTTCTGTCACCAAAACCCCATTTCACGTCTGTGCAGCCTGATAATAATTAAATTGCTTTAACGTGGTTTATTAGCTGCTGTGGGGAGTGTCTTTGCCTGCCATTGCCTGTGACAGGACGGTCCCCATCAATGAAGTCACATTGTGCTTGTTCAGCAGTGCTCTCATCCACTCTCCCATATACCCAGCACACTGTGGAGGGCATTTCTGAAGCTCCACTTTCCAACATGTGAGTTTTAGCCAAAAATGCTGATATTCCCCCTAGATATTTTTACCTGGTGACACTGCAGACTGGTGTGTATCTCCTTGCTTATTTGACCAAATTAGGATAAAGCCAAGCTTTCTGACTGAAATACTTGTGAATATTTAAAAAAAAAATTATTTCTCTATTTTAGGAATTTTAGTGATCTTTCTTTTCTTTGTGCATCTGTGTTGCTGGCCCCCATGACTTTTTCTGCTGTGTTGGGCCCATGCATTTGCAGAGTCATTTCTTGCCACTCGTTCTCAGTGAATAGTTGTGTTATGGTTATTGGTTTGCTGATAAAACTGTAATTTTGATGACTTTTAGCCTTTTCCACATTAGAGCTTGAATTTGGGCTGAATTAGAAGCAATAGTCAAAAGAAACAACTCTGTAAAGATCAGGTTCTTTTCCAGCCATTTCCAGCACAGGAATTGCTAACACAACCACTGCATAGCTGCATGTAAAATGTGGACAGAAATATTTGTAGCAATGATGTCAGCTGGAATGAAGTTACGGAATTCCTGCTATGCTGAGACACTAAAGTATGGTTTAAATTAAAACTGAGGCTAAACATATTATTCACTTGATGAGTTTTGTTCTACTCCTCCTCCTGAAAGCAGGCTGCTATTTCTTCTTCTATTTTTTTTTTTTTAATTCCACTAAGGTAACTGATGTCCTCTGAGTCAAAATGGCACTTAATATTTGAAATTCACCTTCACTTGGTTGCACGTTTGGTCATGTCAATAACACACTGGTGTTGCTTCTGTTACTTGAATGGCCATGGGTTGTTTCTTATGATTGGGAAAGGGCAAGAAGAGAGGCAACAGGGAAGTTCAGCCTCTTGAGGAGATGTGATACCAAAACCAGCGTCTTTTGCAGCCATTGCTATTTTCCCCCTGGTTGAGGCAGTGCAGGATTCCTAGAGGCATCCTAGAGACCAGAAAGGACTGGCAGCTGGAAAGTTCCCAATCTGAAGGTGGGATCTGGATTTAATTTTCTCTCCTTACAAATGTATGCAGTAATTGGGCACTTGTAAGTGCCTTGGGTAATAAACAGTATCACTGCATCCCTGTCTGGCTTCTTTAGGAGGCTTTTTTCAGGCGGAGACCAGACCTTCTGACTTCCCAGTCTGGTACGAGGCCCAGCAGAGTCAAAGGCTTCATCCAGGAGACTTCATCACCTCCAACTCCACTGTCATAAAAGGGAAGCGCTCCCTAGGGAAAGTGCCCACGTTACAAATAATCTCGCATAGTCCCTCCAGAAGCTGATTCACTGCTCAGTTGCCCTCTCTTACAGATGAGCAGCTTTTTCCAGTTCATGAGTGCTGTGACCTTTGGGGCTGAGCTGGCTGTGCAGGACTGCCCAGGCAGAGAGGGGTGGGTGTGCAGGGTGCACCAGGGCTGCAGGGAGTCAAGGCACTTTTGTGCTTTGCTTTGCCCTGATTTTTGTGCAGTTTGTTCAGCAAATGAATATTCCTCGCTGCCAGATCCAAGGGCCTTGCTGGGTTAACTCCGATGTGCTGGATCTGCAAGAACCATCTCTGGGACTTCCAAATGGCTACTGCCCTCATGTTGTGTCTTGAAACAAATCTGAAGTACATGAATATGTCATATTGGCCAACTCGGATGCACCATGTCCTCACTCTGCCTGGTGATAAAGTAACTTTTTGTGCTGGCTCTTGAGATGTTAAGTATAAGGACATGTGGTGTGAAAGGGTGAACCAGCCTCACATTATATTTCACCTTTTCTTAGTCCAGAAATGGTGCAGTTTCTGCCTGCATTGCGCAGCGATAGCCAGGAGCTCACTGTGCTGAACATATCCCTGTGCACTGTTGGGCTTTATTTTGGAGTCCTCCTTCAGTTTCTGGGCCCAAAACAAGCAAGGCAAAAACAAATGGCTTTCTTCTACACAGATTTGACATGAAATAACTGGACTATTGAAAATAGAATAAGTAGAATAACTAGAATATTTTGATCTTGCCAAACCATGAGTCTTGTAAGCAGAAATCATTGCTCTCTTGTATTTTTAGGGCACAGAGAAGGCAATCCTTCTCTGCAGTAAATAAATCACAACTAACGTGGGGTTTCAGCAGGACCTGATGCAGAAGGACTCAGTGCTCCTGGCCTACCCTGAGCCTGCCAGAGACTCCAGAACAAACCTGGAGGAGCCTGAGTGGAGACCTTGGCACACGCCAGGCCCCCGCAAACCTCCGGCTCCACTCTGCTGGTCTGGGAGCCAGGAAAGGTCACCAGAGAGGGGGCCAAGGGCCTGGCTGGTGTTTTCCTGGGCAGGGAGAGGGCTGGGGCTGAGCCTGGTGCTGCTGATGTGGAGCCAGAGCTCCTGGACTCTCCTGGCACCCCACAAGGCAGCAGCTCCTGCCTGATCCAGATGGAGGGCACAGCAGGGACACCTCCCCACGGGGACCGTGCCGTGCCACAGCAGGGACACCAGGAGCACCAGGACAAGGGCTTGGCGTGGTTTGATGCAGATATGGAGCTGTAGCTGCTGCAGGTGGTGACACCTTTGGCATGGAATGGGCTGTCCACAGTTCTTTGCTTGGTTTGTCTGTCTGCCCTGCGTCAGAAGGCAGACTGAAAACAGAGTTTGTGCTTTAAATCATCCAGGCTGAGGTGTAGATATTTCTTCCACTAATGTTTCTAACCCTGTGGCTGCTAATTATCGGTTAACAATGAAGTTTTCAGAATTGATTCAGAATAGTGGCACTTCTTTATTGCATTCCTTGCTTTTCACACACCATCTTGCTCAGTGGGGCTCTCTGCTGCCTGCACTGCTTGGAGCAGAGGTGAGAAATCCACACCCTGAGCAGCACAGGAGGGTTTGTGGTGGAGAACAAATCTGAACCAAAGGACAGAGCTCCTGACTAAACAGAACTTGTGGAAAAAATTCAGAACTGTCAGCACTGAGACCAGGGAGAAGAAAGGAAGTAGAAATCTTTCCCTGCAAAACTAAAACGTGTTTGTAGACTTGATAATATTTCAAGGAGACACATTTGTAATTCTACCTGGAAGCCAAAGCAGAAGTTAGTGCATGTGCATCACCAAACCCAAAGCTGCAGAAAAAGGAATTGCCAAGATCAAGAAAAATGAATATCAAAGAAACATAAAGGTTATGCCCAGGGGTCCTGTTCTAGGTCAGAATACTTGTTCTTTGGGTGCGGGGCACAGTTGCTTCCCTCCCCTCTGCCCTGTGCTGCCCTGTGCTGGCTTTCCATGCAGAGCAATCCCTGGGCAGCAAGTGTGGGATATCCAGCACAGAGCTGCAGCACAGGCAGAGGGGCATGTTTCACCCCTAATATAATGGAGAAAGGCAAAATTTAAAACAAAGACTTTTTTCTTCTTGTAGTTTCACAACAACTTTGCTTTGATGAGTTCCAGGATGCAAGCTAGTTGTGGGAAGCGGAAAGATACAGATATTTTTCTTCTGGAGTGCTTAATTTATTTTTCATAACCTTGTACCATTCACTGGTTTTAGTATTCTGGACTGCATGGTCTGTGTCTCCTTCTGCGCTAGATCTAAATGTGGCTTCTGAGAATTTTGTCAGAGAGCCTTGGCTGTACTTTTGTACTTGTATGCAGCAGCAGAAGCAATGGCGTCCTGTGGGCTGCCCAATACACCTGGTCCTGCCTGAGAGTCTCCTTTCTGACTGAGGATCTCAGCTGGGAAAGGACTCTCCAGGGAACCGTGAGGAACAGACTTCCTTCCATTCTCACTGGAAAGCTGTAAGGTAGATTTTTTTCCACTACCAAACTGCTTTCTTTATGCACAGAGAAGATGTGGAGGGAAAGGAGCAGCAAGACCTCAAGGCCATGAAAACAGAATGGAAATCAGGCAGCCCCTGAGCTCCTAGGATGGGATGTGCCTGTGTAGGAAGGCCCATGGCTGAGGACCAGTGGTCTGTGGGGCAGCCTGTGATATCACCAGAAGTTACTAACATTTCCAAAGGTCAGGAGAACTCCAAAATTTCTCTCCAAATTTCTTTACACCTTGGCTAAGGCAGCCTAGGATCTGAGCCTCCCCTTGCTGGGTATTTATGAGATACCCCTTGCTCTCCCAGGTAGTCTGGCTGAGTTCAAAGGCACTGCTGCAGTTTCCTGGACAGGGATTATTCTCAGGAGCAAATCTCCACAGGATCAGGCCCTAGGTGTGCATGACATGATATTCACAAGTTGATTTATTTCTATTTTAAATTCCTTCACTTTAAGCCTGTAGGTACATTTACTACACAAGTTCTGCTTGCTAATATTTACTTGGAAAAAGCTAAGGGGAAAAAAACCAACCCCCAAAGCACTGAAATAGATGGCTGCCACAATAAGAAGGATCACCTGGAAGTCACCATCTTCAGCCAAAGCTGTCCCAAGAGGCCTGTCTCTGTCCTAGCATGAGATGAAAGCCTCCATGGGCAGACGGGCTCTGCCTGTGCCCGGGAAAGGAAAAAGCCTGGATCAAAGGAGACTGGGATGTCTGAGCAGCAGCCAGCCTCTGAACCACAGCCTGCCGACGCCCCAGTCCTGGCACTGCGCCACGCCCAGCTGTGGGTGACTGACCTCCCCTCTCTTGTCCATCCAGGGGTGAGGATCCTGGCAGGGCTGTGTCCCCTTTGCTGCGCCTCTGCTGCTGTCCCAGGAGCCCTCCAGTCACCCCGGGGCAGTTAATCCTGTGGCTGGCAATTAGGGAGGCGCTTTTCCGTGGTGGACAGGCACAGACAGGGTTCTCAGGGGTGGGTGGGTCCAACACAGCACTCCCAGCCTCCTGGCACGGCAGGAGCCCCACTGTGCATGGCTCAACACAGCCCTGCATGGACCTGCACAGGCTGATCGAAATCAACCCCTCCTAGTCCAAAATCTCTATGCCATGTCCTGTCACAACAGGCCCTGCTGAAGTGGTTGTCCCCACCTTTCTTATAGCCTCCTTCAAGTATTGAAAGGTTCCAAAAAGGTGTCCCTGGAGCCTTCCCTTCTCCAGGCTGAACAACCTCAGCTGTCTCATTCTGTAGTCAAGGGAGAGAGGGAGATGTGTATGAAAGGAGCCTTGCCTGGGCCACTGGGATCTCATTTGGCAATGTAAATGCTGCCCAAGTCACTGAGACACCTGCACAGAAAGCCCAGCACCCAAGTGAAGTGCTCATGTCAGAGCCAGGATGGACATTCCAGTAGTTGTCTAAAGATCTGTACAGTTCTGAGTCAGTGTGCAACACCCCTTTCCTGAATGTCTTCAGATGTTTATTTCAGAAATGCAGCTGGGCTGACCCATCTCTCTCCAGTGGTATGAGAAATGGAGGATCAGTGCTGGGATAGCTTAGACTTTGGTAGAGTTAGTGTTGTGGGGATGGCTGCAAAACCTTTAACCTCTTGTTAATGATTTTGATTGATTGATTTTGCAATGACCAAAAGGACAGTGGTTAGCAGAGGTGCCTCTGTTTAACGATAATGATGATGATGATAATAATATGTCAAAGAATAACATGCATAATAATAATTAAAATAATAAATAATATATTACATTTCTTGTCTCAAAGTCATGTTCAGAAATAATAACACAGTGAATTCCAAGCCAGGTCCACAAAACCCTTGACTGTAGTGCCAGCATTGCAGGCAGCCAGGCTGGGCCAGTGGCATTTGGGACAGCAAAAGTCAGAGGTTCAGGAAAGGAGGCAAAGTGCCTGCAGCAGGTGGGTATCTGGGCACCTCCTTCACAATCACCCAGTAAAATACAGCTTCTGTTCTCGTTTTCAAGCTGCACTGTGTTCAGTGGAAGGACTTTGTTCCAAAGGGAAGCTGTGTTTGCTGAAGCCATTTGTGTGCTGGCATGTGTTGCGTCAGCTGAGAACAAATGTGCTGGGTGAGGGCTTGTGATGTGGCTGGTGGCACCACATGTGGGGACTGGGACAGAGGCTAAAGAGCACTCTGGAAGCGAAAGGAAGTCAAAAATCAGTTTTGAAGGGACACAAAAATAAAGCTGGCATGTCTGGTTTTAATCTACTTCCCAAGATGAGACTCTGGCTTGTGATTTTGGGTTGCTTTTTTTCTGCTCAGCACATTTTTCTGAGGGATTTAAAAAATGGTCAGAAAGCAAATTGTTTCACAATAGTTATTCCTTTTCTTTGTGAGTTAGAGTTTGCTGAGAGTTTATACTCTTCTTTTCATGAGAAAAAAAAAGCTTGAAAATCAAACTCTGTTGGTTATTTTGTGACTGATTATTTTCTAGAAAATTCACCTGTATGTTACCCAAACTGGTTAAAGAAAACTAAATATCTTGAGGGTTAAAAAAAGGATACTTGATGGAACCATAAATACTTTCCTTATAAGAATATATTTTCTGTAGAAAATATTATTGACAAAAAGAAAACCCTGAAATCCATATGGATTTTTTTTTATTATTTGCTTTTCTTACATATGTGGAGCTGTCTGCTTGCATGTCAGATATATGTGATCATTTTGGTTGCAGTTGATTCATTTAACATAGGAAACAGAAGGGTTAAGAAATTTTTAAAGCTGGTACACACATCAATATTTTGGCTTTGAAGCAAGCAGCCTTGCTGTTTGGATGTGCACACATTTTCCACATTTTCTCATCATGTTTTGTCTTCTGTTAATAGTCAGCTCCTGTTATTGATGGGAGGCAACATGGGCAGCACCCTGACTGGCTCTTTATTTGGATGTGTAACTCCAGGCACTGCAGCTCTGGCTGTGTTTGGCTGTCACCCATGCTACGCAGTCAGCAGGAATCCAAAATTATGATGATCGATATTTATCCTTTGTGTTATGACATCTTTTAGGAAACCAGCTGAGTGCTGTGCTGCTCCTTCTAGGCATGGCTTGTACATGGGAAGATGGGGTTTGCCCTCTGCATCCTCTGGCAGACAAGGGACAGGAGGGAGAGGGGAGTCAGCTGAACCAACCCTGCCCTGGCAATCCTGCACAGATTTTAGGGAATGCGTCAAACATTACTCTTTAGAAGGTGGTGCCCAGGCAGGGAGTTTGGGGAGCTCATTATGGACACAGGGAGAGGAGTTGTGGAGGTTGTCAGGGGTTACAGCAGCTCCCCTTCCTCAGCAGGGATTCCTGCAGGGTCCCCCGGGCATGGGCTGCAGGGTGGGATCTGTCCTGCTCGTGCTGCTGCCTGATAAGCTCCATCCCAGCTGGCTGCTTTCACAAGAGTTATTTTCAACTGAGCAAGAGTATTAGGCAGCCAGATTAGGGTCTAAGGTTTGGCTATTGTATCTAGAGCAATTAAAGCAATTTCCTTCTGCAGATGTTACGGGGGAACGGCTTGTTGGCTTCACTGGGAGCTGTGCCTGTGGAAGGAATCCCAGGCTCTTGTGGGTAAGATTTGCTTATTGCTTCTCTGCCCCCTGCTTAGACATCTCTTTGAATCCTGTGTCTGCAATATATTCAGAGCTCCAGTCTCTTGCAGATGTCCTCTGTCCAGAACTGGTGCTGTAGACTTTCCATGGTTGGAAGCAAACATGAGAGTCTTGGATTGGAGTTACGCCCTCCTGTCAGCCTCTGGAGACAACAGGTTGTCCACCAGCCATTTGCACATATAATGCTAAAGAATTCAAACCTGGAAGACCATCTCCTGGCTTTTCTTCTTCCATCTTCCCTTTCAATTGCAAGTTCTGCTCTGATGAGCAAATCTAAATCCCACTGTAAGCAGGTGCTTTTCTGTTGGGTTGGCAGCCCTTCTGAGAGATATGGATTCAACATGCAGACCCTAGTTTTGGAAGGGTTATCCTGAAGTCCAGGTTATTTCTAATAGCTGGGCAGCTGTGGACCAGGTAGGATGACAGTATCTCCCTGGAAATGTCCCACATTCATGCTTTTATGTGCAGTGCTGTTGCAGAAATGCCTGTGGCTGTGGTGAAGAAGGAGCAGGAGGAGTGGTAGGGCACAGACTAAGCCCATGTGCAGTCTTAACTAAGCAGCCTCTGTGGCAAAGCACAGCCCAGGCTTGGTCCTGTGTGCCATTGCCATGGTCCTGTGTGCCATCCTTGGGTCCTGTGTGCCACCCCTTGTGTCCTGTGTGCCATCCTTGCTTGCAGCTGCATGACTGCACCAGGGCTTTTGGTATGTATAAGTGAACACACAGCCATGGAAAACATCTCTCCTTAAAATTGATCTCAGTTTAGGGGTGGTCTCCCTGAACATGCTTTGTGCTTTGGATGAAGCCTGTTTTTCCTCCTGTTCTGGAATATTCATACCTTTCAAACTGATGCTGTTTCAACCACCTCCTGAAACGCAGCTTTGGTTTTCAAAAGCCGACTGCTGGGGAGGTTGTTTTGGTTTCCCAGCACACAGTGCTCTGTCTGCCTCTGCTTTGTCTGCCCCTCTGCCCAACCCGGCCATGTGGCTTGGGATTCATGCCCTGGTTGGAGTTCTCTCATTTAATTTTCATGCATCATTTATAGCTTTCTGTGGTGATTTTGTGAAGTGAATGTATGTGGTTAACGCAGGGGGCTGACTGGGAGCCGGTCATGCAGCTGTGACAGAATGGTTGCTCCCTGCCTTTGTCATTATTTTCTGTACTTGGAGTGTGTTGGTGAGAAACTGCTTCTGGGCCGAATATTCAGACTTTAAACTTGATTGCTTCCCTGAGGAAAAAAAAAAAAAAAGGATTGCCTTCCCTTTCCTGGAAATCTGGAGAATTTCCTACACGCGACTTCTGCCCTTCAGACAGACGGGGTGCAGCTGAGCAGGGAGACCCTGAGCTGGTTAATTTAAGAGAGTGCAGGGCTCTGCTCCTGTGAAATGATGGTGACTCCTGAAGCCAAGCCAAAAAACAACATCCAACTGCCAGCAGGAGTTTACACAGGAAACTGCCTTCTGATGTGGGCAGCTGCACTCCCAGCCTTTGTGTTGGCCCCTCCTTTGGGCAGCCTGTGTGGCCTTTGGTGGGAAAAGGTAGGCTTGGAGGGGAGCTGGTGGAGAGGTCTGGAGGTACAGTTGAGAGCAGCTGTCCTCCTTTCCCCACCCTTTCCCTTTTCTTGGGCCAGCCCATTAATTTCACTGATTTATTTGATCTATTTAATAGATTTGCTTAGGCTGGGTGACTTCCTGCAGTGTCTGCATTTCTGGTTGCTTGTATTAAGTTGTTTGCTGAACTGATGTGTATAACATCAGCTTAGAAATTACTAACAAGGAGAAGAGAACAAGAGAACCTTATTGATTTCCATCTGGTTTGACTGGCAGCACTTGGAAATGGTAGAGGAACTGTGTCCAGTTTGAAATGCCACATGTTCACAGGCTTGTGCCACCACTGGAGAGGTGATGGAGCAGACGACTTTGAGCAGGGGTAGCCAACCAACCACCATGGACCTCAGAACAGGGGCTATATATGAGTGGATGAGTTTGATTTGTTATTTTTATTGGGCCAGTTCGGTGCAAATCATGCCCCTGGGATCCACAGAGGCTGGACACCTCTTAAAAAAGGATCTTCATGCTTTCTAGGCTGGAGCTCTGACAAGGATATGCAGGGTGTACTGGGGTGAAGGATGGAGAGCCTGAGTCCCTGTGAGCCAGGATGGAAACTGGAAGTGATATTTAGAACATGGTTTCCCCCAGGATAATGCCTGACTGGAAGGTTTAAACACAGACATGCAGTAATAGCTTTGAAGACAGCCCAGAGGTGGTGCTTCATCCATGAGATTTGGGAACGAAAATCCTTTTGGGAAGGCAAGAGGTTAGCAAGTACATCCAATCTGTCTGCTGGATGACATGCAGTAAAAGCTGGACTGGGATCCAGAACATAAAGCAGTGATAAGGAGACATGTTATGACCTTGTCTGCTGTTAGCAGCTTACACAGCCTGCCAAGGAAAAACCAGCCTGCATTACAAGAGCCATATGGTATTTTACTAACTCAGTGTATAAATCCCTAATACAATTAGAAAATCCAACTTCCATGCTGAATTAGCGCCTCTATGTTGCTTTATCTGGAGGAATTTCTGGATCACTCAAGATTGTTGATATCAGGAAGGAATAAAATATATATGAATGGACAAGGGAAGGGGTCTGTCAGCCTCCTGCATGCAGCAGCCCTTTTTCTGGCCTCTACTGTAAGAAATCCTCTTTCTGGCTTGTGTAGGCCCTCAGGAGCTGCCTGGAGCTGGCCCTTTGGAGCTGGCTGCCCAACCTCATGGTAGCAGTCATCTGTTTTATGCAGGAGAATTTGTGCAGGATTCCTGAGCGAGGTCAGGATTTCCATAGGAGGCCATCAGGAGCTATTGCTAGCAAAGTAGGGTGAGGAGGGCCTTGTACCCTCAGCCCTCTCCTACCTGTTGGATTTGTCTGGATCAGACAAAATTGTGGATGCAGGAGGGAAAGGGATGCCCATGGTGTCTGGGGAAGGCTCTGAGCATGCCAGCTCCAAAGGTGCTCAGGCCCAGAGCATGGGCTGCCAGTGGTGATGGGCATTGAGAAGAAGTACTGGGGGAGGACTGGGCAGATTTGGGACTGTCTTGTGTGATGCAGCCAGTGGAAGGGCAGAATGTCCAGAGCAGGTTCCACATGCTAGGATCATCCCTCTGAATATAGATCTGTCCTTAGTCTTATCACCTCTTTTTCTGATTTGGCCTAGGCAGGTTTACCCTGATGTTACCTGGGTCTTCTCAAAACATTTCTGTCTTTATTCCAATATATGAACCTCTTCAAGAGTTACCACTTCATTTGCAGATGAGAAGGGAAATGATCACATTATCAATAAGCCATTGAGTTCTCTGAAGGGACGTGGCTGTCCTTAATGGTATCAGTATTGAGGGACAACCTTGAAGCAGGCTGGGATGTGCTCTCCTTTTCCCTGCAGATATTGGATGTATTTTCTCCCTGCCTCAGTTTCTTCCTCTTACAGAGCTGGCTGAGGACATGTCTTGCCCTGCTTTGTGCATCTCACAGAAAAGTTGCATTGCTCTTATTTTCTTTGCTGTAAAATGACACAGGCACTCAGTGAAGCAACCTCCCTTTTACCTCTGTTGGAGGCAACATAGCTTTTGTATGGATGGTTGTAGCTGTTTAAGCTGATCAGATGCCTTGTACAACTACACAAAGCCATTTCTTGGCTGTGCCCTCTCCCTTCTCTGTGCATGCCTATTTCCAAGTGAGTCGCTCCGTGCTGGAGCATGTAATTGCAAAGTGCAGCCCTGGCTCTGCAGGAAGAGACCCTGAGCTGGGAAGGATTCACCCGGGGCTTGGCAGGTGCTGGTTACTGTCAGCTCAGAGCTTGGAGGAGGCAAGTGCCATGGGGCAATGTGTGTGGATGAGAAATGTACTTTTAGCAAGGGCTGGATGCTGCAGGTGGCACAGCCCAGAGCTCAGCCAGTGAGTGCTGTGCCCCTGTGCCCCACGGCCCTGCTGTGCTGCCAGCAGTGATGGGCTCATCCTGCTGGCACGTGTCTCCAGGTGTGTCACCTGTCCCACGGCAGCCCAAGGGTGTCGGGGTGGGGTGATGGTGATGCTGCACCACTTTCCCCCACTTCTGCAACTCTGGGCATGGCAGGCACAGGCACTGGATTAGGGGCAGTGACTTCTTTCTTACTGTGACCATCTGGCAGCAGGCTTCTGTGCACAGCCTGCATTTGTTTTGAAGGGAGGAACAGCAGTAATGCATGGGTTACCTGAAGTTTTCATCAAGATGAGACTTTCAGAAGCTTATTTGTTGTAGCTCCTATGGTAACTATTGCTTGCTCAGAGCTTGGCTTCTCTGAGCCCATAGTCAAACTGTCTCGCTTTTTTATTTTGAAAAACTTGAGAAATTTTTAAGTGCTGTTACAACTCTGGAGCACGAATAAAAGTATATACACATACAATCAGGGATGAAATTGCTGAAAGCTCCTTCAATGAAATGGCCAATATGGCGGCAATAAATTCAGAGGAAATGGACATTATCTGCTGATTGACCTTCTGGAATGTTAAACAGCTTTTGCTTTTGCCTTGAGGCATCTGGCTGCCTGACATGGTCAATTATCCTATGATAACATCAACTTCATTGGGTCTTATTGCTTCATTATGAAACTGCTTTAGCTGATAATTCACTGCGATTAGCAGGCAAATATTCTTGAGAAGGGAGATAACTCCTCGCCCACTGTTCGGCCTTGGAGCTGTGCAGTTTATCTGCCAGCAGTGCAGAAGGCAATGATTTGGGGAAGGTCCTTTCCTGCTCCTGAGAGCTTCTCTGGCAGCAGTGATGCTGCTTCCCCTGTTTCCCTCTCTCAGCTTCCCATTTCCTACCTGGTTGCTTGGATCTCTTCCTTGTCCAAGTGAAATAATTTGCAAATGTTTTTATTTATGGCATAGCTGTCTTTGGGGAAACAAAAGTACCAGTGCTTAGTCCTTACTTGCCTGGAGCACTGAACCCTTTTCTGTTGTAATCAGAGCTGTGCATAGCTCTTTGTATCATGATCCAGCCTGGCATGTTCCTCCCTTTGTGTCCACATCATTAGAACAAAAGAGGGCCTCCCCACAGAAGCACTTCATCCTTACACCCATCTTCTCCTCTTGGCCAGTGCCAGTGGTGGATCAGAGCCTATGGCCATGACAGTGACAGGTGCCAGTGCCGATCCCATGCATGGAGTTCTGCTGTGAACCCACTGTGATTCTGCTCAGTGCCCTCTTCCTAGAGTCCTGTGGATGTGCGAGACTCCCCACAGCATTGAAAATGGGAGACTTGTCCCTGGGGAGGGTGAAAAAGCATGAAAATACTGCTTGTCTTTTGCAATTTTTTTTTTCTTTGTCATGATCAGAGCAGTGGAGGACTCTGGCGGAGATGCAGCTCCTGTTGAAGAGCAGTGAGGAGCCATCCTCTCTCTGACACCCGCTGATGTGCATCACCACATTATGGGTGTCAGTGTCCATGCAGATAAATTACAGGGCCCAAATTCTGCAACCATGTGGTGCTTGTGGGAGTCAGAGATTTTAGGGGCCCACACACTCTTACATGGTGAATATAGTCCAAGTGTACGTCTCCTTGGCACCCTCCTCGTGCCCTGGGACCTGCCCTGGGCATGGAGTCACCCAAGAGCAGGGACCTGGCCAGCCTGGGGGCCTGGCTGTCCCCCAGTGCCGAGTGCAGCCCAGCTCCCGGGAGCACCCAGCGGCGGGCAGGGCCGGGCTGGGCAGGGCAGAGCCGAGCCGAGCCGAGCCGGGGCTTTGTCTGTGCCGGGAGGACAGCGAGGCTCCAGATGGGAGCAGTGGGAAGGGCAGATCAGAGGCTTAAGGAAGCCAGGGGAAATCAGCGGGCCTGGTGCAGCTGAAGAGGGAAGATCAGAGTCCCGGAGCAGCTTGGGGGAGATGGGATTAGTAGTTGAGAGATCAGAAGCCCGGCCCAAGCGGGGAGGGTGGATCAGACAGGCGAGGAGCGGGGAGATCAGAAACCCCGCTCGCCCGCGGAGGGTTCGGGCAGGTCGCGACAGCTTCGCAGAGGCGACACCAGCGGGGCGAGGGGTTTGCCAGCGCTGCCTGCCTCTGCTAAGCCTTAACGCGCTTTAATGTGTGCTGGGTTGCGTCCCCCGTGAGCGCGCTCTGTCCCGCCGAGCGCTGCCGTGCGGAGCGCGGCGCTGCCCGGGGATGCCATCTGCGAGCGCCCGGCTGCAGGCGGGAGCACCGCGGAAACTGCCCTGTGCTTCAGTGAGAGCTCCCAAGAGCCGCTAAAATGCTGCAATCACTGCTGAGACCCCGACTGCAATGCTGTGAAACGCTTCCTCCCACTTGCAGGCACCATTCACCAAAGGCTGCGTTTGGCGAAGTAGGGCCCTGACATCCTGCTCCTGCCCATCCGAGCATGGAAACGCAGCAGTCGTGAGGGGGAAGGAGCTGTTTAACACAGATAACTGATAAACAGCAGCTGTGCTGTTTCAGCTCCGGCACACTGGGGTCCCCGTGCAGGTCCAGCACCGGTTCCATCTCTACACTGATTCTTGGGGCACCAAGTGCAGGCAAACAGACCCATCCACCGCCTGTGCTGGCAGCCGCCCCTCCGGCTGCGCTCCCGGGAGCCGCAGCCTGTGGAAAGCAGCCCCAGGAGGGCGGGTTGGGCCATGGGGCGTGACACATGCCTGGCAGAGGGGACAGCTCTGGTAGGAGGCGGGTCCCTGCCCTGCTGCCAGCAGTTAGGCAGCACTTCGGAGGCTTCTGCTTCTCTCTCTTTTCCCAAAGGAGAATTTTCTGATTTTCCCAAAGGAGAAACAGAAGTGAAGATGGACGGAAAATCTTTCTAGAGTAGAGAGCACTGATCACTTCTCTAGGCGTGTGCTGTCCTGACATTAACTGCCTATTAATATTGTCTTTCTTGGGCTTCTTTGCTTCCTTTCCTTAAGCAGTGTGGCTTTGGTTCCCGGTGCTGCTTCCTATGGTGAGAACACCTGAACACAATGCAGAGGTGTCGGGTGACCCCCAGAGCTGTAGGAGTGCCTGGTGGGGGAGCTGGCTGGGTGCTCAGTGCTGCCCCTAGACCATCTGACCTCCGTTTTGGATCTGGCTGCTCATGCCTTGATTAAAGGGATGGAGCTCTGGCTTCTTGGTGCTCCCACCTTCAGAGATGTCACCTAGGGCCTTTGCCAGGTGGGCCTCGGCCCTGTAACTGGTGAGGACACTTTGTGCTGGCTCTTTCCAGTGCAGACTTTGGTGTCCTCCAGGTGCTGGGCAGAGCCATGGGTGGCTGGATGGAGGCAGATTTATGGAGCATGACGAATTGTTTTGTTGTGCCTTTCAGGCCCCGAAGGTGGGCTCAGGCTCTGAGGATGCGGGATCAGAGAGAAAGGGAGTGAAGCAGGACCACTCAGAGCAGCCTTGGGTTTGGCTTTGTGGTCACAGGCAGGACATGGATGAACCTTTTGTAGAATTTCTGGATGTTTTCCTGTCCCTCACCCACATTCTTCTGTTTCTAGTTTGAGTTTCTCATTTTCTGATGTTTCACTGACCAGGGAGATGTGCCTCTCTGGGATGGAGGGCACTGCAGCACAAGCTGGGCATTCCTGTGCTGGCTCCAGCCCCACTGCCATGAGGTGCACTGGAGCCAGGGCGGTTTGATCCCTCTGGATCTGCTCCAGCCTGGCTCAGCCCAGCTGATCAGAGCCTCCTCTGCACCCTGTGGGAGGGTAAAACCTCTCTGCCCTGTGGGAGGTGTAAAAAGGAATGTGTTGGCACATGGCAAAGCACAGATGAGAGGAATGCTGCAGTTTGGATGATGTCCTTGTTGTTCAGTCAAAACAGTTTGATAGCAGAGATGGGAAAATTATTTATACGCAGCTGATTTGAGAGACACAAATAGAGGGAAGGAAGGTGTTTCGCCTGGATGATGATGCCGTGGTTTTGGCCATACTGGGTCCAGTACACAAAAAGCTGAACTTAAAGCAGCCCACAGGGAAGACATTGCCAGCACCACACCGGGCATCTCACATCCCTGCCATCCTGAGCCCCTCGTGTTCAGGACACTGTCTCCCTACGCTGCAGGCATACAGAGCTCCAGGCCCCGTGCTTGGGGTTTCTAAAGCCACAGCAGGTCCTGCCCCAGGGAAGCTGCAACTGCTGGGGCTTGGGATGTGCCTGCAAGATGGTTTAAATGGAAAGCTAAGACAAGCTCAAGCAAAAAGGCAACAGCAGAAGAAGAGGAAACCTGTAAAACCTTTGAGCCATGTTATTTGCTAAGCTGATAAAAGGTAAAGTGCATACATTTATGGAAACGGGAAATCCCTGCTGTATTCATATAGACTGCTTTTGGTTTGACAGTTAAGTAAATATAGTTCAGAATAAGACCCGCTTAAAGGGAATCTGAGAACATAATGAGTCTCAGAGAATTGACTGGATAGCTTTCATTTGAGATTACAAAACCACAGTGTAATATAATGTTTAAATACAAATATGGCTTCGATATTACATAAAATAACCAAACTGAGATAAAACCACTGATCTGTCCTAGCATCAGCTGGTAATCTTATTACTGAGTTAATATATCCACATGTGTTATGATCACCCTTTTCCACTAACTTGACAGGCCAAGGGAACCAATGAAAAAATATCAGAAAGGGAGCACATATTGCTTTTAAAGCTCACCAAGCTGCAAAGCCTGGTGTAAAGCAAAACATATACTGTGCTGCCAAAATGTTGTCACCCTGGCATTGGATGGGGCAGGAGGGAGGTCTTGATTTTGGGTGTCTGGAAGAGACTGGGAGGATGCTTCACAGTGCTGGTGTCAGCCTTCATGTAGCATGGGAAAGACTTCATGTTCCTGGACAGGGAACATGACATTGAACTCTTGAATTCATTGTAGAAGGAAGGGAGGTGAGAGGGGTGAAGGTGTGCAGTGGCTGCTGGTTTGCAGAAGGAAAGCAAAGGTTTTCAGTCTCTTGTGGTTCCTCTTGTGGCTCTTGGGCTGAAGCACAGTGCAAAGAATGTGTGTTGGGACATGGTGCATCCCCACAATGGATTCATCTGACACTCTGTTGCATCCTTCCACATGGTTTGAAGGGGAGAAAGTGAAGAATTTACTGCAGTTTTGTGGCTTTGGTCTGTTAGTGTTGTTACTGGGAGATTGAAAAATCTCCCTTGTTTGGCTGCCAGCTTTACCCAAGTGATACACTGTTCTGACACAGCCATCCTGGCTGCAGCATCCTGGGAGGACGCAGAGGAACATGCAGGAGGAGCAAATGCTCCCCAGACCCGTCCACAGCATCCCTAAGGGGGCAGATGTCCAGCACATCTGGACATCTCACATGAGCAGTGAGCATCAGGGGAAAACGGTTACAAATGATTAACAGTAATCTAAATTGATTATGTCCTTTTTCAGTGGAGTTTCTGCCCAAATGGTCACCACTTATGTCAGTGTTTTGGGGTGAGAACCATGTTTTGTGGTCAGCCAGGGGCTACAGCTGGCAAGGGGACCAGCACAAGGGATGCTCGTTCAAGGCCCCTGTAGGTGTGGTGCAGTCAGAATGCTGCTATTGCTCCTCTGGGACCATTTTTTCATGTTGTGTGGAACAGTGGGCAGTATTCTCAGTGCTTTGGCATCTTGCAGGTCTCCCTCTGGTACAGTGATCTGGCTGCCTCGGCAGAGGCTCAGAGGTGAAGGGTGGGGGACGCCCGGTCACACCCCCAGGGTCTTGCAGATCTCAGGGTGTTATTTGCAAAACATGCCAAGATGGCTTGGCCCAGGGAAAACAAATACCTTCACATCCATGTTCACAGCCAAAATGATTTGCTTAGCTTTGAATTGTAGTCCAAATGTTTTGAACTCTGGGATAATGCTGCTCAGCAAACCCGGTACCTGAAAGGCCTCTTTTATGTGACTATTACTTTGGTGACCAAAGTGCCAGGGTTTTACAAGAGCTGCTTATCCTTTGATAAAACAAAATCAGTGAATTTATGCTGACAGCTTCAGATGCTGTGGAAACCTGAGCAACCTTTCACCAGCATATGTTTCTTGCTGGATTCTTCCTCAAGAACAAACCACAGAAGCATCTTTAGTAATTTAATGAGCAATAAAGGAAACTATAAAAAACCAAGGATAATTAAATGCAATGATAGATTTTAGCACCCTAAATGGTTACCAGAAGTGCTTAATCAAAACTAAGGTTTCTGCTAGGCAGAATGAATGGTTCTTTGTTGCCCCATAATAGAAAACAATTAAAAATAAAATGCAGGGAAATATTTAGGATACGTTGGAATAACAGAATCGTTAAAAACCATCACAGCCTGCCTCCTAATGCCCCTCTGATGCTTGGATAAAACAAATAAAACAAAGCAAAATTAGCGAGCTATTTTGTATATTGCCTTGATCTTTGTTTCACCTTTTGAAAATATTTATGAAGAGTGCTTTAAAACTTTGGCTTCTAATTTTTGGATTGGGAAGAAGAAAAAATAGATTGACAATGCTAGAGGTTAGTCAGGGATGTGATTTTTTTTCCTTCAGCCTCCTGATGTGGGAGGTATATCCCAGAGCATGAAACATTGGCTACCTAGGCAGAATGAAGGGTGATGTGTGTTTGTGTGTGTGTGTACTGTCAGGGTGGAGGGTACACATACTCCAGCCTTGTTGCTGCTCTCGTTTCAGCAGGAACAGGAAACTAAGGAAGGCACCAGAATTGCCAAAAATTCTTTCTTAATACAATAGCGTTTTGGAAAATCTGTGGATTAATGAAACATTTTCATGCAATAGCATGATGCTAATTGTTTACACTAAGTCACATTTGCTTCTGTGATTTGCCTTAATTGGTAAATTCTTTAGCTTATAATTGTCATAGCGTATTAAAGAAGTGAGGAAATATGGAGAATGTCGAGGCAATGCTGTGCAGATGATGCTCAGGTGTGATTCAGGGTGACCTAATCAGTAAAGCCAGGCACTCGTTCCTGAGGTACAAAAGCGCTTGGAACGATGTGGAAGGATTGTGTGAGTTGCAATTCTGGCAGTGCATGGCCTGATCGTGCCCTGGCTGCTGCAGGAGCCCTCCCTGAGCCGGGAAGGGAAGGGAAGGGAAGGGAAGGGAAGGGAAGGGAAGGGAAGGGAAGGGAAGGGAAGGGAAGGGAAGGGAAGGGAAGGGAAGGGAAGGGAAGGGAAGGGAAGGGAAGGGAAGGGAAGGGAAGGGACGGGAAGGGAAGGGAAGGGAAGGGAAGGGAAGGGAAGGGAAGGGAAGGGAAGGGAAGGGAAGGGAAGGGAAGGGAAGGGAAGGGAAGGGAAGGGAAGGGAAGGGAAGGGAAGGGAAGGGAAGGGAAGGGAAGGGAAGGGAAGGGAAGGGAAGGGAAGGGAGGAGGGCAGAGCCCGGGCCTGTGCCGGTGGGGCGCGCAGGCCGAGCGGCCCCAGCGCTGTCAGAGGTGCGGGGTGGAACCAAAGCTCTGCACTTCAAAGCTGCCCCGTGTCCGAGCCGGCCGCAGCTTTTTCAGCAGCGATTAGACACGAAGGTAGGTAGAGGAGCGGAAATGCCGGGCCGTGCCCCCCTCGCCCCCGCAGCCCCTTTGTGCTCCCCGCCGCAGCCCCGGCCAGGAGCGGCCCGGCCTTTTTGCTCGTATTATTCTCACCATCTCCCTGACAGGCGTAGTAATATATCAAGCTATCTCAAGCTGGGACTGTTTGAATGAGGAGAGATTAAAAAAAAAAAAAAATATTAAGAATGAGATTTAAAGTGTCTCACCAGAGGCTGGTGCTGCAAACTGCCGCTTCAGGAGGGTGCAGGGATAGAGGAGCCAAAATTGCTCCAGGGAGATGGAGGAGCCAAAATTGCTCCAGGGAGATGGAGGAGCCAAAATTGCTCCAGGGAGATGGAGGCTGCCCTCGGGAGCAGGCGGAGCTGAGCTGCACCGCCGTGTACCCATCGTCATTCAATACAAGTCACTTAATACAAGTTGTCCAAGAGTGTGTTTACAATCAGATAGGGCTCTCCTACTGCTGCATTTAAAAAGTACTTTTTTTACTTTGACTCAGCAACTATTCTGATGGGAGGAAGAACATCACCCTTTAAGGTCTGAGATCTAGTTAAATGTTTTCAGCATAAAAACCCCAGGCAATATCTTCATATCCTGCTGCAATGATATTTCATGGTCTCATATGCCCAGTGGAGTTGTATTCTGGATCACTAACACTGGTCAGAATCCAGCCATATTTTAGTGAGGGGAGGAGGGGGTGCAGGGGGGAAAGGGAGGGAGGGAGGGAGAATAATCAAATATTCTCATTTTTTTTTAAATTAGGCTTATTTGTTCTTAGTTTTACTTATGGCTATTCACAAAATGTTTTCTTAAGAGTATCTATTCTTGATGCTATGTAAAGATTGGCAGTCTGTAGCATCATAAAGAAAACGTATCTGAAACACTTGCTCAGTGGAGTCTCAGAGGCACCAGGCTGTCCAAAATTGTTAATGCAGGCAGGCTGCTACTAAAGAGGCTTTTGCAGCTCCATCAGATGTATTAATTTTGAAGGGTGTTTCTTTGAGCATTAAGCCTTTCTCATGCTGCATGCTGTTGGCACTCTTTTGTCTTACAAACCTTTTAAAATTTATCCCAGGACACTTCAAGTTGAGACTTTCTCCTTTTTTGGGGGAGGATTTTTTTTTGAACACTGCCTGTTTCTGTCTTAACTCAATAAACGAAGAGCGGATGAAGGGCTGAGTGAGAATTTCAATCTCCCTGCAGGATAGTTTTGGAAAAGATTTTATGGAAAGAGGAAAAACAAAAGCACGTGTGTTGAAAAATATGCATAATTTACATCACCATTTTGTATGGTAAAAGGGGCTGTTTTGTGTGTATTTTCAAGATGTAGAGGGAATAAAAATATTCAAATATTTTGGCAACTCCTACACACTTTTTTTTTTTGTATATCATAAAGCACTTGCTTAGCAGCTGGGTAGGATAGTAATTAAAAAGTAGTGGGTTTGCCAGTGGTCATAAAAAATTTCCATGGTTACTGAGGTAGTGTACCTAAAGAACTCAAAATACATTCAAAAATTAAGTTTCTTTGAAATGAAAGCAGAGGTATATTGAGTAACTGCTGTTTAAGTTTATTGTTTTAGGAAAACTGGGACTTGATCTGGTGCTGGTGCAAGCAGAACCAGTGACCCTGCAGCACACCTGCTGATTGCCAGTGGGGAGCCTGTTCCTTGTCTCAAACTCTGTTTGAGTAGATTGCCCAGAGAAGTGTGGCTGCCCCATCTCTGGAAGTGCTCAGAGACAGGCTGGACCGGGGCTGGGAGCAGCCTGGATTAGTGGAAGGTGTCCCTGCCCATGGCAGGGGTGGGAATTAGAGGATTCTTAAAGTTGCTTCCAAGTCATTCTA
This sequence comes from Molothrus ater, assembly GCF_012460135.2. Classification (NCBI taxonomy): domain Eukaryota; kingdom Metazoa; phylum Chordata; class Aves; order Passeriformes; family Icteridae; genus Molothrus; species Molothrus ater. The sequence goes on along the minus strand of NC_050491.2, from coordinate 19,849,792 downwards.
TTCTTCTATGATATTGGCAATCTTTGAGGTTTCTTGGGGTTACCGTAAGGATCTGGACCATATATTAGAATCTGCACTTTTGGGGTCAAAAATATGATTGGAGAAACAAAAAGTTCTTTTTAATGAACTATATGCATTCTTCAGAAAGAGCTGTGTGATTTCCAAGCTTAGCTTATGAATCAGGAGACCTGAACCCCCCATCCTGCCTGGTGTCTCATGCACATCAGGCAGAGGCTGCTGCAGGTGGGTGGTGAGGGGTCTGTGCCCATGGGCTGCTCTCCTAGAGGGAAGATCTCAGCCTCGAGTGTGGTGATTCATGTCTGAGAGGAGCTGGAGGAGCTGGCATGGAAAGGCTGCCTGCTCAGTGTCTCCTCTACAAATAGCGCTATTAAATCTGACTTTTAAAAGCACTGAAAAGTCCTGGGAGATGAGACATGCAGCCAAGAAGCACTTGTGGCTGGGCTGTGTCTGCCTACCAAGGTGAAATGCTGGAGCCTCTGCTGCTCAGCTGCTCTGAGGCTGCTGTGAAGCCCTGAGAATCCACAACCCCCTCACTGTCCTGCCTGTCTGCCCCTGCGCTCAGGTTCAGGCTGCCCAGAACCTGGGGTATCCACACTAATCAACAACACCTTGGTTTAATGTATACTGAAAGGGGTTTGCCATGCTTTAAACATGAAGTGCTATGTGAAGAATGTATTAATGTTCTTGAGCAAAGTCTATTTGTGCAGGAAAATGCCGACAAAGTGTGACCAAATCCATGCAAGAAGGACATAATTCCTTTTTTTCCAACTTGGCAGAGCTGTCCCAATGCCAACAACGATGAGAAGCATTGAAGGCTCCTAAAATATAAAATGAAACAGCCAATCTTAAATATTCAAGTTCACCAATTAGAAACAATTTTGCATTTCCTGATGGTGAAATGGAAAGCAGCAATTTCTGCTCCTTTCTTCACAGGCCCTGCATTCCCTTGAAAGGATTGAGATTCATGGACTAGAAGGTAACAGATGGGGAATGTAGAGAACTTCAGATGCAAGAAAGATACCAGTGTGTGATTGAGTTATTAATGTAAATATAAAAACATCAGTACTGCACAAATGTCATATTTCAGCCAAAGACAGCCCTGGCTGTTTGGAGTTGGCAGTTTGCTTTCCAGCTTCTTTACACCTTGATTTTCTCAGACTTGTGTTTTGAGTACTTAGAGCTGCAAGACCAAGTACTTTGCTGCTTCTCTAGCAAACACCCCTGCATGAGGTGGCAAAAGATATTTGGGGGAGAGAGATGGACTCATTCATCTTCATGCCTTCTCCTATAAAAAAGGAAAATCTGTGAGTTTTGTCTAAGGAAGATGCTTGTAGACAGAATGATTGTTAATGTACCACTTTCTGAGGGTAAACAGTTTCTTGATGTTCACCTGGAATTCTCATTTATCTTGCTGTTTTGCTTCTCTCTCCCCCCTGGGGAGCATACACGGGTTTCCGTGTTTATCTCCTCTGAGCTGAGCTCCTGAGAGGTTGTTGAAGGCTGCTCCTGCTGCAAAGGGCCTGCGGGGATGGGCGTGGGCTGTGGGTGCTGGAGCAGCACCAGCAGAGCGCGGCGGCAGCACCAGCCAGAGGTGCTGAGCCTCTGCACTTGAGTGTCCCACGGGCGGATGGAGCTGGAGAGGGGAGAGCTGCATCCCCAGGGAGCCCTGGGGTGGGGCGAGAGCTTGGAACCACCTCCAAGCCCCCTCACCAGCCCGTGCTGAGGGGCACGGCGCCCTATGCTCTCCCAGTGTGGCTCTGCAGAAGGGCACCTGTGGGGACAAGGTTTCTCAAGAGCAGCACGGTGAAAAGCAATGCTGCTGGTGCCCTGCTGCTCTCCCGGGGAATCAGGCCCATCTTGGGAAGCACAGGCACAGCCTGTGGTGGATTGGGTTGCCTGTGTTGTCACCTCCTGTGCCATCTTTGGTGCAGCTCAGCAGAATGAAGGGATGAGCCTGGGCCGGTCCCAGCGCTGTTGCCAGCTCCTGCCTGGGAGGTGTTTCTGTGCTTGAAGGGTCTCATAAACTGAAGGGGCAAAGCCATTTCTTTCCTTTCCATTCCTGTGCTGCTTCCTGAGGCCCATTTCTCCCACAGTCAGCTCCTCCTGCTCCCATCTTTCCCTGCTCTCTGGCAACTGTGTGGCTTTTGGCAAAAGGAGTCCCCAGATAACTATTTTGTATACACAAGCCATGCGGCTTTAATGGAATTACCTCAACCCTGGTAGTAAATAATTTATAGGAGGCAGTAAATAAAATATGTTTCTGTGTTCTAAAAAAAAAAAAAGAAAAAAAAAGAGTTGTCTAACTGCAATGCCTGCTGTGGGGGAATGAACCCAGAACCTGTCCCACTGCAGAGATCCTGGCCAGGAATGGGACCTGCTGGGCAAAGCAACCAAGCCCAGAAGAACTTGGATGGGAAGGGGAGTGCTTCAGAAAAGCTCTGGTTTGGGCAGGGGTCTGGGAAGCCGCCTGCTGACTGCCTATGGTGTGTCCGTCTGTCTGTCCGTCCGTCCATCCAGTGGGGCATTTCCGAGGTTGCCTCCCGGTAGCCTTGACCGTGAAACCCGAGCCCGCGCCGCTTGACCTGAATTTCCGAGGCACCCGCTGCAGCCCTCGTGTCACCGAGCCCCGATTGAAACCCGACCTCTGTCACTAATGGCATTAACGGGAGCTGCGGGCAGGGCCGGCGGCCTGAGGGTGCCCGCAGGGTCTGGGAAGGGATGCTCGGAGCGGAATGCGGGATGCGGGAGGGCGAGGATGGATATTCAGAGGGGGATGGACGGAGGGCGCAGCGCGGGGCATGCAGGGTGCATAGAGGGGAGGATGAAGGGTGTCCGAAGGGATGTGGATGGAGGGGTGCCTGAAGGGGAGCGTCAGGGTGATGTGGGTGCCTGGGACTGAGAATGAAAGGTGCCCAGAGCGGGAGGAAGGGAGGAGGGTCTGAAGGGATGCATAAGGGGGATGGCGATAAGAGATGCCTGGGTGGGAAGATGAAGGGTACCCAGAGGGGTATGAGAGATACTGGGTGGGAGGGTGAGGGGTACCCCGAGTACGGAGGGGTGCCTGCAGGGGCGCACCGAGAGGGATGAGGGGTGCCTGGGGGTGCACGGCTGGGGATGCAGGGTGCTGGCGGGGGCGGATGGGGGTACCCGAAGGGGATGCACGGCAGGGGGCCCGGGGAGCGGTTCGGGCCCTTCCCGGGACTGCATCCCCCGCCTGCGGCTGCGGCTCCGCCGCACAGCCGGGGCTCCTCAGGGCCAGCCCGGGCCGGCCCTGCCCGGGGAGCCGCAGCCGGTCTCCCGCTGGCGTGGGGAGCTCGGGCCGGGGACGGCGGCAGCGGAGATTTACGATGCGGGAGGACAGAGCGTGAAAGCAGTATATCATCATCAGGTTGGGCTGAAAGAAAGAAAACATATCTTCAACAAAAAGAGGGGCTTCGCAATTCAACTGCGTTGTTAGGACAACGCAAACTATCCTTGAAATGATTAGTTCCACTTCAAAGGCATTTACATTCAACAGGGGCAGACGAAGCCTCTTTTTATGTCGCCAGAGGAGGAGGAAAAATAATAATAATAAAAAAATAGCAAGGAGGAGGTGGGGAGGCTTTGTGCTAAGAAGAGTCATATGTTTGCTTCTTCTGTTTATTTTTCCTTATTCAGGGACGTTTGTGTAAGACAAACGCAGCGCTGGCAGCCCCAGGGCTCTGGGGAGGTGGCGAGGGGTGGCCAGGCCGGCAGCTCGGGGGCTGCACTTGGGCTCCTCCACCCATTCCAAAGGAGAAGTGAAAAGACAACAGGGGAAAAAAAAAAAAAAGAGAAAAAGAAGGAAAAAAATTCCCTGACCTCAAGAGCTGTCTTTCCTGGGACATCTATTATTAACTTGAGGAAGCATGACGTATGTTCGGTCGGATCACAAAGACTCAGGGTATCCTGACAGAGTTTGGGAAAGATTTGAAGACTGAGATGTCTCCACTTTGTGATGGCCTGGGCTGGAAAGAAGTTTTTGCATCTGAAACCATGTATCTAAACTGCTTCCCAGAGGCCTCTGCATGGGAAAACCCATTTTTTGTGTTCCAGGTTATCCTGAATGGATAAAGAATGTGAAAGAGGAGAAGGGTTCCAACATTAGCCCAGAGGCAATATTTACTATGCCCCTACAGCTTTCTCAAAATCCAACCCATCTCCACTTGCTCTGATCAATTCTTGCATCCAGTGAATGGAGACTTGTCTCCTATTTCAAAGCACATCATGTATTATAACTCCCAAATTACATATTGGTATTGTTTCCATCATGCTCGGTGTTGGAAGTCAAAAAGCAGCCATTTAAAAAAAAATTAAAGTTCAAACTACAGAGCCTATTTGGAGAGTTATCTGTGCTTGTGGAAGGATTTCCCATAACCTGAAATATGTTGCCCCAACATATGAATATGTGTAGTGTCAGGGAGGAGGCTTGGCTCTCTCTCTCTTTTCCTTTTGCTGGTTTCTGCCTGATGTTTTGCAGCTCATCCTGGGGTTAGACCTCATCATTCTGTTGGAGAAGAAAATTGAAATTGTAAAAGATCCTGGGCAACAGCTTTCTAAAATATTTTGTCTCCCACAGCTATCTCAACCCATATGAACTGAATTAGTCTCAATACTGGTGCTGATCAAAAATCTTTCTTTCAAGTCACTTTTGTGGGGAGGTTAACACTTTGCACATTTGAAACCTAACAACTATATTAGGGTTTTTAAAGACAAAACAAAACAAAATATTTTAAGGTGTTATGAGCATTTTAATGCCTGCACCCATAAATTCTCTGCTCTAGCCTTACTGGGAAGCCAGAGATGATGTTGGCCCCAGCTTTATGAAAAAATAACAACATGCAAGTTAGCATTTGAAAATGAAATCCTTATTCCAGTCAAACTGTAGCTGGAGTCAAGGTTGAACTCATCCATGATCCTTGTTTTAGGCTTTGAACGTGTGTGTGAGTCACTTCTGATCATTCCAAGAAATTTTCTTCCTTTTTTTTTATCTCTTTCCCCATTCTCTCTTATTTTCATCATCTTCTCCTCACAGGCATGGGGAGGCTCAAAGAGGGAGAGCTGGAGATGTCAGCATTCCCTTTCAATTACTTTCAGACAGGTTTTGTTAACTTCAGATATTTTGTTTGCTCTGGAGAGCTGTGGTCCAAGGAGAGCCAGTCCCGTTCTGGATCATGTTCGGACCATGTGCGTTGAGGAATTGTGCTGCAGCACTGAGAGACAGAGCTCAGAGATCAGAAATGGGCCTTCCTGTCATGGCAGCTCTCACGGTGGTTTTGGTAACCAGCAGAAATGTGGCTTTAGAAGTGTGGTAGTGGCTTTAGAGAGAAAAGTGGTAACATTTTTTATTTTAGCAGGTGAATGGCATCAGGCTGGTACTCCGGAAAAAGAAAGATATAAAATGACAAAAATCCTAATAAAAATAATATGGTCTTGAAAATTAACAACAACAAAAAAAGATGTAATCTTGAAAAGAATATTGGACTGGGGGAGATGGGAGAAGTGCTGGCTGCTGTGCTGTGTGAGGGGCACTGCAGCTCAAAGGTGAAGCTGCCAGAGCTGCCAGCCTGAGCCATGTTAGCCACCAGTGTTAGTTTTCATTCCTGAAGATAAAGATACTTTTTCAGTCAGAAAAATGCATTTTTATTGAATTCCCTGCAAGTTCATACTTTTAAAATGTGTTTTCCATTTCTGACTTTCTTGTTTTATGAAACACTGGAAACATGAGAGCTTTTCAAATATCCTTGAGAATGATGGGAGCTTTACATTTGTTCTGTCATTTACTCTGTCATTTATAGAGATCTTATCAGGAAACAAAAGCTGATGTGTGTTTTAGCTCTACAGCATCTTCTAATGTGGATCTTCCTCCTCTTCTGGGTTTTATTGTTATTCTGCCACCCTGTCCCTAAAATACTAGTGAGGCTGCTAGGGCTGCTTGGCTGCAGGAAGGAGGGAAGTGCCCCTGGGACTCCCAGGTTCGGCGGGTGCTTGTAAAGGAGAGGAGTGAGGCTGGGTGAGCCATCAGCATCCTACATTCCCTGAGTTTGAGAGCAGTCCTTAGAGAGGTCGTTTGTTTACCTCAGCTGATCAATGCCTGTCCCTGACCTGGCATTTACTGCGACCAGCTTTTGGTTTTGCAGGCAGATGCTGGTGACTGTGGCATCACCCAAGGTGCATTTTTTGGAATAGGAATAAGGAATATGTCTGTTGGTGAGAAACTCACCCAGTTACTCCAGGTCCCTTTACAGATCTGCTGATCACAGCCTCCCCAGTAGCAAGGCAAAACATGGGCAAGCAGGAAAATCCTCTTGGACATGGGCGTTCAGCCCAAAGCTCTGATGCTGGGGTCTGGCGCCCTTGCACGGGCAAGCAGAGGGTGAGAGGAGCAGTGTGGAGGGAGCGGACCAGGTGAGGAACGCCCTCGCCCATGTGGTCTCTTCCTCCCTTGTTATCCCCTTGTCGTTCCCTTTCTCTGATTTTTGTGTGTGCGTGCGTCTCCCTCCCCTCCTCCTTGTCCGCGCAGCTCCTCTCCCATTCTTGTCTCGCTCCACCCTCCGTTTCCCTTGTCTGGCTGCCCCCCACCTCTTTTGTGCCGCTCGGCTGCTCGGCATCGCTTTTGTGTGGTGATAGCAGCGGCTGCCTCGGCTCCAGGGATCCCAGCGCGGCTGCCATCGCCCCTGGCCTTAAATTCACTGCTCGGGCCAGGGAGGCTCCTGGCTCCCGGCTGCCGGCGTGGCTGACACGCTCCCGGCATGGGTCCCCCCGGCTGGTTCCAGCCGCGACTGCCACGGCCTGGGGCACAGCCCTGGCCCGTGCCCCACGTTAGAGCACATGGACAGGGCGGTGCTGAGCAAACTGGAGCTGCAGCAAGACCTTCCATGTTGCTCTGGGCCACGCTGGGCTGCCTTACCGAGGTGCCGGCACCCACGTGGCAGGAGCCAGGGAATTGGACTCGCACCGCCGTGGGGATTTAGGGGCCCCTTGTGTTTCCATCCCCACCTGAAATGTTTCTTGGTTTGTGTTACGTTCAACTTAAACAGTCAGGAAAGTTTCTACGGGAACTTTTCCTTTGGACGCACGGGATTTGCTGTTTGTCGCAAGGCAGGGTCGGGGGCTCCCCGCAGGCTCTGGCAATCGGCCTTTGCTGTCTCCCAGCCCAGCCCCGCGCGGTGTGCGGGCTCCTCTGCGGGTGCGGAGCACCCCGCCCCTCCGGGAACTGGGGGCGCTGGGGCAGCAGGGGACAGAGGTGACGGACCCCGCGCGTCAGCGGCTCCTTCCCACGCGCGCTTCCCCTCGCACTGCCGGCTCCGCCTGGCAGCAGCTCTGCCGGGTGCTGAGTCTCACGAACGGCAATTCTCACAGAGCCGTAGCTGCCCCTTTCCCCCGCAGTGACAGCTTGCCACATGCTTTATTGCTCGTCTCCCTCCGGGGAAGGCTGTGACTGCTCTCGGGAGCCGCCACGCTCGGCCGAGCGCGTCCCCAGCCCCGCGGTGCGGCCGGGCCGCTCCCCGGAGCGGGGCCAGCGGCGGGCGCCCGGCTGCAGCTCCGTGTCACATCTGCTTTCCTAAGAGCCGCATTCCCTGCCCTGGCTTTGTCCCGGGGAGCTCCAGGCTGCGGCCGTGTGTCTGGAGCGAGGCTGGCAGGAGCCTCGCCCGGGAATGCCAGGATGCCGTGCGGAGATGCTGCACGTCAGCCAGGGCATGCTGAGACCTTTGGTACCGGCTGCGAGGAGAGCAGCCAAAGATGATGCAACCTGCCTCTGGTAAATGCGAAAGAGTGGCAAAAATTGCTAAGGAGGCTGAAAAAAAAGCGGCCGGTTATCAGATTTTTTTTTTTTTCCTAAGGAACTAACCTATTTTCCTCTGAAACTCTTTACGGTCATTTGTAAGTAGTCTGTGCATTGCAGCTATGCTTATATTTAAAGGTGGAAACCATAGGAGTGAGTGAATGCATTTTTCTTAAACTTCTCCTTTTTGAGACTTGTTTGAAATATTTTTCCCCTGACATGGCTTTTTCCTCTGAAGGAAATAAGTTAAAAAAATAGCAGAGATAGAAGGAATAAATACTAATGGGATGTTAAATGAAGTATTTATGTTACACACTGATGATTTTCATTTGTACACCTGAGGTAAACATTCCCACAGTAAGAATAAAAATATATATGTTTATAAATGTATGTGTATATATATATATAGGCTGAGATATAGGTGTTTTGAGAGCTTGTGGATGTTCAGACACGTGTTTGTGTGTGGTAGGTGGAGAGAGAGAAACAGAAATCCACCTGTGCTACTGTAGTTTTGGTTTGCAGAGTGGTGGGCTGGAGTGAGCGAGTCTCTGATACACCCCACGGGTTGCTCTTTGTTTAAAAAATAGATCTCCCTTAAAACCCACTATAGGTTGAGATAAAACAAGGCAGATTCTAATGAACACCAAGCGGTTTGAGCCCCCCGAGGAGGAGCTGTGTGCGGGTTTCCACAGCGTGCTGACCTTTTGTGTGAGTGCTTCAGCCTGCCACAGAGTCAGCCTGCGTGACCTTCAGGAGTGTGCAGCAGTTGCAGTGTCCTGGAGAGAAACCCCGTCCCTGCTGAATCTGCTGCAGCATCCCAGTGCCAGCCAGAGCCACAGCCAGCATCAGGAGCACTCAATTTTCTGGAGATCACACAGCATCACTGCTGTCAGAAAGGAATATAAAAGCCTGTTTTTATTAATCTAGTACAGCCTTCTACGTATTAAAAAATAGTTGTGCTATTAATAATGAATTTGTCACATTTCTCTGTCAGTTCCAATTTGTGTTACTTCCCAGCTGGCAGCAGGTTTGTTAGCAGTGCAGTGGGAGCTGGCAGAGCTCTTACCTGGCACCTTGGCTTCCCCTCTCTGCCCTGTGTGCAGCTCCCAGCACACCTGGGTGTTGCTTGCCAGGGGCTCCATCCCTCCCACTTTCCAGAACAGTGCCCTGGTTCTTAGTGCCATGAGAAAGGGGAGGCTGGCTTAGCTGGCAAGTGTGCACGAGAGGTGTTTTCTATTCCTCGGAATACTAAAAAGAATCAGAATGGTGAATACACAGGTTTTACATGAAATAACCCAGTCAGTTTTTTTTCACTCTGAGAAGTTAAGTAGTTGATCATGGATATCACTGGGTAACTAGTAAGGCAGTAAGTTAAAGATTCCCAAATGAATGTTTGGGATGTTTAAGTTACTGCCTTACCAGTTACCCAGTGACAGCCACTCGGTGGCTGCTGTGGCTGTGCTCTGCTGCTGGTGTTCCAGCTGTGCCAAGGGCACCTTCCCAGGCACAGCATCCCTGCACTCCAGTGCCAGTCCCTTGGCACTGTGAGGGTACAGCAGTCAGTGTAGACCCCAGCTCAGCACAAGATGGGAAAACCACTCGAAAGTGATAGTGGAAATACACACCAAGGGCATTTAGCACAATTTAGCAGCAAGGGTTTTGAAGGAAACTTCTGTTATTGGGAGTGTTTGTTTTCTCAACTCTCATTGCTTGCTTGCTTGTCAAAGTCCATAACCAAAACATTTGCTTATCCAGAGAACAGGCTCATGAATGCCTCAACGGGGAGCACAGCAGTGGGTGGTGCTGGCAGGGTCCCGTGCCCCTCGGTGTGGGGAGCCTGGGGACACCAGTGGGTGCTTCTGGGACTGGCATGTCCACCATCATCCTGGAGCCCTGGCAGAAATGCTGCAGTGAGCCTGGTGGGTTCTGTTTATCCAGGCATCCAGCCCTCCTCCACTGCTCTTTGCAGGTCTGCTTGGTGAGCGGCCGCAGGTCCTCCCGCAGTGAGGGGAGACAGGGCTGGGGGCTCCACATGCAGCCATCAAGGGGGGAATCCTTCCTCTCCCTGAGCCTCCCTGGGGCGGGCAGCACCTGGAACACTCACCCTGGTGGGGTGGGGATGGAAGACCTCCCCTCGGGCAGGAAGGGGTGGGGTGACATCCTCAGACCTGCTGCTACCGTCTTTTCCAAAGCACTAAATTCTTCTTGCAATGCTATTCTGTCTATGAGGCTTATTTCTCCTTCTTAGCTGTGAGGTTTCTGAATTTTGCTGCTAATGCCTCTGCCGCAGGCTTTTAAATTATTGCTCATGCCCCAGTGTTTGTAGCCTTTGCTCTCTGTGCTGTTATAAATCTTCTTTTGTTTAAGACCCCAAATTCACTTGACAGCAAGCACAAGACATCAGCTGCACCACCAAACATCTGCCCCACAAATTCAGCCCTCAGTGGGCACAACAAGCAGAGGCAATATTTCCCCCTCTCTTCAGAGAAAAGTTACTGAAAAAGGGAGACCAATGAGCTGTAATTATCAAGTGTTTGTTGGTGTACCTGCGCCTGAGTGCAGCCAAAAACTGCTCTCAAGTTCAGAAAGAGACAGGTAAATTTGGAGTTACTTGAAACTGGCATCATTAAAAAGCTGTGGGACTGAATATAAAGAGCTGGTAGGAAAAGATTGGAACTGTTAATTTGAGACCAAGATGGAAATGTGGCAGAGGTGTCTCCAGGCTGTACCACACACAACTCCCAGCACCTTTGTTTAACTCTTACAACGGCCTGAGAGCCATGGGCACACTGAGGGGGCATCCTGGCAGTGATGCTGCTGCTGCACCTCTGGGCTCACAGGACATAAAGAAGAAAAAGTTAGAGAATTATTTTTATTAGATCATCTGTTAAGTGAGACCTGGGTGCTTTTAGCGAGCCCTCTGTGACAATATCTTAAATATCTTCGCAAAGATCTATCTACATGATTAACCAAAGATTCTCCTCGAATGTTGGTTTCAAAGTTACCTTTGTAGGAAAAAAAATCTATAATATAGATGTGTGTCTGTGTACACATATTTATTCACAAAAGTCCAAAGCTTGTCTATAATTTGCTGAAGAAATACAAATGCGGTGGTTGATCTTTCTTTTTAACTGAATTGAATATTAGCATTCTGGGCTTGATTTTCCATCTGTGTCCTGCAAAAAATTATACAGGAATTTTCTCTGACTGTGATGTGAGTGAGCCTTATGAATTGTGTGTGTTCAGCCTAATAAATTAATGACATTTTATTTTTATAAATAGGTGTTTTTCAAGAGTTTGGACTGAAGCAATCAGAAATTCTTATTAACCTATCACAGTTAGCTTTCTAATTAGTGTATGATTGTAGTTTTATGGAAAATTCCAGCTAAGTATTTTGAGTTTTTCCCCATAATGACTCCTGGGCACCCACAGAAGCTTATTCAGAATGTATAGGACGAAATAGGGGAAGAATTTGTCCTCAAAGCAGCAATTTTCTGAAAGAAAAAACAAAGAAGCTTCTGAGTAGCAATGCAAGATGCTACTTTCAAATTCAGTTATTGTCTCAGTGATTGACTGCACTAACTGTATCGTGCCAGAAACGACTGGCTTTTAAAATATATATTTGTGATTAGTTTAATTCATGGAGCCTTTTTCCTCTGAATTGATTTGATGAAATGAACTAGACAAATAATAATTTTTTCACTGGAATGAATCTGCTTAATCAATTTAGACAATCAGTTTGTTCTTTGCTTAATAACATTTGCAAAAAGAAAACAAAGTCTTTCATTAACAAGGAAGGCCAGACATTTATAATGAGAGGTGGCATCTAACATCAGGTTATGTCTTCTGTTGGAGCAGAAAACAGGATTAAACATCTGGTACAAGTACCTGGCTCTGAAATGCTTCTCCCGCTTTTCAGTATGGGATTCAACATTAAGGAGCAGGGAAGAAAACCCTGGCATGAATCCCATTTTCATCCCTGGACATTTTGCCAGGGCAGGAGTTAATGACAGGTACATGGGTCCAGATCTGAACCTGCCTCAAAACCCATGGATGTTCCAGTCTGCTTCCAATGGAAGCTCAGGGAGCAACACAGAGACCAAATGTGGTGTCAAAAGCCTGCATTCAGTGAAATTCTCTCATTTGCTATTTAGAGAAGGAGTTTATTATGGAGAGTCGTTAAATATCTGCTTCTTACAATGGGCTGCAAAGTAACAGCTCGGCTGGGAAGCCTGGGAGTTCAAAGCATCCCTGTACAGGGAAAACAAACACTGCTAGCCAGAGAGTGATTATGCTTGCACTGCAGTGCAGAGGACTACTAATTTTAAAGACATTATCTCATAATGTTTTATTTTCACTGTGTTCTGGATTTTATGTTGATTTTAATTATACCTCTTAGGAATAATATCTGGTAAACTAATTTTGGTGAATGGCAGTGAAAAAGCATTATCCACCTACGGTAATTACACATATTTCTTAGTCCCTAGATTAAATAGTTTTACTTAAACTGCACTACAGAATTTATAAACACCTTTTTGCAAAGTCTGCCAGTGGAGTTTCAGATAATAGAAGTCTAAAATACTAATCTCAGCATCCCAGATGGCTGCCTCTAGGAGCAACATAAGCTGTTACCCCTGACAAATTTCCTTTTGCAGCTTTCTCAGAAAAACACAGCAAGCCAAGGCAAAGACATTCAATATTTTCCCTCATGGTTGCTATTAGTTTAATAACTTGGGTGTTAATCCTTCTGTCTTTGAAATCAGAAGGGTGGGGTGTTTTTGCCACTGAGTTTTGATGCTGAGTTTTGCCTGTCCAGTTGCTCTCCCAGGGGGTGGTAGAAATGCCCAGCTGCCTGATGAGGGGCATTTTCTGGTGCTGCTCAATATACAGGAGAATTTTAATGATCCCATCCTACATCCAATAGAATAATAAACTGACACTTTGGGTTCTTTTGATTAAGCAAATATACTATTTACTAAACCAAATGCTAAAAAACATTATTTCTAATATTTTATTGTGACAAACATTGACAAATAGTATCTCTTCCCCATGTTTTCATCACATTTGGAAACAGAAGCTGAGGATGAGCAGTTGATTTCACTTGTGGGTGGTGTCTAATCACTGACAGCCTCCTCCTGGGACACTCTCCTCTTCTCTCCACCGTTGCCTTCTCCTTCAAGCCTCTCCTCAAAGCACATCTTTCCCCCAGCACTTTGCATGTAGATGCGTATGAAGTTCTAGACTAGAATAAATAATAAAATAGAACTAAGTCCAGGTGTCTGCAGGATGGGACAACTTTTCCTGCTCCCGAATCACTACTGTGTCTCTTTCAGCTCTCACTTGCTCCCAGAAGCATTATGTGTGTCCCTGGGGTGAGAGGTGAGGATTTTGGGACAGTGACCCAACTGTGTGATGTTTCCTGTGGAAGGGTTGCTTGGTGCCAGAGCTTCCTTTTGTTTGTTTGAGTTTGGTTTTTTCTTTTCTTCTCCTGAAATCCTTAAGGAAGGCTGGGTCAGGAAGCTTGAGTCAAGAGTCTGGTAGTTCAGTGTAAGGATGTTAAAGAAATGATGCAAAAGATGCATAGCAAAGATTAGGGGAGCCAAAGGCAGCAGCACATGGAAAGAATAGAGGGGTTTGTGCCAGCATGGATATCCCAAGCAGGGTGGCGGTGTGAGCCCAGCTGGGGGGAGATCCTGCTGGCTCCTTAGCTGCACCCAGATCTGCGCAGCCTGTGCTGCAGATTAGGGTGCAGTTACACCCTGTCCATCCTGGCATCCTGTAGCTGATCACCTACTGCGGATTTTCCCTTAGCATTGATTCATGCTAAAGCCAGAATTCCATTAGTGTCTTTGAATTGCTCTGTGCAAATGCACTTTACAGTCAGATTCTGCCCCACTCTTGCAGCTGTGGCAAATATCTGCAAGCCAGCCTCCTACCCAGGCACGAGCTGTTAAAATCTTTGATTTTAGTTGGCATTTCTGAGTGTCAGAAAAGTGTAAAGCAGGGACACAACACATCAGAAGCAGCTTCCCTATTTAGTGCTGTAGATACATCGTTTATATTTTAGGCTAAACTTGGACTATTATGCAGTGGCAACACCTGCTCTTTCACAAGACTGGACTTCTCATCAAGCGATGAAAAAGCACGCTCCTAAGCCTAGGCTTGGCTTTAGGGTAGCTTTACTCTGTCTATGAGCAGAAGAGATGTGCAAATAACAAACAAAAAAAAGCAAATTCTCTTCCGCCTGATCTGCAGTAACTGTCCTCCCTGTAAAGCCCATGCCAGCCTGCTTTCCTTTCATCCTCCAGGAATGCCTTCTGAAAAGTATTTAAGCAGCAATTTGGAGTAACATGGGGAGGGGGCTGTTTAATGGCAGCTAATTGAACACTTCTGACTTTCTCTGCCACTGTAACATTTTCCAAAAGCTACTAGAAAAGATATTGAGCCTTTTTATGTTGAATATGTGTCAGGCTACATGTTCTCGGTGGCTTTGGGTGAGCCAGTTGTGAAAAAACACCAGAGCCGCAGACTTGCCGTTTTGTGGGGGAAATATAAATTCTGACATCCATAGTTTGCATCTCGGCACTTCGTGGCTGCAGCATTAATCATCCGTTATGGCATCATATCCTTTTTGTGAGGGTGTGAGGTTTTTTGTGGTGGGTTTTCTTTTGGTGTTTGTTTAAGCACCAAGAAATCAAATATTAACCTGATTAAGAATTCAGTGTTACATGTAAGGCAGAGAAGAGCTGCAGGTGGTGACAGGCAACTGGATTGTGTTTGATCTGGCGGTTTTCATCTATGCCACCATTTTATTCCTGCTGTGGGACTGCAGCAAAATGGTGGCTCCCTTGTTCCATGCCTCGGGGATGAAGAGGGTGTGTGAAATGCCAGCTCCTGCATGCCAGGGCAGCACTCACTGGGAAAGAGCTCACTGAGAGGTGTACCCTTGCTAGTGTGTGGGGTACAACAGGATTTCCTGCTGGGGAGCTCCTGGGACTGGTGTGGGGAAGGAGCTACATTAATTCTTCTCATGGGATGAGGAATTAGGAAGTTCATTGTCTAGTGAGTTTTTCCCTCTCACTCTTGTGTTTTCTTTGGGCAGGGGAGAGAGATAATCTCCTCGGAGCACTTGTACAGGGGTGCCCTGTCATCATGTCTCTAAGAGAGCCAAGTGCCATGGCTGGCTCCACACCTTCAAGCAGCCCCAGTTTTTCCTCCTGTAGGCTCTGGGAGGAGTTTGACTCAAAGATTTTGCTTGGAAGAGGCTAGGTGTGGAGGAAGATGGCAGGCTGTGCAGAGCTGGCTCACCCAGGGGTTCTCACTGGGATGGCTGTGGTCCAGGCAGGAGGGCAGGGACACCCTGCAGCTAACTGGGACCCCAGTATGGGAAATCTTTTCCAAGCAGAGGCTTCTGCAGGTCTCTGCTGACCCAGGAGTGTGTCAGCCTTTTTTTGGCCATTTCTGACATCCCCTGAGAAGGTGCAGCAAGGTTTTTTTGTTTCACAGAACCAGAGAATGGGTCAGGTTGGAAGGGACCACAGTGGCTCATCTCCCTGCTCTCATCCCAGAGCTCATGGCACACGATTGCATCTGGAGGGTTCTTGAATCTCTCTGTTGAGGGAGACTTTGAACCTCTCTGGTCAATCTCCTCCAGTGCTTGGTCACTGCAGAGGAAAGAAATTCTTCCTCATGTCCGGGTGGAACTTGCCGTCCATCAGCCTCTGCCTGCTGTCTCCTGTCTCACTGCTGGGCCCCGCTGAGCAGGGCCTGCTCCAGCCCCCAGCACCAAAGAGCTGTGCTCAGTGCTGGCTGCTTTGGCTGACCACAGCCAGCTCCATCTGCCAGGGATCTCAAAAAAATCACAAAATCATCACCAGTGATCTCTCCAGTGAACTGCCAGACAGAAGTGGGGTGCTTTGGGCCTTTTGGGGAGTTAGACTGGGCTGTGGGGTCACATAGCCTGAAGGTTCCTGCTATTCTTGGAGCCAAAAGCTCAAGCTGGAACTGGCATCTTCTCTGCTGAAAGAAACCTGTCTCCTGGGTGATGACTGCATGTGGTAACCCCCATGCAGAGGGAGGACCACCTATGGCATCTCACAGCCATCACTGGACAAAAAGGGACCTTCTGGTCCAACTGAAGTGTCTCTTGGGGGAATTCTGATTCTTGTTGGGCCCTGAGACAGGTACAACGGTGGGCCAACAGTGTTCAGATCCCCCTGTGCCCTGCCCAAGCACTTCTGAAGGAGTTTCTGGGAACGTGTGTGTGTGTGTGTGTGTGTGTTTGTGCAGGGAGCCAAGTGGACTGGGACAAGGATTTGCTGCCTTCCAGTCTTACAAAGTAACTTGCACAACTCTGAGCTGACTGACATAATAGTAATCCATTGGGGTTGCTTGTTCACTAGTAACTTAAAATGGAATTTTGTGCTGGGATGAACTACAAAAGAGAAGCTATTTCAGCAAGGATTTTTTTTTTGGCTTCAAGTTTTCTGCATGCTTCAGCCTCACAGTTGTGCTTAAAACTGTTGTGTATCGATAAGAGTTTCCTTCCACTCATAATCTCTTCTCTCCTTCTGTTCCCTGCTGTAAACAAGCCATTAAAAATGTGTTTATGACATCACAGTTGGTGACCATGGAAATGACTTTGATGTTAGAAAGACAAATATAGCATCATGATTTCACGGCAGGATCAAGGCAGGAGAAGACCCTTGTTCAAATGGTGGGTAATTAACAAAGGTGGTGGAGGGGAAGTTTGAAAAAAAAATGTGACGAGCCAATTGACTGAATATGATACACTTTAAAGTTTTTTTACAGTGTAAAAAAATAAAATAAATTTCAAAAATCTCTTTCAAATGAAAAAATTGCAATGCTCTGGCTGTACTCTTTTAAATAAAAGCCTATAGGGTAAACAGAGAAGTGGAGTCAGGGGGAAGCTTTGGAATAAAAATTGTACATATGCCAAAAACTCCAGAAGGCATCTTTCAAGCTGTAGTGGTCTGTGCTTAAATCAGGCTTGGAGTACTGGGGCCAAATGAGACCATGGGGCCAGTCTTCCTCCAGTTCACACCAGTAACAGAGTCCTGAAGGTTTGAGTACAAATGGATGCAGCTGGGATCTTTATCTGGGAAAATCATCAACCCTTGCCATGTTATCCTCATGGTCATACCTGCCTGCAGCCAGATGCCTCAAAGGAGCCAGGGGAGCCAAGTCTGGCAGCCAAGCAAAAGTCTTTGGCACCTGATTCTGCTGTGATTCCAACTCCTCCTCAGTCCATTAGGCCAAAGCTTCTGGCATGGAAGCATCCATCATTTACACAAGCTGTTGAAAATAAGCCCTTGTTTTCACATACATTTTATTAAATCATTAGCATTACAGGCTTCAGAGGTAGCAGGACCAAGCCTACTAGGAAATATGGTCAGAATCCTTTCTGGGCTCACTTTCTGAGCAGTTGTTCCAACATATGTAATTACAAATCAAATAGCCTCTGAAAAGACCTCCTTGGATTCAGAGAGAAATGAGAGCAATAATGTAGAGATTTAAAAAAAGATGTTTTTTTCTCAGATAATTGTTTTTAATAAAATGGTAAAAGTTAAAAAAATACCTGGAAACTATAGTTAGGATGATAATGCTCTGTTCTGCAGAAATATGTGCCCTGTTGCCTCTCTTATTACAGAGCAACAAAAGGAATGAAGTGTAAGGGAAGGGAAAAATGGGGATGAATGGAGGTTGTTAAATACTGCACTGGAAAGGTCAATAATCTTGTCTGGAAGGTAAAGCTGATATAAAGAAAGCCCTGCAGCAAGGCTGCCCTGAGTGCTGCCTAGCCTCTTTAAAGGGTTACTCAGGTGTTGGGGCAGGGGGGTCTCCTTGGCTGCCCCATCCCCTGCGGCCTGGCTGGGAGCATGGCTTGGAAATGTTGCCCAGGATTTTCAGGTCCTGATGCTGAAGTCCACACTTCCTCCTGTGCAAGAAAACCCCTAAGGTTTGGGGGGCTTGCATATTCCTCATATCCAACTTCTCTCACTGCTGAGGGCTCAGCCCAGCAGACAGAGGAGGATGCAGCCCCTCCATCTCAGGTCTCAGTACTGCCACCTCTCTCAGCTCTGCCTGGCTCTGTGTGCCCTCTCCAGCCCCCAAAACATTCCTGATCCCATTGCCGCAGAGCAATAGCACATACACAAATTAGCTCCTGTCCTGGCTTTGAGTGATGTGCAGGCAGACTTGGCTTGTCCAGCGACAGCCCTGAGCTGCCGTCAGCCTCTCCCTGTATCATTGTTATTGTGAGCAGGTTTGGTGTATGATTCACTCTCCAATCTGCTTGGAAATGGTTTTGCTTATGAAACAAGCTGTGGTACTTGGTTCTTCCTCTGACTGTGGAAATGTTATGGTGGCCAGCACAGGGTTGTTGGGGTGGATGCTTGTGCCTGTGCTCTTTTGGCTGAATTTGCTTGTGTGTGAAAACTGATTTATGTGTAGCTGTTAGCGAGGTTTTTTCATGCTAGTGTTTTGCTGGTTTCACTCTTTTACCCCTATGCACTGCCCTTTGGGGTATGAACCTTGCAGTTTTGGGATGGGGGAGAATGGCTTTGCCATTTTAGTGTGGGCTGGGAGCACGTGGGTCCTGGTGGTGCTGCAGCCTTTCCCTGGGCAGGTGCCTCACTGGTGACACATTTGTTTTACCGCCATGCTGGGGTGGTTGTGGACTGCCACAGAGACCAGTGATTCCAGCAGTCTGGGTGTGTGTCTGCAGTCCTCACCTGTGGGAAGAAAGCTGGTCTTTATTGAGCTTCCCAGGGGAGGCTGTGATGCCCCCAATTAACCCCTTGCGTAATTACCCATGGAAACAAGCAGCCTGGTCCTGGGATGGGGGGCAGGCACTGCTGGCCAGGAGCTGCCCTTTTCTTTAGATGGACAGGTCGTGCTTCCCTTTGGGGACAGCCGCTGTGTGGGGGTGGCCGGGGAGCTGGGACACCTCTGCTGTGGGGTGACAAGGAGGACACAAGGGCAGGGAATCCCCGGAGGGCTTTATATTCAAGTATAGAGAAATCCAGTTCTCCTTGGGCTAAGGACTCTGTGGTACCTGGGCAGCAGAAATTCATAACAGAGGAAAAACTCTGCTACTGAAGGGAAAGGAAAGCTTTGGATGTGTCGGGGGTCTCTTTTTGTTATGCTCCTCTCTGGTATTTAATGACCACTTTGGAGAATGAAAACATTTATTATCCAACAGTCCCTCTGCTTCATCTCCTCTAGTCAGACCAGATTTTACATCTATGAAATCAGTACAGTAAATCAGAAAACAGCATCTTTCCCTAAAGAAGAGTGAATCCTTTCAGCCTTATACCAAGCAGCAATAAAGGTCATAAAATTGAAACAATCTGAAATACTCCTGGTTCACATTTAGCAGCTGTCACAGAGCAGCAGGGAAGTGCAAAGTTTAGTTATTGCTTATTTTAGGTACTTAATTTTGTTTGTTTCATTTCTGCCATACTCCGGAGACAAAATGTTGCAAGTTTGCCTCGTCAGAAAGGAAGAAAATTTATTTTGATGGGTTGCTGAGGGGCACCTGAGAAGCCACGCTGATGGGGGAGAGCTGAAGCCTCTTCCTTTCCTTGACTGCCATGTAAGAGTAGGAAACCCCAGTCCTCTGCCAGCAAAGTGAGTTCAGGTATCTTGTTTGAACTCATCCGTGGCAGGATGGGCAGAGACCCCCAATGCTCTTGCCCCAAACTGCCTTTTTCAAAGGGAAAAATGTTGGTGGAATCTCATCTCACACTCACACCTTTCCTGCATGGCCAGTGTGCCTTGGTTCACTGCTCTTCTCCTCTGCATTTTGGATCCAACCCTGCTGGCTCATGTTGGTGTCTAAAGCCATGACATGTCACCATCATGTGGGGATGGAAGGTCAAGGTGCTGGCAACGTCTGAGCACCCCGAGTTCCTCACCTCAGCATGTCTATGGCTCTCCATCTGGAAAGAGCTGATTCTTAGATAAATTTTTTAATATTCCAAATTGTCACTACCATCTGACACAAAAAAAACCCCACCCTCTGATTGTTAAATCTGATACATCCTAGACAAATATTTAAGTGATGGTTGATTTTAGAGCAGTCTGTCTGTTCTGGGGTTCTGTGGGCTTCTGCAAGCTCTGGAAGGCTGAGTCTTTATACAGCTAGAGGGGATAATGCTTGAAGAGACTACGTGACTTGCCTGAAGCCAGAAATTCAGTAGCTGAGGAAAAAATTGGAACCAGTTCTTAGTCTGGCAAGCTGGATGTGGGACTGTCCTTCTTCTTTTAGCAATGAGACAATCCATTTAAAAATAACCAAATAAAATGGAAGAAAAATATTATTTTAATGGTTTTTGTTATAATATACAGCTCTTTGAGCCAGTGTAAGCAATGGAGTCAGATATGAGAGATTAATAGAAGCTTACTTAATTTATCACTGAGCCAGGTAATGTAAAACAAAGCTTTGCAGTAACTACATAGTGTTTTAAAAAATGTTTCAGACTGATATCAACACTTCACTATTGCATTTTTGAAGTGAACTCCCTTAAATTCAAAGCACTATGTCCACCATTTATTCATTCTCTTGTTTTAAGGTGTGTTTAGTGATTCCATTTCCTGTGACAACCCTCCCTGGCTTCACTGGTGGCTCTCTCTCACGCTGCTCTGCTGGGAGGCATCCCCGTGCCAGGGCTGTGCAGATCCGGCCCCTGCAGGAAACAGTTGGAAAGGAGAGGGGAAAGAAAATGCAGCCCATCTATCTTGGATGCCTTGAAACGCATACGGCCGAGGGGAACCTGCCAGGGGGAAGCATTTCCACACGCTCTCCTTGTCAGAGGAGTAAGCAGGCTGAAAAAGTTGGATGTGCACAGTGAGTGGAAGCTGACCCGGGCAGCCTTGATTTACATAGTGCACACTTGGGACCTGCTCATTACCACAACATCCCCCTAATCATCACCTCGGCATGATGGGCACACGGATGGGAACCTGCCCCGGGATCCCCAGCACTTCATTTTCCCGAGCAGCACCCAGCTCTCTGCAGTTATTGTGATCTGACAGATGCACATATCATCGAAAGCAGGTCTTGCATGGCATTACACAATGTAAATCAATAATGTGAAAATACAGCCGTTAACACAATGTACAGTTTTGCCTATTACTACAATGCCCTGCTTGTTCCAAAGGAAAAGCAATTTTATGCTCCACTGGAGCATGGTTTGCTTAGCCTTCAACTAGCGGCAAATGCCAGATACTGCAAAATGTTATTGTTACGCAAGCAGTGTCCTGGATTTATTTATAAGTACCCATGCAAAGACTAATTTCAACAGGGACTAGGACTGGAGCCCCTCTGAGTATGGGCCTGAACTGCTCTGACCCTGCATTTCCAGCTCTGCTGCCTCTTCCTTGCACCCAGGTTCTGATCCAGCAAAACTGCACAGTCCTGTGCCACCACTGTGGCTGTCCTGGTTTTGGCCGGGATTAAATTCTCACAGGTTTTAGGCTATCCTAGCACACAGTGGCATCTCACAAGCCAAAAGTCAGACACACCCCAGATACTCAGGTCTAGGTGCCTGGCACACATGCTGCCCTGGCTGCTTGCTCCTTGCCTCTACCATGACATTGCTTTCCTTGGATATGGGGCTTGATTGCCTCCCTGCATGGCAGGAAAGCCAACACTCCTTGGGCACTTTTTGTCCCTGTTGGCAGAGATGTAGGGAAACAGAAGCATGAAGCCTCCGAACCCCTAATTATTGATGTGCACCTCATTGGCTGCTCCCAGTAGAAGTTAATTCCTTTTAGTTGAGGACACAAAAGGAAGAGCTGCTACAACAAAAGGAAAGATCTGCTTGGATCACTGGGGTAGCAGGGAAGAGGAGCAATGCTGCTGTGTGAAGGTAACCCCTCCTGACCCTCTCTCAAGGCAGAAATTGCTCCATGTTCACTTCTGAGCAGGGAAGCCTTGATGTGTTTAACCTGCAGTAGAAACAAAGATCCCAGAAAAACATGTTGTTGAGATAGAAAAGCCATAATTCCCGAGCCTATCAGCTCAGCTTCGTGGGGCATGCGAGGGCAGCACCACTTGCTCACGGTGTGTGCAGCCGCCCTCGGGCGTGAGGCTGCCCTGTGCCCAGCCGGGCTGGGGTTGGGCTGGGCCTTTGTGCTCCAGGGGGAGAGCAGGGACAGGGCTGCACCTCACAGCTTGCAGCTCACCTCCCACCTTTCCTGGCAGAATTGGTTTCACTGGGAAGAGTCGGATTTGTCAGACTGGCTGCTAGTGGAGTCAGATTCAATATCCTGAGAGTGTAAACAGGAAAATGTGAAAAACGAAAACAGGTGGGAATCCGCACAGGCCCCTGTTCTACCAGCTCTTTACACTCTAGGTCTCCTGCCTGGAAGCAGTTGGGCAGCTCTGAGAGAAGTTTTCTTGTTCCTGTTTGGAATAATTTCTGGGTCTTGATTTATCCCTGAGTTGGACAGGAAGCATGTTTCAAAATGCTTAATTATTTCACAGAACAGAAATTCCAGCATTGCTCCGTTCCGTTTTCTGCCTATGAGGTGAAGCTGGGAAAGCATTAGAAGCTCCTGCCAGTTGTACTGTGCTGGCCTCTAGCCACTGCAGGTATGGCTCTTAATGAGAACTTAATTAGGAATCGAGGGGTTTGTGGGTGATGGAAGGGTGCAGATGCCAGCGTCTTTCAATAAAGGGGAATTGTGTACAGAGGGGGAAAACCACAGCCCCATTCCTCCTCTCAGCAGGCTGGTGTGGGAATAACTTGAAAATTAGGAGGTCTTGCAGGGGGCATGGCCCTTTGATGGGCAGCTTGGCCTGACCTGCTCAAAGGCCCTGTGGCAAACTCAAGTGGGTTTCATCCAGGACAAACCACGCGTTGGGGTTCATCTCTGGGTTCTTCAAAACCTTTTTCTTTTTCTCACTTGGGCTGATGTCAACTTGAAATGCAAACATGCAAACGCAGCATTGAAGTTGGAAGTGGGAGCATTTTGTCTTTGAAATGTCCATATAAAATATTTCTTTTCTTAAAAGACACCTTTTTTTTTTTTTTTTTTTTTTTAAATAAATCTCCAGAAACATTTTCCATGTTTGGTCCAATTTCAGGAGTGTTTTGGTGCCTGTCCCCTTCCTTTTACCATTGCATATTGTTTGCTGGGGGGAAAAACCTGTTCCTTCTATTGGGCCTCCTTGGTCATCCCCTTCCACCACGCCCCACGGGCTCTTGGCCTCCCCTGCCTCCACCTCTGCTGGCTCCAGAGCCCTCTCAGGTGTCTCCAGGTGGGCCTTGCCTGACCACAACACAAGATGCAGGCCATTGCTATTGATCTTGGGATTTGGTCCCGGCCATGGTGTGGCTTCTGGTGAGCCACAGCTTTGCACACAGAGGGGAGGGGGAATCCTCCTTTCCCCAGTGCTGAAGCTGCCCCTCCACGCCTGGGGGCTCTTGCTCATAGGGAAGAAGGGACAGGTCCCCTCGGCATTCATATTTCTGTTATACAGCCTAGATTAATTTCGATTTCCCCTTTTGACTCCTTTGTTGTGTTTATTTCAAGGGATTTCTGTCACCTCCCTTATGCACTTCAATGTGCCTGAAAAATTTCTGTCAGGAGTGATTGTGTGTGACTTGAAGAAAGTACAATTTTTAAGACTTGAATTCACTTTAAAATCCCCACTGCTTTCTATTATTGTTTTTCCCCTCCAAATTAGCATATCTCCATGCTGAAGCTTCCCCATCTGACAACACTGTGTGTTATTACTGCCACAAGACCTTCCCACCACTGGGTTTCTCTCTTTTCCATTTTTTGCTATGAATATGAGATTTGCAGGGAATCTCTCTGTGCTGAATATTTGCATCATGGCCTGGGATGCTTTGAGTAAGACTTCAGGGAGCTGAGAGAGCCTTGAGATCAAACCAAAATACTCCAGAGAAAATTCCCCAAAGCCGTAGACAAATATTCCCAAACATGAATATTTCCTCCCTGGCAATTTTATTTAAATATATTATTGCTACAGACAGCTGGAAAGACAGGCAGACACCTACGGATGGCTGACATTAGCATGGAGCTTCTGCTGTCACCCACAGATGGGCTGCGTGGCTGGAATGATGATTTTCCAGTCCTGACTTTGGGGAGTTTCACATATTAGACAGGACTAAAAGAATTTTTAATTGAACTAATTTTACTTTTTTTTTAATCAGAAATGAGACAATGTGTGTGAACCCCTGTGGTTCCTGTAGTCTCAATCAGCTGCCAAATAATATCATAGAAGTTGTGATTGGATTAATGAAAAGATTGTAACAAAATTACGATTATGAGGAAATTATCCTATTGGGGGCTTTAATTTAAACTGGTGGGACAAAATTAGTCCTAAATTAAAGAAAACTACTAATTGTCTAGATATCACTTGGTTGATAAATGCACCAGTAGGATCCCATTCCCAGGGTGTCACTCAGCTGTTCATAGGTTTTTGAGGGAAAATGCACTTGGCAGCCTTGTTCCATTCCTTTTTCTCCTTTTTCCATGGGTGTCCTGGACTGCAGTGGGCTGTGAGCTCCTCCTCAGCCCCATTTCTGAGGTCACTGGTCCCACTGGTCCCTGGAGCACCCTGTGCTTCCTTGGGGATCCAATCCCTCACCTGGGATGAGAAAGCACCCGCATGGGTGGGACTCACAGGCAGTACTGGGACACAGGGATGAGGTGAGGGCTCGCCCCGCGTGTCCCACCCAACGCTTCCCTTTGGTGCTTGCGAAGGAGTCATCTAAGCCATGTCCTCCATTAGCTGCTGCCTCCTTCCATGCCATGGGCTTGGGAAGCTGCCTGCAGGGTGCTGGTCCCGCCCTTGGTGCTGCACCCTCCCAGCAGCCCCACAGAGCGGGACCCCAGCTCACAGCCATTCCTCATTTCAGGGCAGAAAAAGGAATTGAAACCCCGTGTTCTACAGAAAGAGCTGTTTTCTTCTGCTGGACTCAAAAACCAGCCACAGATCTGTACATGCAGAGCCACAGCTGCACCTCGTGCTGGGAAAGGGATATATTGGTGGGTAACTGTATTTAATTCAGGAGCAGAGCTCAGTTTTCCGCATAGCTGAGACACTCTGGGTTTTCCTTTAAATAACCACAGAGGTGCTGGAGGCAGTGAAGCCCAGAGGACACCCCCACAGGAGAACCTGGTTTGGCTTTCATCCCACTTTGTACTGCTGATCTGGACCTGGCAAAAAGATTCTGTGGTCCTCAGCATTAGCCTGTTGCGTGCAGCTGCCTTGCTGTAATATTACTGGGGAATGGTATAGTGGGATGTGGCGGGTTTTTTGGGCACCAATTTAATCCTATTAGAAAAATCCCATACAGGAGGGCTGAGAACAGATCCCCCTTTCGATGCACCTGTCCTACAAAACCTGAGTCACTTTGACACAGGACTCCTGGTGACCGTAAAGGGTGTTGCTAAGAAAATATTAACTTGTGGGCTGTGTAGACTAAGTTTTCCCTCTGTTTTTGAGCCCTTGTTAGATCCCAGTGTTTTGCCTTGGGTCAGACTGAATTGCTGGATCAGTTGTCTAAGAAAAAAGAAGCTCCATTTCCTTTGGAAATTTTTTCTCTCCCCTAGGAAAATATTTCTGTTGCTTGCCTCTGTCATTGGCCTTCAAGCGGTAAATCCCAAGCAAATAAGTCTGTATTTAAAGAAAAATATTCAGTGCCTTTCCTCCAGAGGCTTTATTTTCTCATTTAGTGACCTCTTGTTCCCCATGTCTTTGACACTTCTCCGATGTGCATTAAGCAAATATGCAATCATCCTTTCATTCTCTATCTTTGCTTTCATTATGATTTTTTACACTTCATTACATTTCCCTCTATAATTGCAACTCTTTGTTGTCCCAAAGTTTTATGGCGCTTTCCTCTCTTCTCTCACTTCTTGTGTTTCTTTGTTGTTCACGTTAGCTTTTCTTGACACTGTGTTCCTAGTACATTTTCTAGATGTCAAGCAAACACTTAGGCCTAAACTCATTTATCTTTGAACACTTTCCATTTCCACTTCAGTGCTCTACCCCAATGAATTCCATCCAGAACTTCCTTTTCTTCTAAAATTGGCTGTGCTGCTTTTATTCAGCGTTCTTCCCTTTTTAGGCCTAATTATAAATCCAATTGTTCGGTCCTGAATGCTTCCACGAGCTCCATTCATTTCCGAGCACGGTTCCGCCATAACTGCCGGGGGAAGTTGCGTGACTGCCCTTTCAAAATCCTAATATGATCTAGATGAGAAAGAGATGTTATTTCTAACTTAAATTAAACCCTAGCGTAAGACCAGGCTGTTAAGTCTCTCCGCCTGCTCTCCCGTGGCTGCCCCTGCCCACCCTGGAGCCTGGGATGCTCTCTGTGGGTCTGGGAGCGCTCCCAGCCCCTGGCAGTGCCCAGTTCAGCCTGGGATCCTCTCTGTGGGTCTGGGAGCGCTCCCAGCCCCTGGCAGTGCCCAGTTCAGCCTGGGATGCTCTCTGTGGGTCTGGGAGCGCTCCCAGCCCCTGGCAGTGCCCAGTTCAGCCTGGGATGCTCTCTGTGGGTCTGGGAGCGCTCCCAGCCCCTGGCAGTGCCCATTGGAGCCTGGGATGCTCTCTGTGGGTCTGGGAGCGCTCCCAGCCCCTGGCAGTGCCCAGTTCAGCCTGGGATGCTCTCTGTGGGTCTGGGAGCGCTCCCAGCCCCTGGCAGTGCCCAGTTCAGCCTGGGATGCTCTCTGTGGGTCTGGGAGCGCTCCCAGCCCCTGGCAGTGCCCATTGCAGCCTGGGATGCTCTCTGTGGGTCTGGGAGCGCTCCCAGCCCCTGGCAGTGCCCATTGGAGCCTGGGATGCTCTCTGTGGGTCTGGGAGCGCTCCCAGCCCCTGGCAGTGCCCAGTTCAGCCTGGGATGCTCTCTGTGGGTCTGGGAGCGCTCCCAGCCCCTGGCAGTGCCCACCCTGCAGCCTGGGATGCTCTCTGTGGGTCTGGGAGCGCTCCCAGCCCCTGGCAGTGCCCATTGGAGCCTGGGATGCTCTCTGTGGGTCTGGGAGCGCTCCCAGCCCCTGGCAGTGCCCATTGGAGCCTGGGATGCTCTCTGTGGGTCTGTGAGCACTCCCAGCCCCTGGCAGTGCCCATTGCAGCCTGGGATGCTCTCTGTGGGTCTGGGAGCGCTCCCAGCCCCTGGCAGTGCCCATTGCAGCCTGGGATGCTCTCTGTGGGTCTGGGAGCGCTCCCAGCCCCTGGCAGTGCCCATTGGAGCCTGGGATGCTCTCTGTGGGTCTGGGAGCGCTCCCAGCCCCTGGCAGTG
This sequence comes from Molothrus ater, assembly GCF_012460135.2. Classification (NCBI taxonomy): domain Eukaryota; kingdom Metazoa; phylum Chordata; class Aves; order Passeriformes; family Icteridae; genus Molothrus; species Molothrus ater. The sequence continues at coordinate 19,822,666 of NC_050491.2, read as the reverse complement.
CCCATTGCAGCCTGGGATGCTCTCTGTGGGTCTGGGAGCGCTCCCAGCCCCTGGCAGTGCCCAGTTCAGCCTGGGATGCTCTCTGTGGGTCTGGGAGCGCTCCCAGCCCCTGGCAGTGCCCATTGGAGCCTGGGATGCTCTCTGTGGGTCTGTGAGCACTCCCAGCCCCTGGCAGTGCCCATTGGAGCCTGGGATGCTCTCTGTGGGTCTGTGAGCACTCCCAGCCCCTGGCAGTGCCCATTGCAGCCTGGGATGCTCTCTGTGGGTCTGGGAGCGCTCCCAGCCCCTGGCAGTGCCCATTGCAGCCTGGGATGCTCTCTGTGGGTCTGGGAGCGCTCCCAGCCCCTGGCAGTGCCCATTGGAGCCTGGGATGCTCTCTGTGGGTCTGGGAGCGCTCCCAGCCCCTGGCAGTGCCCATTGGAGCCTGGGATGCTCTCTGTGGGTCTGGGAGCGCTCCCAGCCCCTGGCAGTGCCCAGTGGAGCCTGGGATGCTCTCTGTGGGTCTGGGAGCGCTCCCAGCCCCTGGCAGTGCCCAGTTCAGCCTGGGATGCTCTCTGTGGGTCTGGGAGCGCTCCCAGCCCCTGGCAGTGCCCAGTTCAGCCTGGGATGCTCTCTGTGGGTCTGGGAGCGCTCCCAGCCCCTGGCAGTGCCCAGTTCAGCCTGGGATGCTCTCTGTGGGTCTGGGAGCGCTCCCAGCCCCTGGCAGTGCCCAGTGGAGCCTGGGATGCTCTCTGTGGGTCTGGGAGCGCTCCCAGCCCCTGGCAGTGCCCAGTTCAGCCTGGGATGCTCTCTGTGGGTCTGGGAGCACTCCCAGACTGGCAGTGCCCAGTGGAGCTCAGCAGGGCCGGTGGGCATCCCGTGCCTCCCGCCAGCACCACCAGCACAGGCCTTTTGAATCCATCCAAAGCAGCTCAAAGTGCAAATGGCTGATTCCCACAGATATACACCACAGCTCGCCTTTGGAATCTGTACTGGCTGCTTGAATAATTGGATGTTAATTTGTAAGCAGAAAGCGCCAACATTACTGACGTAATTTTGAATGTCTTTGGGATAAGCGGTCGATGGGAAACAGGGTCTTGCTGCAGCTCTCCACCTGAGGATCAATTATCTGTCTGGGCTGAATTTTGGCTCTGCAGCTGGGCAGGAGTTGGCACAGGGTAGCTGGGGCCTGTGTGGGGACAAACCACCCTCAGTTTGGGAAGCTCATCCTGCTGCCAGGCTCTACTTGAGGATCAGCTGCTCAATCTCAAGGCAAACAATGCCCACTGCTCCACTGCCTGACTCCAGCCCAGTCTTACACAGTCAGATCTGAGCAGCAGCTAGATGACATGATGGATCTGCTGTATTTCCAGATGCCCTCTGGCAATATTTGCCTGTAGGTATGCTCAGGTGTTAGGCTGCTCAGGTAACTTCCTCTGGGTTAAATGTTCTCTGGAGAGGAACACACAGGACTGGCAGTGCAGTCTAAAATAGAGAACAAATGGGAACATGATGTTCTTTCAGTGGAATTGCTGGCAGGATTTGCTAAGCTTTCATAAGGGCAAGGCAGCACTCTTCTTTCTCCTACAAAATTGCCCTTGGAGGAAGGTGATGACAAAGAGAATTTCTCTTGTCCACTTACTGATTTAACCTGATTTCTTCCTGTTTTTTGAGCATCTGGAAAAAAACATGAGTAATGTGATGACAAAGTTCATCCTTTGTTCTGAGGCAGAGGATGTCAGTGACTTTGCAGACCTGGGGCACCCTGTCATCCCCAGCCAGCATGTGCAGAGGGGCTGCTCTGCTCTCTGGGCATTGCTTTCTCTTGAAAGCCCGAGGAAGAGCAACCACTGCTGCCTGACCTGTCTTCTTGTGACCTTTCAGGTGGGTGCAGCAGTGCCAGCAGGCCCACACCTGCACGGTGATGGTCCCACAGGAATGTGGGTGGGAGCAGTGCACACTGAAGTGTGCATGCTGGTATGGTTGTGCACATCCTTGAGCATCAGGAATGTGGAGATGTGTTCGTGTTGCAGGATCCTGGTGTGGCTGCAAGTGGGTAAACTGGGCTCTGCTTCCCACCTGTAAAGCAGAACGAGTATTGCTGGCTGCAGAGGATGTAGGGTGGTATTGCTGTATGATGCTTAATCTGCAGAAGGTTTTGAGATGCTCTGTGTTGAGCTCAGTGATGCCAGGAGGACTTGGCTGTGTCTGGCTTTGCTGGTGCAGAGCAGAACTGTTGTGGTTGAAGAGGAGACAGACATTATCAGAATGCACCAACACCCACATCAGAGATTGCCACACGTCGCTGTGTTGGTGCCATGCACACAATGAACGAGGGCATGGGAATAAATGCATTTTTTCTCATCTTAAAATATCTGATAGAGGGAGATAGAAAGACCTCTTGCAGCAACTTCTCTGTATCAGACCAGTCACAGCAGATGACCTGAGAAAACTAGCTATCTTATACCATATCATGCCAATAAATACCTCTTGCAGTTTTTCTAAGCCTCTATAGTCAGCTGTGTGTGCAGGATAGATATGACTGGATTATTATAGTCTGTCATTTCAGCATGAATTCAGACACTCTGTTAAGTGAGTATTATTTAATAGTCTGGAAGAAGCCTTTGGAGCTGTTATTATCTCTCATGTAAATGCACGTTAAAGCAATTTGAACAGGCGAATCATCTTGCTGAGGGACTATATCCCTCCAGTGGGAAGGCTGAGGGGCTTATACTGTGCCACAGCAGAGCTACCTGTCCTCTGGAATGGCAAATGGAGGTGTGTGGACCCCAGGATGTCAGCCTGCTGTGAGGAATGGCCAAGCTGCTGCTTAGGCCGTGGCCATGTCCTTAGGGATGCAGAGGAAACAGCTTTGCTTGGGAGGTACCAGGATAAATAAATTTAACACAAACTTTTGACCTGCTATCAGCAGATCTGCATGGGCTGACTGCATCAGTTGCCTCCTTGCAGCGTGAGACAGCTGTGCTGCCTGCAGGCTGCAGGTGAGCTGGGAACCAGGAGCCCACTGGGGAGAGAAAATAGTCAAGGTCCCAAAAGGATCCTTTGGGAAACCCCTGGGTGTGGAGGGTTGGGAGCTGTGGGGAGGGAGCCACACCGTCAGCAGGCAGTAGCAAGACATGGAGAGCAGGTGGGGAGGAGGGATAAAATCCCACACAGCACAAAGCTGCTTGCTGGGGATGTTGCTCTAAGAGACCTCCATGGCAGGGCAAAGGAGGTTTTGAAATTGCCATAGGAGAAGGTTACATTTGTTCTGGTTTTCCAGCCCTGCAACCTGCGCCCAGACCCGACCGCAGCCGCCCTCCGCCCTCCAGCTGCCTCATGATATTATTATTTTTTTATTTGCCTCAATAAAAATCTGTGAGTCATTAAGTGCTTGTCATGTTTTGATACGTGGATCAGGAACTGATCAATAGCCAGCCAAATTTAATAAAAAGGAGCTCTATTCTTGGGGAATGAGCTTGTTACCATGCCAACTATCGATCTTTTCTGACGGGCTCTGTAAGTCACAAAATGGGGTCCTGGTGGTACATTGGTTTCCCTGCCTGCCAGAAAGGGTGTTGGTTGCAGCCCCTGTGTCTAAAAGACTTCAGAGAAAGCCCTGCTTTTTAATACTGCCTCTATAATTCTTTGGCAAAGGTTCTAGATTGCCTGGAGCTAGTGGAAATCATCTAAAGGCTTTATTTTTCTTACTCTGAGGTGGTGGAAATATAAGACAGAAGGTAGCAGAGCTCTGGTTTTGCACCAGAGTCTCACCAAGGCAAGGAGGGATGGAGTCCAGTGCCAGTCCACACGCCTGCCTCACTGATGCAATCACCAGCTGGTTCCTGCAGCCAACATCCCAGAACTATGCCTGGGAGAAGAGATCAGCCCCCGTCTGGGTGCAGCCTTCTGTCAGGTGGTTCCAGAGAATGGTGAGGTTCCTGCTGAGCCTCTTTTTGTCAAGGTGGAACATCCCCAGCTCCCTCAGCTGCTTCTCGCCACACTTGTGCTCCAGACCCCTCGCCAGCTCCCCTGCCCTCCTCTGGAGCCGCTCCACGGCCAAGGCCCAGCCTCTCGTGTCTCTGTCCCTGCAGCGCCGTGGTAGCACAGCGAGTGCCGAGCAGAGGGTGGAGCAGCCCTTTCAGCACAATGTGTGCAGGCCAGATTGAGCTGCAATCAAGGTCTTAAAATTGAGTGAAAGTTGGTTTTGGGATTGCAGACCCCGCTGTCTGGGTAGAGCCTGGGACGGTTTTAACTCCATACTGACCGGATATTGTGTTCCTCTCGCAGTTTGCAATGGAGCCTTGCAGACACATGAGAGCGGCCAGGAGCCGGCGCTGGGCAGCGGCGGGCGGGGCAGGGATGGGCGGGGCAGGGATGCGCGGGGCAGGGATGCGCGGGGCAAGGATGCGCAGGGGAGAGATGCGCGGGGCAGGGATGCGCGGGGCAGGGATGTGCGGGGCAGGGATGCGCGGGACCGAGATGCGCGGGACAGAGATGCGCGGGGCAGGGGTGCGCGGGGCAGGGATGCGCGGGGCAAGGATGCGCGGGGCAGGGGTGCGCGGGGCAGAGATGCGCGGGACAGGGATGCGCGGGGCAGGGATGCGCGGGGCAGGGATGCGCGGGGCAAGGATGCGCGGGGCAGGGGTGCGCGGGGCAGGGGTGTGCGGGGCAGGGGTGCGCGGGGCAGGGATGCGCGGGGCAAGGATGCGCGGGGCAGAGATGCGCAGGGGAGAGATGCGCGGGGCAGGGATGCGCGGGGCCGGGATGCGCGGGGCAGGGGTGCGCGGGGCAGGGATGCGCGGGGCCGGGATGCGCGGGGCAGGGATGCGCGGGACAGGGATGCGCGGGGCAGGAATGCGCGGGGCAAGGATGCGCGGGGCAGGGATGCGCGGGACAGGGATGCGCGGGGCAGGGATGCGCGGGGCAGAGATGCGCAGGGGAGAGATGCGCGGGGCCGGGATGCGCGGGGCAAGGATGCGCAGGGGAGAGATGCGCGGGGCAGAGATGCGCGGGGCAGGGATGCGCGGGGCAGAGATGCGCGGGGCAGAGATGCCCTCCCTGCGGCCGCTGCCCCGCTCCGGCGGGCAGAAACAGCCCTGCGGGCTCGGCGGAATGCAAAGCGCGGGATAACCAGCTCGGAAAACACCTTCAGCTCCAGAGAGACAGCTGCCAAAAGCAAGCTGGGCTGGCCAGCGTTGGCTCTGCAGACAGCTGCCTTCCCTTCCCTTCCCTTCCCTTCCCTTCCCTTCCCTTCCCTTCCCTTCCCTTCCCTTCCCTTCCCTTCCCTTCCCTTCCCTTCCCTTCCCTTCCCGCAGGGTCCCACACCAGCACGAACCCCAGCGCGGGCGGGACCGAGCTCGGGGCTGCCCGAGGTTTTGTGTTTTCCCATATTTGAGGGGCCTGCTCTGCAGTTTTGAAGATGCATCCACGGCCTCACAGCACAACGTGATTTGGCTGCAAGTTGAGCTGAATGTGTATTATCTCGGCAGACTCATGGTGTGCATCTCCTCCCCATCTAATATATCCCAACATACAGCGAGGGTTTTACAGACAAGATAATGTGTTTTGGCTGCATGAAATAGTTGTGCTATTCCTATAGGAGAAAAATTTAATTTTGCTCTGAATTCCTCTATAACCAGACATCTCCCCATTTATATCCTGGGTAATAAATCAAAGCAACATGAAGTCTTGTGCATGGAACTGAAGTGGTTTCTTAAAGCAAATTTGGCAGGAAACAAGTCATCATCATAAAAAGCCAGTTCATTCCTGATATACAATTCACCACTAACTCTTTGCTAAAATCCGCAACCAGGCACATGATTGTGTGAAAGATAGAGAGAAGTACACAAGCCCTAGCAATGCTGTGTGAGATAGGCCATTTGATTCTCTTATCAAAATCGCCCATATCTTTATCAGAGAAATCACCCTGTGAGTTCCCTGGCTCACAGGTTTGCAGTGCCCAGGTACTCAAACACCACAAGGGTCATTAGTTTGACTTCATATAAAAATTAGGTCATGCTGGTATCACATCTTCCCTCTGTGTTTTTCCTCTTTCTTCTTGCCTCCTCAACTTATTTTTTTCTCTCATTTTTTTTCTACCGACTTTCCTTTCTAGTTTCTATTTCTATCGTGCAAACATGCCATGGCAAAGAGATGTAAGCAATGCATAATATATTTGCAGTAATGTATGATTCATTTACTAGCTTTCATAATTAATGTGGCTGTGTTTTACATACACAGTACTTCCTGCATGCATTTTATGATGTGAACGCTCTTCAAAAATCTAATAAAATGTAATCCGTTAAAAACAATAGCACTAGTCCTGTGGTGAGATATGTGTGCAGTTTTGCAGCAGCTGCAGAAAGAACTTGGTGCCAAGTTTCTATTCTAAACACCTTTTTTTTTTTTGCTGCTGTTTTATGCAGCTCCTAATTCTCAAGGTGGAAATTATTATAATTATATATATTATTATAGTGATACCACAGTTGCTCTGAGTATAATTTGCTTTCATACCCTGAAAACTTTCCAACCCAAATAATCTTTCTGTCTGCTCTCTAGAGTTCAATAAAAAATACAAAATTATGCTGAATTTATGAAGAAATGTATAAGAACTATACAACAGCATCTGTAAAATACCGGCTAAATAATGCCAACATCTGCACCTCCAAAAAATTCATTCTTGCCTGGGATTTAGTGAGGCTGAAAGCACATTCAGCTTCATCCTCTGGGCCCCAGAACACTGTTTCCAAAGGTATTTATGCATCTAATTGCCAAAAATATCAGAAAAAGTGGGGAATGGCTGGAGAGCTCAAGCCATACACTCTATTTAAACATTATTTTCTTCCTGATGAGGATTTGAGGACCCCAAATTAATTTTCACCCCACAAAAAAGAAATCGAATATGGCCATTTGTAGGCTGTTCCTTGTCCGAGGTGGACAGATTTGGAAGGTTTTGGTTTCCTATCTTCACATTAAAAGTGTGTGTAAAATGATTTGCAGCAAGAAAATCTACACTTTTGAAGAAGGCAATCTAACATGAATGTATTGAAAATTCAAAATTGTATCATTCCAATGTAAAGCTAGAAATCTGTTTCCATCTCTCCAGATACCAGTCCGATGTTTTGCCTGCTTTCCTCCAGCTGAATCTTCATTAAAGCCAACGGGCACAAATCATTCCAGCTCCATGGCAGTGTGGGGTTGGGGGATTTACTCTTGTTTAAGCTCTGACCCCCAGCCTGGGTGAGAGCAGCCAGATCAGGCCCATGCTGCTCCTGCCCTGGCACTTGACACCTGCACAGCACCTGAGCGCTGCCTCAGCTGCCAGCAGGTGAGGGGCACCATGGCTTGAGGAAATTAAACCTGGGCGTGGAACTGATGGATGAGCTTTGCAGGGGATGGTTGTGTAACGTAGGAAAGTGCAGCATTTTCTGAATGCTGCTGCTGGGAACAGCAAAGGGACAGCTGCTCTTCCAGCATGACTCCAGTCCACTGGTTTTGCTGCACTCGCATCACCAGGCTTTCTCTGAAGCATTTGACACAGAGATTTTTATTCAGAAGTATTTAAGCTTTGCTTTTGGGCTGTCCTGTGTCCCTCCTGGTGAAAGTTTTCCTGCTGGAGCAGCTGGCTGTGCTGCATGGGGAGCTTTGGGTAACCTGCAGATAACTCGTGCAGGGGCTGATGCTGCTCCAAGATGGAGAGTGCGCACTCCTGGCAGCAGCTGGGCTGGAAAGCTGTGAGCTGCTTCTCTTCCCAAACCTGGAGCTAGGGGAAAGGTGGAAAACTCTTCACCTGGAAAAATGAGCTAAAGACCTCACTGCCCAAATCCTACCTTTTAGAGGAATCAATACTTCTGCTGCTGTTGGGAAGTGAAATGCTGCACTGCAGCAGCAGAGTGTGATGTGCTGTGTCCCTGTCCAGGGTGAGCATCCTGCCCTTTGCATGGCTGGGGGACACCCAGGGGGACACTGAGGGGGACACCGAGGGGGACACTCAGGGGGACACCCAGGGGGACACCCAGGGAGACACCGAGGGGGACACCCAGGGGGACACCCAGGGAGACACCCAGGGAGACACCCAGGGGGACACTGAGGGGGACACCCAGGGGGACACCCAGGGGGACACCGAGGGGGACAAACAGGGGGACACCCAGGGGGACACCCAGGGAGACACCCAGGGGGACACTGAGGGGGACACCCAGGGAGACACCCAGGGGGACACCGAGGGGGACAAACAGGGGGACACCCAGGGGGACACCCAGGGGGACACCCAGAGGGACACCCAGGGGGACACCGAGGGAGACACCCAGGGAGACACCGAGGGGGACACCCAGGGGGACACCCAGGGAGACACTGAGGGGGACAGCCAGGGGGACACTGAGGGGGACACCGAGGGGGACACCCAGGGAGACACCGAGGGGGACACTCAGGGGGACACCCAGAGGGACACCCAGAGGGACACCCAGGGGGACACCCAGGGAGACACCCAGGGAGACACCCAGGGAGACACCCAGGGGGACACCCAGGGAGACACCCCCCCAGTGCACTCTGTCTCCCACTTGGCCGCCTCTCACCTTGCGTGCTGCAGGAAGGGCGTCACAGCAGTAGCAAAGGACACTTGCACAGTGCCCTCCTGGCAATGTGGGGGGAAGCTGTTAAAATGGTTGTTTCTAAGATTTTCTAGTTCTGACTACGAGCTGGATTCTATTTTTCCCCCTGAATTTGAGGAGGTTGATTTTAGTGTTGTGTTTACTGCTTGGATCTTTGGGCTGAAGGTTATCTTGTGTTATTTCTTGCCACATCTTGGGTTACTTTTGCATGCTTATTTTTACCTTTGGGGTTTAGGTGTTCTTTTGGTGGTTGACTTTAAAAAAAAAAAAATTTGCTAAATTAATTATTTAGAGAAGAAAAGCCAGGTAAAGCCAAGTAAGTGTATCTCTGTCCTGTGAAGGTTCAGGAAATGCAAAGCTATGGAGGGGGGAGGGATCGAGCATTTTGAAACAGCAATATTTGAAAACTGTTTTAAAGTGAATCTTTTCAGTATTGGAGACCAATAACAACTTCTTTGGCAGGCTTGTGCAGGTGATGCTAAAGCTTTCCTGGCACCTGCCTCTGTACCTGTTCTGCTGTGATTCCATCAGGTGCTTTTGCTGCAGGGTCCCTTCTCCTTCTGCCAACAAAGCTATGGTAGGGCTGCGCCCCTGGGCAAGCAAACACCCCTGTCCTGTCTGTGCTGAGCCCCCGGGAGTGGCAGCAATGGCAATATTTCTGATTCTCGGCATGTGACAACAGGGTCTGTGCTGGGACTTACGCTGGTGCTCAGCCCGGGGAGCTGCCCCTCAGCCCCAGCCCGCCGAGTGCCGCACCAGTGCTCTGCTCTTCACTTCCAGAGCCCTTGGCGTCCTAAATGGGCGAGACACGTGCCGGTCCAGGGCGCCTCCTGTCCCAGAAACTGCCCTCCAGCTGGGAAATCTCTGCCCCTGCAGCCCCCTCCTCTCAGCGCGTTCCCACCCACACCCCCAGAGAGCCCCGGCTCCAACTCTGCCCTCTGGCAGCTGGATGAAGGGGCACAAAGTCCCCTTGGGCAGAGACCCGGGGAGGGAGGAACAGTGTGAGTCCCCCAGAAATGCAACGGCAGCTCTGGCACACGTGTGGGGCTCGGCGTGGTCCCATCTCATGGACCTGAGGGCTGCTCAAAGCATCGGTTTTGGGGAGGGTCAAAGAGACAAATTTTGGGGGGAAGGCGGAAATGCAGGACAAAAGGGAGACCTTTCCTCTGCCTGATGGGGAGGAAATTAAAAAAGAAAAATGCTAATTAGGGGGGAACACGACACAGACGGGTGAGGCTGGAAGCCACAGACGCCTTTGCGGGATGAGGAAGGGCTGTGGCATTGCCGGCAGCGTTCCCCGCTCGCCCCCACTTCCAGCAAGCGCCGTTCCGGGGTCCTGGGATGGTGACTCTGGGGTTGTGGGGATCTCCGGCCCTGCTGCGGGCGAGCGGGATGGGCGCAGGGGCTTCCCACGGATGCGGAGCAACAACGCGGATGCCCGACAGCTTCTTCCTGCGGGGCAAATGGGAGGGCATGGGGTGGCTCCCGGCATCGAAGTGGCAGGTATTGAAAGAATATAAAATATATATTATATATATTTAGTTTTTTTCCCCTGCACCAGTAAGCCACAGGTCCATTTGTACCTGTAATTGTCTTTTCAGGGTGGGTGTGACGCAGCAGCCGCTACTGCCTCAGAGTTAAACGAGAAATAAAAGAGGAATAAATGCCCGCATCTGCCCCGTTTTGAAGGCAAATGACAAAATAATTTCGTGTCTCCCGGTACAGCCAAACCAGTGCAATGACCACGGGAGACCCCAAAGTCTGGGGAGAAGGTGCAGTCCTTTCCCGCAAACGAGCGGCGCGAAATCTTGGGAGATAAAATGATGGAGGCAGGTGGGGGATCTCTGTAAATACGTTGAGCATCGGCAGTCTTTATGCTCAGGTCGCCTTGGAAGGCGGAGGGGCGTCGGGGATGGCCGTCCCTCCCGACTCCCCTTTCTGTGGTCTCTGACATGGTCACATCAAAGGACCCGCCGGGGCGATCTGTGCACAACCGAGTCCCTGAAATTTGAGCCTGGAAAGAGATACAAAACCAGATGATATTGATATGTTACTGAACAGAGAAATATTGGATGTGTCTGTACGTGCGCGATGCCAGAGGTTTGCACAGTTTGTCTGGAAACGCCCGGAACTGGAGGCGGGTTTTAATAAAAACCATTTGCCACTTGTCTTCAATTAGGGTCTAGAAATTCAGCAAAAAGAAGAAATGTCTATTTTTTTCCTCACTTGCTGTTGGGATCAAGAGGTAAAAGCGGCGCCCCTGCAACGGTTTCGGGGCTGCGCGTTTCAGGAGAGAGGAAATCCAGGCGGTATTGTCGCGATCCGGTCGGTGCGGCTCCTGTCCCGACACACGGCTCGCCGCTCTGCCGTTCCCCTGCCCGCAGCAGGACCCGCGCAGCCCCCGCGGGGCTCAGGAGCGGCGGGACGGGGACGGCGGCTCCGGGGGCCCGGGGACCGCACCGGGGCTCTCCTCAGCTGGGCGTGGAAAGGTCGAGCGCGTTGCAAGGTGGGGCGTCCTTATTATTTCACAGAGCTCTGGGGAGAGCCCCGAGCCGCGGCTGGGCGGCCACGAACCATCCTGGCACCCCTTCCCGGGCAGGTGATGGGCACCTCGGCAAGCCAACCCCCACCGCCACCCCCGCACCCAATATTCCCTGCATTTCGTGTCCATGACAAATAGAGGCAACGTGAGACAGGAAGAAGGGAGGAGGGAGAGAAAGACACGCACACAATAGCCAGGCAAATTGTTAATAACTCCGGCGTTTGGGGAAGCCGGTACTGTAACTGCGCTCTCATCAGTCACCGCTCCTGAAGTGATAGTAAAAATGCATCTAAACATGTGCGGTGTGATATATAAAAGCACAGCGGGATGAGCTGCTTTCCAAAAAGGGACTTGGTGATTGGTTATGCCTTGGCATGATTGACAAGAGCTTAGTTTGGTAAAGAGAAGACACGCAAGCTTTCACAGCGGGATTTCTTTTCTAAAATATATCACACTAGCCTTTGAAAAGCGCCGCACACTATAAGGGAAATAAGGTTGCTTTATAGTGCGCTGACATTTCTTTAAAACACAACTAAGATCAAAAAAAGAAATAAAATGTGTTCCAAACACAATGTTTTAATTAGTTTATTCTGTGCATTTGCTTTTATCTGGTGTATATATCACGGATCCCCACCCTTTAATTAAAACAACTGGCTGCCTATACAACAACATAGACAAATGCTTAACTTTCTCCTTTGTAGCTACAAGCAAACTCAATTTACTACGGCTCTCAGAAGAGTTTTTAAAATAAACGTGGACTCCTTGAAAGCTATTGGGGAACGGGCGAAGGTAGCGGGAAATGGCTGTTTCCAGGCTTTGAAAACTTGAGAGGATGTGCAGTGTCGCGGGCAGCCCTGCCCGCAGCGCTCGCCCGCCGGCCCCGCCGAGAGAATTGAAACGCAGCGAGGGCACAGAGCTGCCTTCATCTGGGCTGCGATGGGGCTTTCCGTTTGCTTGGTTGCGTTTTGGATTTATCTTGGTTTCTCTCTCTTGATCTCTTTCTTTCTTTCTTTTTCTTTTTTTTTTTTTTTTTAATTTTAATTTTAATTTTGGTGCAGTCCTCATCGAAGCCCAGATTGCCGCAAGCCCTCCCTCCCGCCAGCACTGCCCGCTCCGGGCTTGGTCACTTGAGGCACCTTTTCCACCGCCGTCTGCCCCGCCTCTTCCCGACAAGGTTCTCGTTACGGAACTGATTCTCCGGGTAGGGGAATAAAAGTCCTTTAAAAGGCTTCGACCCCTTCATCCCGTGGCAAGCACGTCGTTTACAGGCGGGTTAACCGTCCCGCGGGGGCCGTCGCTGTGCCCAGCGCCCGGGGTGCGCTCCCGCGTCCCGCAGAGCGGGGCCTGGGGAAATTCCATACCGAAAATACAGAAGGGAGGGAGTCAGACCCGAGGGCACGTCTGTGTGGGGATATCGGCTGCAGGAATAGAGCCGGCTGTCCCCGAAGCCCCGCGGGCACCGGCAGGGGCTGAACCAGCCCGGTGCCAACCCGGAGCCGCGCACAGGGGGACACTGGGGCAGAAGCCCTCGCCCCACCCGCACCGCTGCGATTCACCCGCCTTGGCCCCAAAGCTTCCAGCGGGCTTTGCCGGGCAAAGCGGCTCCTATTGCAGGGTTATTTAACCCAGGGAAGCGTGCGAGGGCTGAGCCCGGTTCCACCGGGCGCCACGGCCGCCCAGCCCCGCTGACCCACGGCGCCCGGGGCGGCCGGAGCCCGTCGGGGCTGCGGAGCGCTGCCCTCGTTGGCCAAACGAGTGGGGCAGGGGCGAAAGGAGGAGCGGGTCAGACCCACAGCTGTGCGGGGGCACCGCCTGTCCCAGGGAGGAAAAGAACACAAGAGAAAAAGGGATGAGCAGATCACCCAAGGAGACCGTCGGGGATGCGTCCCGGGCCGGAGAGCGAAGGGGAGCTTGGTTCTTTCCCCCACACCTTGGGGAAACCCCCCGGCCTTCGGGGGAGAGTCTCTGGGCGATGCGGCCGGAGAGAGGACGGCGAAAGACGAGCTGTGGAAAATTGTCGTTTTAATTGCTTAAAATACTTTAAATCGTTCAACACCTTGTTCCAACACATCATCGGGGCTGGCGAAATCCTGTCCCCGTCTTAATGGAATGCCGGCTGCGGGAGACGCCCACGGTGCCCGCTGCCGGTGTGCCCGCCGGTGCACGGGGCCGCGCTTGAGGGCGTGAGCCGAGCCCCGGTCTCGGGCCCACCTGAGCCCCCCTCAGATCCCACCTGAGCCCGGAACGGCTCCGCTCCGGGGCCACACGGAGGGCGAGTCCCGCTGCCCGTCCTGCAGCTCCGGGCCGCGGCTGTGCCCAGTGCTGGGAGAGAAGAGCTGGGAGCCAGAGGAAACCCCACGTTCTCCCCTGGGACTCCCGGCAAGGAGAGCAGAGCGCTGGAGCCCCGGCACCCCCGGGCTGTCCCCGCAGCCGCCTCAGGGACCCGCAGCAGCCTGAGGAGGGTGCCCAGGATGGGCTGGAATCTGCTTCCCCGGAGCTCGGCAGCTGCCTGGGGGTGACCCTCGGCAGCTAGAGACCGCTGTTTAGAGCCCCTGGGGGTGCCGCTTCAAACGGGGCGGCCTGCCCCGGGAAGCGGGTTTGGCGCCGGTGTTTGCACCTGCTGTGAGGCCCCGGGGAGAGGCGGGAGCGGGGCTGGTGCCGGGACAGAGCCCCGTGCGTGCCTGCCCCGCATCCTCCGTGTGCGGGCAGGGCCGCTCCGCAGCGCCGCCCCGCGCCCGGCCCCGCCGCGGCCGCTCCGCTCACGGGGCCGGGCGGCTGAACAACCGGGGCGAGGGCTCCTCCCGGGACAGCCCCTCCTTATTCTTCCTCCCGCTTTATCCCCTTCGGCTCCTCGGAGAATCTCTGCATGGCAAACCCCAACTCTGCACGACCAGGGTCCCCCGTCGGGGCCTCTCCGTCCCACCGGTGCTCGCCATTGGGAAGGGAGGGTCTGCCCGGCCTCGCCCGGCTCCCCGAGAAAGGCCCAGGGCAGGAGGGGGCCGCGTATTCCGGGTGCGGGCTCGGAAACAGCCGGGGCGAAAAGGCAGCGGCCTCGGCACGCCGGGGAAGGGGCGGCTCTGCCCCGGCAGCTGGTGCCGGCCCGGCGACTCCCGAGGCCGGGATGCTTCCCCGGAGCCCTGGGCTTGCGGTTGCCCCTCAGGACTCAGTCACGCAGAAAGGCTGCCTAAAGTCTGTGTCCCCCGCAACAGCGGGACAATAGAGCCACCCTTCGGGTCACAGGTCACCTCCTCGCTGATTGAGATATTCGCTGCTTCCCCCCAGCCTCTCCGCTCCTCGGAGGCGTGCGGGGGTTCTCAAGGGGGCGGCCGGAGGGTGCGGATGCTCTCGGCCGGGCCGGGGCGCCGAGGCCCCGGCTTCCCCCGCTGCCCGCTCGCAGGTCTGCGCTGTTCCTCCCACCGATGGTTTAGCGAGCGGCAGGGGGTGGGGGAGATGAGGAGTGGGTGCTTTCCCCTTCCAGAGGGCGGCCTTTCCTGGGGTGACTCCGGTGCGTGGGCACCCCAAGGTGCAGGGAGCCGCCTCAGCTCCCCGCAGGGCTGCGACACCCGTTGTTCCCTACTCCTAGGTTTGCCTCGGCCCCATTTGGGCGACAGGACACAATTTATTATGCAGCATTTGTACCGGTCCTTGTAGTTTTCCCACTCGCTTCCGAGCCCGATGCATATTTCCCGCGCAGCTGAACGGTTATCTTCATTTCAGGGGGAAACTTCTCCCATCACCACAACACGAGCAACAAACCCTGGTGCCCGGGCGAGGTTGCCAGCGTCGGTGCCGGCCCGGCTCCCCGGGGTGCAGGATGGAGCCCGCTGGCACCTACGTTTCCTCGCCACTCCAGTCTTTCTGCCTGCCTTCGTCTGGCCTTTGATATTCCTCGCCCCCTCCCCTTGCCGAAGTTCAGACCTGTTTACTCCAGCCCGGATCTCTGAAGTTCAAATGTACATGTGCTTCCCTCTCCGCTGAGTGACAGCTACAATGGAAATGTCTCGTTCGCTCCTGGTTTGCATATAATTACACCGGAGATGCAATATGTTTATGGCAGGAGAAAAACTACTTGTCTTTACGCTTGTTAAGGATATTCATTTAACCGCGATACAGCGCGGTTTAAAAGCTCTTTAGGGTGGATGGAATATTCCCCTCGCCGCCGGGTCGCAGCTCAGCGCGAGGGGACTTTTGTTGCTGTTTTCCCGAGTTTGTTCTGCCTTTTCCTCGCATCCTCGGTGCAAGGGACGAGGGAAATCCACGGACCCACAGACCTGCCACTCCCGGGGCCGTTGCTGAACTTCACCTGCCGCAGCCCCGCTGCAAAATCGGCCGTAACGAGTGGGCACCCCCTGGGGACCGCGTTTTGCTCCTGCGCTGGAGGGCTCTTCTCCCTGGCAAGGCTCTCGGGACCGTGCCAGCGCTCAGCCCCAGGGTCCCCGGGCCTGGCAAGCCTGCCGGGGGGCACCGAGGGACCCGCACGCTTCCCAGGGGATTTTACATTGTTGTAGCTCTTAAGTTCCAAAACCACTCAAAACCAAACCAAACCAAACCAAACCAAAACAAAAAGGTGGGAGAACTGCACAGTATTTGTTCTTGACTTAAAGCAGGGGGTCTTCCTCTGCCTTATCCTCGCGTTGGGAGCACGGAGGGAAAAGGGAGCCTGGAGACTACTTTTCCGGTTGCTGTTGTTTTCACGTTCGCAATTGAGATAGATTTTAAATAAAAGAGATGAGAGGTACCCCGACTTCTGGAAAATGAATCGAGTTTAGCCAGAAATACCGCTGAATAAAAATGGAAATTACTGAATTGATAAAATAAAGTACAAAATATATTTTATATATTTATATATATGCACACATATATTCCGAGAGCTCACCAAGGGAAAAACAATCATAGGCTATATGGACAATGATTAAAAAAAAAAAAAAAAAAAAAAAACAAAAAACCAAAAAACCAAAAAAAACCAAACAACCAAAAATCCCCACCTCGTTTTACACAATTTTTGCTCCCCGAATTGGCAAATTCCAATCAGGAAGCGATGGGCTGTAAATAGTGCTAGAACGCCAGTGCGGATGCTGCCGGGTGAACACACCCAGGCAAAGTTGGCAGAGTAGAAGTGGGAAACGTATAAAAAGAGATTTATAGGTTAATTGATGTAGCCCGATCCGCAAGTACACAGCTGCTAGGCAGGCTGTGGCCACCAAACCGTCCCGAAACGGGGAGTTCTCGTCCAAAGCTACGATCGCTTCATTTTCCTTCCCGATCCCAAGCCCTAGGGATGTTTTTCTCGAAGCCCCGTGTTCGCGCCGTTGCCGACGCGGCGAGATTTTTTTTAGGCGAAGAACAAGTTAAGTGTAATTTTTTAAAAGCTTCTGCCGCCGTGGAGCCACACTCGCTCCTTCTCTCCGAGCCGGAGGTTTCCCAGCCCACACCCACGCCGCCGGTCGGGGCAGCCGCAGCCGCGCGTGGCGTGAGCACCCGGGCGGGCAGCGCCGCTCGGCCACCGGCACCGGCACCGCCACCGGCCCCGGCGCGTCCCCCCACTGGGGACACAATGCCACACGTGAGGCCTCTGCACAAGCAGGGGTCAGTCGCCCTCGGTCGCTCCAGGTCGGCGACTTCAGAGGCGCTGCCCTCCCCGACACTCAGCTGACGGGAATAATTGAATTTGCACCCCCTCCCCCGGCCTTTTTTTTTTTCCTTCCTTTCTTTCTTTCTTTGTATTTTTTTTTTTTTTTAATTTTTATTGTGGGGTTGGTTGTTGTCGAGAAAGCCCTACATGCGCGGGAGGTAATGAACGACCCCGCCGCAGCCCTCCGGAGACAGGCAGGTAGAGCTCGGGGGAGCAGCAAGGGGGGTCGGGCCTCGCCCCTCGCCCCGGGGGCCGCAGGCCGCGCACCGGCTCTCCCCGGCTGTCCCCGGCTGTCCCCGGCTCTCCCCGCCTGTGCCGGGCCCTGCCCCGGCTCCCCGGCACCCGGGCTCAGGCTGCGCTCCTGCGGCCCCCTCGGCTCCCGCGGAACGGCCGCGGCTGCGGGGCAGAGCAAAAGGCGGCCCCGACCGCCCCCGGTGGGTGCCCCCAGGGCGGGTCCCCGGTGGGTGCCCCCAGGGCGGGTCCCCGGTGGGTGCCCCCAGGGCGGGTCCCCGGTGGGTGCCCCCAGGGCGGGTCCCCGCGCTCCCGCCTCCTGCTCTGCTGCCATCGTGCACCAACGGCAGCGGCGGACTCACCTTCCAACTTTAGGACTGTTCTTGGCGGCTGTGGCCTGGGAAATTTGAGTGTTTGACGGGTACCGGTGCTATCTCTCGGGGACATTTTATATCGGTGGCTTTTTTGTCTCCCCTTTCTTTCTTCTTCTTTTTTTTTTTTTTTCCTCTTTTTTTTTTTTTTTTAATTTTTCTTTTACTCGCTCCCTACAAACCTTAAAATAAAGAAGACGAAGCCTTTCCCGGGGCTGATTGGGGGAAGAATGTGAAAGGGCCGCGGTTATAAAGAGCTGCTTGAAGCGGGCTCTCAATGCGTCTCTGAACTTGATCAGATTTTACGTTTCCTGCAGAGAGCCGGCGGCGAGCCTGAGACCAGCCCAATAGCCAGACTTGGGGGCTCAGCAAACCTCAGGATATTACAATTACAGCCATCTTTCTTTCTGCCTTTTATTTCCACTCTTGCTCCCCATAGTTCTTTGCAAATGCTTTCCAGAACAGAAAATGAGTGGATTTATAGCGCTGTCTGCAACCGATAATTATTCCAAGGCAGAACGTTTCCCTTGCAAAATAAAATTTAAAAAATTAAAAAAAAATAAAGGGGGAAAAATAGAGAAAGAAAGAAGGAAAAAAATGAGAGAGAGAAAGAAAGAAAAGAAAAGAAAGAAAAGAAAGAAAAGAAAATACGAGAGTAGGAAAAACGAGGCAGGAGCCGCCGTGCCGGGCGCTGCTGGCCGCGCTCCGCGGGCCGGCAGGGGGTGGGGGACGGAGCGAGGGGGGAAAGGGGCTGGGCTCGGCCGGCGGGGTGAGCCCCGGCGCGGTCCCGCTGCGCACCGAGGCTGAGGGGCAGGAGCGGGCTCCGCACGCACACTGCGGGCGGTTCTGCTCCCGCGTTTAATCAGTAAAGATAAAAATGGACAGAAAAAGAAAACAAATATATAAAGTATATATGATTATATATAAATGTATGTATATATATATATATACATAAATAAACTCTAAACAGCCTCGGCTTTAGCTATTTTTTTTTTTAATTAAATTTTATTTTTGAATCAGCGCGGCGGCTTTGCAGCGGCTTTACGCCTCCCCGCCGCGCCGCCTGGGGCGAGCATCCCGCACGGCGTGGGGCGGCGCTGGCAGGGCACGGGCGGCGGGACACGGCGGGACGCGGCGGGACAGCGGCGGGACAGCAGCGGGACACGGCCGGACACGGCGGGACAGCAGCGGGACAGCAGCGGGACGCAGCCGGACACGGCCGGACACGGCGGGACAGCAGCGGGACGCGGCGGGAGAGCAGCGGGACAGCAGCGGGACGCGGCGGGAGAGCAGCGGGACACGGCCGGACACGGCGGGACAGCAGCGGGACGCGGCCGGACGCGCAGGGCCGCCCCACTCGCGGGGCTCCCGCCGCCCCGGGCCCCCCCGGCCGGCCCCGCTCTACCTGCGGGGCGCGCGCGCCCAATCAGCGGCCGCGGCGGCGCGGGGCGCGTGCCAATCAAGCGCGGCGCCGCCAATGGGGCGGCGGGCGGCGGGTCAGGTGACCGGCGGCGCGCGGCTCCCCATTGGCGCGGCGCGGTCTGGGCCGGGGTTGGTTTATGTGCGAGGCGCGGACGGGCGCCCCGTCAGTGCCCCGACGGCGCCGAGCGGGAGCGCGGCCGCCCCGCGCCTCCTCGCCCTGCTGCGCCGCCCTGCCCGGCCCGGCGCGGGGGGCGGGTGGCTGTTTTGGGTTTTGTGGTTCTGTTTCTGGGATTTTTTTTTCGGTTTTTTTTTTTGGTTTGGTTTTTTGTTGTTGTTGTTTGTTTTGTTTTTGGTGCCGGCCGGGGGGTGCTCGCCTCGCTGCCCGCCCGCGGCCGGGACCGCGCCTGCCCGCAGCGGGGGGCGGAGCGGGGGTGCATTTTGGGGTGGTTTTGTACTTTTTTGGGGGCGGGCGGGAGGAGGAGGGGGGCGGGCAGGCTGCTGCCGCGCCGACGGCCCCGCGCCCATGACGATGCTGCTGGACGGAGGGCCGCAGTTCCCGGCGCTGGGGGTGGGCGGCTTTGCGGCGCCCCGCCACCACGAGATGCCGGGTCGCGACGCCGGCGGCGGCGGCATGGGGCTGGGCCCCTTCGGGGACTCTTCGCACGCCGCTGCCTTCAAGCTGAACGCGGCCCCGCACGACCTCGCCGCCGGGCAGAGCTCGGCATTCACGCCGCAGGCGCCGGGCTACGCCAGCGCCCTGGGCCACCACCACCATCACCACCACCACGCCGGCCAGGTGCCTTCCTACGGCGGGGCCGCCGCCTTCAACTCCACCCGCGACTTTCTGTTCCGCAACCGCGGCTCCGGCATCGCGGACGCCGCCTCCGGCACAGCGCAGCACGGGCTCTTCGGCGGCTCCCCCGGCGGCTTGCACGGCCCCGGCGGCATCCCGGACACCCCGGGCTACCTGCTCTTCCCTGGGCTGCATGAGCAGAGTCCGAGCCACACGTCCCCCAACGGGCATGTGGACAACGGGCAGATGCACCTGGGGCTGCGCGGGGACCTCTTCGGGCGGCCGGATCCCTACCGGGCCGTCTCCAGCCCCCGCACGGACCCTTACGCCGGAGCCCAGTTCCACAACTACAACCACATGAATATGAATATGGGCATGAACGTGGCGGCCCACCACCACCACCACCACGGCCCCGGCGCTTTCTTTCGGTACATGCGCCAGCCCATCAAGCAAGAATTGTCCTGCAAGTGGCTCGACGAGAGCCAGCTCAGCCGGCCCAAGAAGAGCTGCGACAGGACTTTCAGCACCATGCACGAGCTGGTGACCCATGTCACCATGGAGCACGTCGGGGGGCCGGAGCAGAACAACCACATCTGCTACTGGGACGAGTGTCCGCGGGAAGGCAAGTCCTTCAAGGCGAAATACAAACTGGTGAACCACATTCGGGTGCACACGGGGGAAAAGCCCTTCCCGTGCCCCTTCCCGGGCTGCGGCAAGATCTTTGCCCGCTCCGAGAACCTCAAGATTCACAAGCGGACGCACACAGGTAAGGCCCGTGTGCGTGTGTCCCCCCGCCGGGACGGGGGGCTCCGGGGGGCTGCGGGGACCGCCTGGGCCGGCGGCCGCCGGCTGCACGGCGCTGCCTCCGCTCTCGGCCTCCGCAGAGGAGGGAACCATAGAAATGCTAATGAAATCTCATTTTCGGTGACTTCCGCTCCTGTTTTATTTTTATTTTTAGGCCTGATTGGCGTCTCTTCTAATTAAATCGGCGATACTTTTGTCAAAGTATTTTTATTTGCATCCCCGACTTTCCTTCAGCCCTCCTGCATGGGTGGAGGGAAGAGAGGGGGAAGGCTGGAAGCAAACGTACTTTGGCTTGTATCCTCGAGTAGGTCTTGTAAAGCTGTCCAAGCCGCTGAATTTATCTCGGGTCTCCTTTCCCAAGCTCGCCCAGCCGCCTTCCCTGCTGGAGCCCAGCGTGGGCCTGGCGGGAGGTGAGTTAAAAATCATAAAGGCTGATCCAAATTTATCCGACACGTAACAAATCTTGCCGTCCATCTTCCCCTTCTTCATTTGTTGTGGTGCTTGTGCATCCATAAGGTGGGGCGAGCAGGGCAGCTGCTGTCCTGGGAGGAGGCGGGTGGGGATGGAGAGGGGAACGGCCCTCCTTCACCGTCTCTAAATTTCACAGGTGAGAAGCCTTTCAAGTGCGAGTTTGAGGGCTGCGACAGGCGCTTCGCCAACAGCAGTGACAGGAAGAAACACATGCACGTCCACACCTCGGACAAGCCCTACATCTGCAAGGTGTGCGACAAATCCTACACCCACCCCAGCTCACTTAGGAAACACATGAAGGTAAATCACCGCAGTGCTCCAGCCCTTTCCTCCCTGAGCAGCGGTGCTCAGTCGCTGGTGTGCTCAGGGCTCATTCCCCCAGAGCAGGGCAGAGCTGAGCTCCGTGTTCGCAGCGCGGCCCGAGCCGTCCCCGCTGTCTGGGCTCTGGCTGGAGCACAGCCCGGGGAAATGGCGTAGTTTCTTTCCGTGCCGCCCCCGGTGCAAGCGCTGCCCGGGGTGCGGAGCGGGGCTCGGTGCGGGCAGGCTGTGCCAGTGCAGGCTCGCCCGTGGCTGCGGCCCCTCGTGCGGGGATGCTGCACCGAGTCCGGGGCCACGGCCGGCGTTTGTCGCGGGGCACGGGCTGCCTGTCGGCCGGGCAGGGCCGAGCCGCTGCTCACAGGGCGCCTCCTGCACGGAGGAGCAGCCCAGCGGCCTGGCGGAGGCCCCGAGCTCGCTCCCATCTCTGCCTCTTGGTTTTAGGTGCACGAATCCCAGGGGTCGGACTCTTCCCCTGCGGCCAGTTCGGGGTACGAGTCCTCCACCCCCCCTGCGGTGGGCTCCGCCGGCAGTAAGGACTCCACTAAAACGCCGCCGGCCGCCCTGCAGAGTAACCCCGGCCATAACCCTGGACTGCCCCCCAATTTTAATGAGTGGTATGTGTGAAGGCAGCTGCTGCCCGGCCACAGACTGGACCAAATGCACAGGGAACGAGGAAAGAAAAAGGACAAACCAAGCCAACTGCAGCTCGCTCCCACGGAAATGGAGTTTCCACACCGACGACCGCATAGGGCTACACCTACTTAACTGCCAGGATGCGGAGGGGGGTCTTTTATTATTATATTATAATTATTACTATTTTTTTGCAAGCCCAGACGCTGGACTAGCCATGTCCTTTTCTCAGGATTAGATTTCTTTTTTTTTTTTGTTGTCATTTTTTTTCAGTCTCAGTCGTTTCTTTGATTTTCACCCCCCCCCACCTTGCCTGAGTCTCTGTTCCTCCAATTCCCCACTTACTTTATTTTTCTTATTTTTTTTTTCTTTCTTTCGGTGGGATGTTGACATGAGGATGAAAATTCTCCTTCGCCTTAGTGGTGATTGTTTAAACTTACAGTCTTAAACCGTGCCAAAGTCCTGTTATGTCTTGAACTTTCCTTTCTAGCTCTCCTGCTGCTTCTTTCTCTGCTCTTCTCTTTCTCCTTCTCTCTCCAAGCATTACACTTGTGAATGTATTCTCGTCTGATGGGGTCGGTCAGTATTTTTCAGGATGAGGATGTGGTGTTTATTCTGCCCAGATTGTGACGTTTAGTATAACAGTTGCCTTTTTGTAATAACTTTTTTTGTAAATACATACCCATGATGCCATATTTATCGTTCGTAATTTAATATTGATACAAAGTGCCGGGAACTGAACAATATTTATGGGGGAGAAAAAATTGTTTTCTAACAAAAAAATACAAACAAACAAAAAAATTCCAACTCTGTACAGCTTTTGGTTATAACTGCTTTAGCATTAAAAGTTTATTGTTTTGGAAAGAGCCGTTTTTGACCTCCTCCGGGGCACGGGGCAGCCGCGGGTGCCGTGGCGGGCCCGGCCGGCGCTGCCGCCGGGGCCGGGCCGTTGTTTTCGAGCCGGCGATGCCGGTGGGAGCCCCCTCCTCGCCGCCGCTCTCCGCTGTCCC
Source organism: Molothrus ater (assembly GCF_012460135.2). Taxonomy (NCBI): domain Eukaryota; kingdom Metazoa; phylum Chordata; class Aves; order Passeriformes; family Icteridae; genus Molothrus; species Molothrus ater. The sequence goes on along the minus strand of NC_050491.2, from coordinate 19,799,854 downwards.
TTTGTCCCCGCCCTCCACCGCCCAGCGGCTTCGCGAGCGGGCCGAGGTCGGGGCACGGCGCCGGCGAGCTGGAGCAGCCACGGGGGCAGGGGGCCGCCTCGACGGGGCGGTCCCGACGGTGAGTAGCGGGTGAGTACCCAGTGAGTACCGAGCCGCGCGGGGCAGCGCGGGGATGCGGGGCCGGGCAGCCGTGCCGACACCGGGCTGCTTGCCGGGGGGTGCCCGGGAGGACCGAGCGGCGGGCGGGACTGCCTCCGTTATCGTCTGGTTTGTTTTGTTCTGTTTTTATTTCTGACTAGGATGCGGAAAAGCCTTCCCGTCTTCAGGAGAGGGATCGAGATCAAACATCTCCCCCGAGAAACTTCCCGGCGTCGCACAGGAGCCCCAAGCAAGCAGAGCGACGGTGGAAATCGCGGTGCACCGCGGGCCGGAGGGCGCCGGCTGTCCGGCGGGCCGGCCGGGGCTGAGCGGGAGCGCCGACGGCCAGCCCGGCCCGGCCGCTCGGCTCCGCATCCCCGTCCGGCAGTAGGGACTTGCCGCGGGCTGAGCCCAGCCCCGGGGGCAGGCAGGGACCCGCGCTACGGCCGCCGCACCTTCGCTGACCGGGGAGACCCCAGACCGGCCCGTCTTGAACTTGACGGGGGGCACAGTGGAAGGACGAGGGGTGGCCCATCCCCTCCTCTTGCCGCAGGGGCCGCTCGGGCGAGCAACCCGCGGAACCTTGCATGCTTTGAAATTTACATTGAGCAAATTTACCCTCTCCTTCCTGCAAAGGTAGGAAAAAAAAAAAAAGGAAGAAAGGTTTCTCGGGCAGAAAAGGACAGGAGAAAAGTGGATTGCAGCCTCTGCAGCTGCACAGCTAAAAAAAAAAAAAAAGTCCCCGAGATCCCCACTGGCCCCTTAAAATAGTTCCCTTGGAGGTGTCCCGGCTAGACGTGGATGTCTGCTTCTCTTTTGCTGTGAAGTCTTTCTCTCGCTGCGCGCAGAGCCCGGCCCGTGGCTGGACGCGGAGCGCTGCCGGCCCGGGTCCGGCCCGGGGGGCGAGCGGGACCGCCCTGCACCGCGGCGGGCGAGGAGCAGCGGAGCCACCGGGGGCCGCCGGGTTTTCCTCGGACACCCACCTGGGTCGTGTCTGCGTTGCTCCGGACCGCGCCAGGCTCGGAAAAGGTGCCGGTAGGCTCGGTTTCGTTACTGCTTTGCTCGGAGCCGGGGAGGCGCGGGGCGCGCTGGGCTCCGCGGGAGGGCCTGGAGCGCCGTCCCACGGTGGGGCCGCTGCTGTGGCTGGGGTTGTCCTGCCTGGGGAGCCGTGGCTGGGAGGTTATAGCGTCTCGGACCCGGGAGTAGCGGCCTCACTGGAGGATCAGTGTAGGGGCCGTTTCTGGCCCCACAGTGTCTCTGGCTGGTCCCCGGGGCTTTGGGTCATGCTGGCAAAGCTGCGCTCCTGCCTGCCCCCGCAGGTGCTTCCTTCAACTGGCAGCACTGCCCCTGCCATTTTTATAGCCAGGACTTAAAAGCAGCATCCTGGCTCACTTGGCTTCCCTGGTGTCACAGCCGGTCCCCCACCAGACAGGGCCTCCCCATCCAGACAGGGCCTGCAGCCAGTTTGCAGAAGAGTGGAGCAAACTGTTGACTGCACCCCACTGAGGTCCCGCGTCCCCCTAGGCCGTTCTGCAGCCCTCCAGAAATGGGGCATGGATTGGGCAGGTGCAGCTCTGTGTGTGTGTGTGTGATACGACATGAAGCAATGGATTTGGGGTGGGTTTAGAGAGAGCAGGGGACCTGCTTGGCCCTGAAGCGCTTTCGCAGCGCAGGGTGCAGCGCTGTGAGGTGGGGCAGGGGCCGTGGCCGTGCCTCCCGAGCGTGAACCGTGTGCGGTGGGTGCTGGTGCCAGCGCCTCTGCCCGGCACCGGCTGCGGCTGGCTCAGACCGCGGAGTGACGCCAGAGAAGGGCTGTCTCTCCCTGCAGCCTAGTCCTCGGCTTTCAGGGACAAGTAAAAAGGGTTTTTTTTGTAAAAAGAGTTTAAAAGTTCCTGTTCCTTACCCTTGCTAGTTGCAGGGAGATACAGAGAGTTCTGGAATGGGAAATACCTTCTCTCCTGGATGTCTTAGGCTGGTTTTGTGAGTTAAGGAGAGACAGCTCATGATTTTCAAAGCCAGGGCCTGCAGTGGAGATCTGTGCTCGCAGTTTGGACAAAACCATTACAAAGCTGACCAGGGCAGGACAGTACTGACAGGACAGGTGCCCTGTCAGCTCAGCTTCTAGTGTGTCACGAAAATGGGACTTGTGTCACCCCCAGAAGAGTCCCAGGACTGTTCCCAAACAGGGGACATGTTCTGCTGGCCTCTCCCAGCTAGCAGCTCCCTTGAAGTTGCTGTGCTTGCTTGTATGAGCGGGATTAGGTGGATTTGTCCCCAGATGAACACAACTCGGGATGGTTTTCTTAAAGGAGTAATGTTGATTCATTTGCTATAAGGAATCTAAGCAGGGGCAGGCGATGAACTGGAGCCATTCCATCTCTACCATGCTTTATGAGCCATGAACATTTTGATTCCTTTGGTATCATTGTTTTTGCATATCTGTCTCTGTGTCTAGTGTAATCCTCTGAAAAAAATTTTTGTTTCCAAGCATTGTGCCTGCCATTAGCATGTAGTGGTTGCACACTGTGTGAAGGCAGAGTCCTGAAGGCATTTTGATCAGGTTGTGTTCAAGTGTCTCAGCCTTACAGCATCAGGAATTAAGTTTCTGTTACAAATCTGTTTGCTGTAAAGCTCCGAAGTGGTGGATAGGGTGTAGTATTGTGTGTTTGCATTTTATTTTTTTAATATAATGTTCTCCGATTAAAAGCATCATATACTAACACTAGCTTTTTTAACTGAGCGTAACTTTGAGAATTGTTTGCTAAACCATCCTTGTTATTTATGCTTGTTACTGTGATCACCTCTAAGGAAAATATTTCTGCAGAGATGCACTCCTGGTTTGGAGAGGTGAAATTCCAGAGAAAGCCTGTATTCTTTGAGAAATCTAATTTTATAATGGAGCATGCAGAATGAAATAGCTTGTATTGTAGTGACTAATCTGTACATCCCCTGAACTAAGACATTTAGTTAACCTTTCTATGCTGTTTGTATGGGATAAAAATATAATCTGTCTTGCTAATGCCTGCTCACCTGAACATAACTGCAGGCAGTAAAAATGCTTTTGTAAGAGCTTGCAATGGTGAGTGAGAATGGCAAAGCAAGGACCTGCCCTGCAGACCTGATAGGAGATGGTTTAGGATGGCTTTACAGACATCTGCTCTGTTCTAGTCCTGGAAAAACCCCCTGCAGAATCTGGAGGAGGCAGTTGTCAAAAGAGGCGCAGATATATTTTAATATTTAGATGGTAATTTTATTCTCAGTAACGAAGGTTGTGTGCTGCTTAGGTTTTCTTTTAGCTGATACTTTGGTAATGTTTATCCATTTCAAATGTTTGTGTGAAAAGAAACTTTAATAAAAAGAGCTGGGAAAAAAAAGAGTTTAGCTGAATGATTTTGTTTTGGCAACTTGTTCAATAGTGGCAGCTTTGAAATTGTCAAGGCTCGACTTTGAAATGAGCGATACGTGGAGTTTCTTTTGAGGGAGATGCAGCCTGCACGTTGGGGATTCATTCCTGTGCGCGCTGGGCAAGGTGTCCTGGCCTGGGACAGGGAGGCTCAGAGAGGGGAAAGTCACTGGCCGAGCTGCTGGGCAGGGGCTGGGCAAGCTGCAGAGCCTGATGTGCGAGCATCGTGAAGGATACGTGCAGAATAGGGCTGGTTCCTTGCTGTATTGTTTTTCAGAGCACCGTATAATCCAGTCTAGGCCTGTGGGGTTCTGCAGGCACAAAATGGCTCCTGGCAGGGCTCTGGGCAGAGCCCCTGGGCCCCCGGCTCCCAGCAGCCTGTCCCGGTGTGCCCCAGGTGCTGTGGGAGGGCACCTCGGCGGGCTTGGCAGGGGGGAAGGTGCTGAGGGTGTCCTTCTGTGCAGGGACGTGCCCTGCCCCAGGGCAGGTGCGGGATGGCAGCGCCGCACAGGGCCTCGGAGCAGAAAGGGCTCTGGGGCTTTATCCGCAGCCTGCTGGGCAGCCTGGCAGGGCCACAGCAGGGTAGGAAACAGCAGCATTTGGTTTCTTCTGGCCGTGGGCTTGCTGCATCTGTGTGCCACACAGAACAGCCACTTTGGGAAATCCAGCTCTGTCCGAAGGGTTGAGAGGCAGGGCATTCACCTACAGTCTTTGCCTGACATAAACTATTACTAATCTATACCTTCTTTAAATTCGTCTCAGCTTTGCTCAGACTTTATTTCAGGGCAAAATCTGGTGTTGGTTATTTTTTAAAGTATTTTTGCCACTTTCTGTAATTTACATAGCATAATTCTTGTTCTGAGAAATACGTTGTTCTTTTTGTTTGCTTTTGTGCTTATTTTGATTTTGTCCTGTTTGTTTTTTTACCCGTGTAAGTAGAATGCTGTTGGATTTAGGGTTTCCACTACTTCAGCATATTCTTACTGAAAATAAACTTTTTTTTGTTTGCATTTATTAAATCCATGGACTTGAGTTTTTCAGGGATTATTGCTAAATTCAAGAAAAAATGTAAAGCTTAGGTTGAGATTGGTGAAACTCAGTCTTAACTATCAGAAACATTTTAATTCGGAGTCAGATATTATCTTTGATTAAAAGAAAAAGCTTCATGCAGCAGGTGATGTGAGTAAAGTTTCTCTGAGTCATGCAGAGTGCAGAGTTTGCAAGGATGGTCTCTAGTTGCTCACTGGTCCAAGGACTCCTGGTGAGGAAGGCAGATGTTCCCCAGAATACTCATTTCCCTGCAATATTTTTTATTTTTACTAGAAAGAAGATGCTGCAAGAACTTTCTGCGAATCATAAATATTTTAAAATCATATGCCAGGCGCACTTGAAATGGATTTGCTCAATTTTACAAGATTATAAAAGAAAAGAAAATGCACCATTTTTTTCCCTTTGTCTCTTATTTTTCAGGGCTTCACTGTGCAGAATTTATTTTGCTGCTGTTTCCCCACCCCACCCCCAGTGACAACTTCAAGGCCAAAGGGGCACTTAACTTTCTTTAAAAAATACGTTTTAAGTCTTTTAAAGTGAGCTCGAGTTTTTGGGTAAATTTCATGATTCTAGGGCTTGACTTACATTTTTTAAAATGAGGCTATTGCCAACATTGTAAAAATTGGCAAAACTGCCGTGGTAAAATATATATTTAATTTTTAATCTTGACCCACAGGAGTATTTTAAAATAATACAGCAAGTAGAATGTTTTACTTTAATGGCTTTGCAGCACTCATTTTATTTTCAAAATGAGATGCCAATGTGTCATTGCAATCTGCTACTTTTTTTCTGTTTCCTTTTTGTTCTTTGCTGATGCAGAAGAAGGCAGGCAAAGACCAAAGGAGTTGAAAATGTGCCTTGAAGACACTCCCCATACCTTCGGGAGGATGCTGAGCTGAGGTTAAAAAAAACCCCTTTCTGTTGCTGCTCACTTTATGTTGCTGAGGACTTGATTTCAGAGGAGTTCCCTTTAAAAATCTCTGTTCGGAAATATTTTTTTAAAAAAAGAAGAAGAAAATAAAAAAATAAATTAAGCATTAGCTCCTTTTTTAAACTATGAGATTACATGGGGCATTTTTAGAATTATGATTGGATAAAGAATTTCCTGGTCCTGCACGGAGAGCTGCTGTGGGGCTGAGCTCTGGCAGCCTTGTCTCACAGCCGTGGTCTCTCTGTATGTTTAACATGAACGGACCCTGTAAGCTATGTCATGATGTCTGCAGTCAGAGGACAGAGGAGAAGACCACAGAGGGCTCTTCTAAAAGTCCCAGTTTCAGACCACGTCTATTCGATCATCTTTATAAAAATTTATAACTCAAAACTCCAGAAATTTTTAACACAAACTTGAGCAATTGTAGTATTAAAGCAAAGTTCTTTGTTATTATTTAATTTTCATCCGAACTAGGAAAAAAAAAAATAGAACAATAGTCTATATCAGCACCTTAGTTGTATCACACTTATATTTCTAGATTTTGTAATTTTGCTGTAGAGTAAGAAATAGCTCCCTTCCAGATTGACAATAAATTGCACTGAAAAAATTAAACTGACATAAATGCCCCCTACAAAGTATAAAATTACATATGTATTAGTGAAACATTAATGCCCTGAAAATGTGTTTTCTTCTTTTTGTTGGTTTTCTGTTCTTCATCTTGGCCAGTCTTTTACAGAAAAGCTGGTTGTGAGTACAGCAACGGGACTAAATCACGCTCCGTGGAGAGGCTGACGCGAGGAAGGGGCATTGGAGAAATACTGCATTTCATAAACAACATCACTAGAGCATTAGGAGAGCAAACATGTGGTTTTATGAACATAGTTATAAATATTTAAACATGCAAAATGAAAATGTTACTAAATATCTGTTTTTCATTATCTTTCGATGAACATTTTCATTCTTGGAAGCGTTGCTGGCTGTCTGCACAGAGCGATCACCACCCCCTCCCCAGAATGAATGATGTGTAATGTGAAAACGTGTTAAAATGCACAGTTGTTTGTAATATCTTCTACCAAAGTGGAAGACATTCTACCAAATTTGGTATTCTACTGAATTGCAAAATATTCTTGCCCAACAAACAGGCAACCATCCTGATCTGTCAGCAGCTTGCTTGCTGGATGTTATGAAAAATCTGAGGATGGTTTAGAAAATATAAGATGTCACTCAACGAGCTTGGAGTCATGGTCTACCATCCTTTCTCCAGCAAAATTCCTACAGAAGTCAGCAAAAGATGGGGCTGCTGATTTCATCATTAGCAACGTATTATTTTGACGTGTCAACAAGCATGGAACAGTTCTGTGTGTCTCGGTGGAAGGCTGCAGCAGGAAGTTTGGGGTGGGTGCTGGGCTGTGCCCCTTGGCAGGGCTCTCACTGCGCCCTTCAGTGGGTGAGGCCGGCAGCGGGCACGCCAGGGGTGCAGCTCGGCTCGCGTCCGGGGAGGCCTGCGAGCAAGCAGAGGCCACGCTGTGCCTCCTGTGCGTGTACGGCCGGCGTCTGATTCCTCAGACTCAGCATAGGCAGCCGTCTCTTGGCTTCGCTTCTCCATCCCTGCCTCCCCACCGAGCTCTCGCTGTGCTCTGGATGTCATGAAATCAGGTGCCAAATGAGATATTCCTTTATGTACCAGAGAAACCATTTTATATTAGTCCCATACCTAATGTTGGCTGTGCTGAGTTTCTGGTGCAGGCACGGCCCCGGTGTGCTGGCGCATCCACACGCACGCGCACGCTGTTTACTATTCCTCCTGCAATTGCTCCCACCAATAAATCTGCACTTGCTGTAGCCAGGATGGAAATCTTTGAGACAAAGGACTTGAATGGGCAGTTTTTTATTGCTGTTATAGAGTAGAAGGCCCCAAGCTGGGGGCTACTGCATGCATGAATGCTGCCCCCCTTGGCTTGGTACTGTCTTCTGTGAGCTCTATACCAGTACCAGAGACTGTTAAGGGGAGAGGGCCCCAAGGCTGGTATTTCCCCATTTCAATTCCTGCTCCTCTGATTGCAGCAAATCCCAAAGAAATGATGGCTGAGAAGTAAACTTGGAGAAGAGTGTAGAAGGGCAGGCTGTTGGGTAGTGCAGGGGATGTGTGGGAGGGCAGCACAGAAACGTGGGAATGAGGAACGGAGGAACAAAAGAGATGCGGGTTGGCGAAGGAGGAATAGCGGAGTGAAAAGCGGCCAGGCTGGTGCAGCAGTGAGGAGCTGCTCCTTGTCCCTGTGTGTGAATACATCCAGCTGAGCCTTTTGCATTTGCAGGCTGTTCAGGCAGAGCCCCCACAAAAGTGTGTGAGTCTCTGGAGACGTGCACAGGGTTTGCCCTGTGGGAAGCAGCGTGTGGTGCTTGGGGTGAGGGATGCTGCAGGCTCCACGCTGCTGGCTCCCACGCCGCAGCCGTGCAGGGCTGCTGTGGGTGGGTGCAGCGCATGGGCACCCCCGGTGCCGTTCCTGTGCTGGGGCTCTGCTGTGGGGATGGGGCGAGTCCCTTGGCGAGCTGGGCGTGAGCTGCGAGGGGGAAAGAACGCGCTGCCGTCCTGCCGGCAGCTTCGAGCCCACCAGGCTTGGGGGGAGAAGGGCCCTCAGGGAGCTGGTGTTGCCCTCCTGCTCCCCGTGGCTCCCGCTAGCCCCCATTCTTGCAGGCCACAAGCGGGTGCTGCCCTGGCGCAGGGACTGGGCTTGGCTTCTCAGCAGCAGGAGCGGTGGTGCTGTGCTCCATCCACTTGCGTCAATGCAGACCTTTCCACGGACTCCAGTCGGGGTTGGATCAAGCCTTGCATGATTGTGGCCCTTGTGCATTTCAAAACTGTATTAATCTATATCTGGATCCCAATGGGGGCACTCGGGATGAGCTGAGCTCAAACAATCCTTGGCAGGAGCACAGACTGGAGTTGGCAAGGATTTTTCTCCCATTATTGGTTACTCAGAGGAAGGAATTTACGCACCATTTTAATATACGACAACTTGAGGTCTGTCATCTTTAGCCTATTAGAAAAGCCTCATTTTTAACAAATCCCAGAGCGTTTACCAGGCATGGTGCTGCAGCTGGGTTGAGACTGCATGCTGGTCCTGGGCAGGGCATAGGACTGGGCTCTGTCTCTTTAGACACAGAGCCCCTTCTGCTGTCGGGTCAGCCCTGGCGGTGCCAGCCCCAGCCCCCCGGGCTGCTCACCTCTCACTCCCGTTCGACCCTGCCAGCAGGGGAGCTGGGAATTTTGGGGCAGAAAAAAGCAGTCGCAGTGCAGCCAGTGCAGCATACCCTGCTGAAAGCTCTTCCCAACTGGTTAAATCTGCCTGCGTGTGCTCAGCAAGTTTAGCCAGGGTTGTTTACCAAGCTCAGAGGAGACTTGCCTATCTGCGCTAAAATCTTCAAAGTATGCCCCAAAGACCCAGAGAGAGATGTTACACTCTTTCAGTCAGTTTGCTCTTTTCTCTAGTGAAAAATCCAGATGGGTGCTTGTCTTGAAAACTGGTTTGTATGAAGTCACGCTTTCTGCTTTATATTTCTGGATTTCTAAAGTAGAAAAATTCAACTTGTAAAGATTTTCCAAGATTATTTAGGCTTGTTGTATCAAGACCAAGAAATTAATCCATATAACCAGAAAATGGCTAGGAAGGATGGAAGAAATATGTTTGGGGTTTTATGTTGTTTGAATATTTTGGGGTTTTTTTTGGGGGGAAGGGGGTTGTTTTGTTTTGGGGTTTTTTTTGTTTGTTTATTCTGTGTTTGGGTTTTTTGTTTTGTTTTGTTTTTTGTTTTTGAGGAGGAAAGAATTTTAAAATAGTTTCTTTGTTTTACAAGCATTAGTTGTATTTTTATCAACCAGCAAAGCAGCCGAGTACTTAGCAAACCATTTCCTTCAAAAACATCCCCATACAGAGAGTGCTGAAATAATCAACCAAAAGCATTGGTGTCAGCCTTAGACAGACAACTGTGTATCTTGGTAATCTAATGCCATTTCAATATCTTGCTTTTAATACAGCTGAGAGAATGGTTTGATGGACAAGGCACTGATGCTCATGAGCCTGAGTTCAGTTGTTAGGGCTATGTCAGAAATTATTTTTCACAGGCAAGTGTAGTTGGAGTGTCAGCTCCCATTAAGTATATTAGGGCCTCTGAGGTTCAGTGCTAGCACACTGTTTTGTAGCCTTTGGTTTGCTTCTGTGGCAGCAAAACCAGAAGGTCTTTGGGTAACTTCTGACCACTGACATATTAAATGAAGATAAGCATTTGAGCAACATCAGTGATTTCAATTGACTCATCAATTGCCATTGCATAGCAGTCCTCATGTTTCACTTTGGTAACAAGCTCATCTGCCACATCTGATGCCAGCAATTCAGTCCTTCAAACAAATGACATGTTTGATAAAGAAATCTTTTAAAATTCATTATGCACTTTGGCTTTTGTCTTTCCTTTTAATACAGCATCTGTTGCAGCCAGGATACATTCCTTGATCGTTTCTGAGTCTACAATTATTTTTATGCTTGCCCAGTGTCCCGGTGATGTGAAACGAAGCTGCCATGCTATGCTGCTGAGCCCTGAAACTCTACACAGACATTCAATTTAATCTCTTGGCACAGACTGCATTAAAGTAGTGTCATCAGTGCACACTTGTGATAAAAAGACGACATGAAGAAAGACAGTGAACTAAAAGGCCCTGCTTTTTTTCTGGGAAGAAAATAGGATATCTGTCCCTTCATTTGTTTCATGGCTTCCTTGCACAGCCATTTAAATTCAGCAGAAGGCTCCAAGTGTCTAAACTTTATCCTGAGCATTTTCTTCAGTGCTGGAAAGGAATACAGTTAAGTGTCCCAGGGGGAATTTTATAGAAAATGCTATGTGCAATGTTAATGACTTGGGATGGGGTTGTACGTTTTTCCATAGAGAGCCAGTAGGGAAACAAATACAGGACTCAATGAGAAGTGTTCTGCAGGAATCCACTGCTCTGTGGCTCCAAAGACAGGCAGAAGGATAATAAGGGCTTTAACCCAAAGTGCTGCCTTGTGCCTCCGTCCTGCTCCATGCCAGAGCCCGGTGAATATCTGGAGCTGGAAGAAATGACAAACTTCTTGGGTGCCACAGGAGATTGCATCAGCATTACTGATCCTTACTCGGCTCGTTACTGAAAATGCATCAAGCAGCTATTTGGGTCAGACTGCTAAATTTGTAGACACGGAGTGTCAAGAAGCCTTTTTGTCAACTTGGTACCGTTTAGTGTTATTTGTCTTCAAGTTCAAAGCAGTCGTGGCCTCAGACTTGTGATATTTTCTGCCCTTTCCCCTTTCTGTTGGCTCAGACCTCTTCCCTTTGAGGTCAACATCAAAATAAAGATGTATGTTTCCTCAGCCTGACCATGGCTCTGACTCTTTAGATCAGCAATCCTATAGTCCATATGTCTTCCCATCTGTCAACTGGCATTTGAAGCCAGCTTGCTCCTCTATTCTTTCAGACAAGTGTGAGAATCAGGAGTTTCTTTAATGACGGTTTCAGGCCTTAAAGCATTTGCTAAGATACTACCTATTAAGATCCCTTGATGGCACCTTGAATAGAGATCAAAAGCAACTGAGTTCACTCCGCAAATCTGATTCCATCAGTCAGTTTAGGGCATTGAGAGAGGGGTGGGGAGGGCTCCGGAGGGCACCGCGCTCCCGCAGTTAGGAGACAGGCTTGGGAAGTCTGAGCCCTGGCTTCTGGGAGGGGCAGAACGCAGCAAACAAGCACTGCTGAATCCCTCCAGTGGTGGCTGTGCTCCAGCTGCCGGGGCTCCTTGGGCTCCAGAAGCAGATCTGTGCAGCAGGGCCTGGTGGCTTTGCCAGGGCCCTTCTGGGCCTGAGCTGTGCCTGGTTTGAACAAGCGCTTTTTGGTGCTGCATTAGTGCCTGTGTCTGCGCCTTTGGCTGAGAGATTACCCAAAACCTGTTAGTCACATAAACAAAAATCTGACAGTACAAAATATTCCTCTCATTAATAATTACTACCAGGCTGCAATTTGTCTCTTATACTTTGGAAAGCTGCTAATAATGGGAATCTGTTTGCTGCTTCACCACTGGGACTGCATGAAAGGTGACGTGGAGAGATGCTGCCTGCGCAGCATGATCGCAGCAAGGTGGTCACTCTTTCTGGGAGCACAGTTTGACTTTCAAACTCCCCTATTCTTAATGCTTGTCAGGAGATGATGTAAAGGCCTTGGAATATTTGGGAAAGTGTTTGCTCTGGTGGTGCCTTTCTCCAAGTGACTATCATAGAGAAGTTAGTGGGAAGCTGTGGACATTATTTCAAGCCCAAAGCCTAAACCTCAAGGCCTTGTTGCATAGGGGGGCTGGAAAATGCAGGGTGCTCACCGTGGGAAGGGTGGTGGAAGGCATTCCCCAGGGACCGTCCCTAGCCAGTGCTAACAAAAGTTGCTGTTTGTTTATGGGACCCAAATGTCTGAGAAGAGCTGAAAAGCGCCAGGATGTGGCTGAGTGCCGGAGGATGGTGTCACAGTACTGACTGTCAAGTAAAACTTGACTTGCTGGAGTCAAGGACACCATATGTCCTTCGATTTGTGTTGAAGCCTGTTGAAGTGTGAGCATGAACCTGAAGTCCAGACACAGACTTTCTTTGGCCTCAATGTCTTTAGCTGCAGTCATAATGTAATTTCTGCTCCCTGAGCGAAAACAGCTGCTCTGGCTCTCTGCTCTGGAGCCTCCCTGCCTTCAAAAACTTGGGGCATGTAGATTGTTTCTTTTTAGGATGGAAAACAGAAATTACTTTGATGCAATTAGGTGTCTTCCTCCAGGAGATGCACCAGCTCCTGGACACTGCAGTCAACAAAACATCAAGAGTCATTTTGTGTTCCCACTCCAAGCCAGCTCAAAAGTGATCTCTGAGACTGTCATTGGACTTATTTAAATGCATTTGGCTTTCTGCTCTTATTCTCTGCCTGTACTCTTGGTGACCCACTGTTTTTCTTTCACAACCCCCCCTCAGTCTATTTTGTCTCTTTTACATGACGATACTCAGCCAAATTTGTCTTCAACACAGTAATTTTTAGTGTGAATCCATATCTGCCTTTTTAGGGGGTAGTAGCGAGGGTGACGTATATTTGTGGTTGCAGCAGAAGCTGCTATTGAGTTGGATAAAATAGCATGAATGCTGTATAAAAGCCTTCAGAGAGCTGTGAAATCTCCATGCTCTCTTCCTTGTTCTCCTGGGAACACTTGCACAAAGAGTATTTTTAATGTGAAGCAAAAAGGATTCTGACGAATACTCATTAACATTTTGTTTCTGCAAAGATACATGATTATCACAAGGCTGCAAGGGACATGTATTCAGTAAAGCTCTTAGATGTATGCTTAGTTTTATGTATATGCTTAAATCTTCCTGATGGCCGCTGCTTTGCTGAATAGACTTATTAACCAAGACAAAACCAGGTATTTGATGGAGCTGATTTGTACTGCTCAGGTATGATGCAGGTCTCCAACCTCACTGCATAATAATACTCTGTGAGCAGTGGATCCTCTCAAACAAGTGTTGCAGTGGACTGGTTGAATTACACACCAAAGTCACTTGTATCAGAATTGTGAACAACAAACCGTAAGAGCAGCGTTCAGCCAGAGAGGTTGGAAGGGGAAGAAACATCAGAGCCATCATATGCTGTAGCTTGTTTGCTTCATGTGCCTTTGTAGTGGGAGCCCAGATGGAAAACATCCGGCGAAGGTATTGCTTCTCCATTGCCACTGTGGAAGCTCCAGTGCCATGAATAAAGATCTGATATGGGCTGCAGTCTTTGTCAGACACTGGCTATCCCTCAGGGCGTATGCAGGCAGCCCCATTTCCTGCTGCCTGTTCCGAGCTGGTTAAACCCAGAGCCGCCTTTGTCAGGAAGAGTTAATGCAGTAGCATCGTGGTGAGTGTCCGCCACTTATCTCGTCTGAAGGCAGGAGAAAGCCCGTCTGTCTGTGCCTCTTCCTGCAGACATTCCGCGGGTACGCGTCTGCTGCTCCGAGCGCCCTGTGGAAGGCGCAGGGCTGGGCTTGCTTGGCTGTGCCATTACATACTGCCCTAGATTCACTTCAGAGTAAAGATTTCCCATTTGTGCGCAAGAGGAACATGTTTTGGCGGGCACAAGACGCAGTGGAAGTAAGCAGACATGACAGAAGGGTTTCCAGGCTTGCTGGAGTTCTCATATCTTGTCACAGGGGGAACCATACACTCATTTTTCATGAGGTCCCCATTCTTCCAGTGGTTGTAATCCACTTTTTGTGCCTCTTTCCATATGAAACATTTGGTTCCTTTTAGCAGTTGTTCGGGTGGAATAATGAAGTCTAAGAGTTGGAAACAAGCAAACAAAAAAGTCCCCCCCAAAAGATTGCATGGTCCTAGCTATTTCTTTTATGAAAATGAAATGTTCTGAAGATGTTTTGTATAGCTGAGTGTCATTTTGAGTCACTTGAAGCATACTGAAGGTTTGACGCGATATCACTGGGAGCTGCAGTTTCTGTCGCTGTGCAATGGATGGTTTGCTAAGACCTTCATTAATGTAGCACCTGTAAATACTGCCTAAGCCTCAGGGCGTGATCCAGTGCGGACCAAAAGCCCAAGTGTTTCTCCTGGGAATGAGAAGCTCTGGGTTCTGGTTCTTAATTACAGGATTTTCGGTTTTACATCCGAAGAACACTGAGGAGCAGAGGTGTGGCTCAAGGATGTCCATGGCTGCAGCGTTCAGGTGCTGCAGCCAAACGAGCTCATCGGGTGATGGTTCGGTTCTGGTTCTGTGCCCCGGGGCAGGAGGGCAACAGTCAGTCCCGCTCTCGGACACAAATCCTAATAATCCTAATTCAAGCGGGCCTCTTGTCCCTGCAGGGCAGGGTGAGCAACTTCAGAATATGACAAGTACTTAGTAATTGTCACTAAAGATCAGTCACCCAAGAAGAGCTCTGTTTACTTTAGACTAACTGGCCAAAAGCATCCTGGTTTAATTTCAGGAGGGACAGGGGTGTTACACTGCTGCTTTTTACATCACCGTTCATTTTGACTGTGTTGCAACAACTGGTAACTTATTATGTGTGTGTAATTGGGAGTAGTTTTATTAGTTGATGGAAAGATAGCTGTAATTAATGGACTGGGTAAGTCGTTCTAACAATAAGCCATATTGTGACATGATTGTTAAACAATTCTACCTTAGCAGAAAAAGAAACATTGCAGAATAAAACTCAGGGTTTCTAAGAAAGCTGTGCTTGACCTTTGGTGAAGACTGGAGACGGTAGCACCTGTTAGCATGAAGCAAATGAAGATGGTGTATCACTGCTATTTATGTGACAGAAGTTGAGCATTATAAACATGTCACTTCTTGCATTAACATATCTTCCAAGTGCACAGAGCTGGTGTAAAAAATATGGAACTACAAATGGTTAAACTCCACCCAGCATTTGACATAAGTAGTCTTTCTCAGCACGTAAGTAATGTGAATGTTATGTTGCACAAATACTTAGAGCTTCATTTACCCTCATCTTCTTTTCATTATTTGCAGGAGGTCTTGTTCTCTGATGGTGTCCTGAAAAATACAAAGTGGATATTATTCTTATCTCCGCTGCTGATATTTACTGCTGATAAATAGACTCAGTAAAATGGGAACAAATGTTTGTTTCATAATCCTTCTGCAACTGCTGCCTTCATTATATATGAAGAACACAGAGATTAAGTCTGCCATTTGCCAACAGCATGTTTCCAGTTTCTGTTTATATAGTACTCACAAGCAACTGTATATTAATATTAACCTGTACCTGGACTGAAATATATTTTTTTTCCTTCTTGGGTAAGATATGAGGATTAATTATTGATGTACTCACTCTACCCTTTCAACCTGGCTGGGATGGCAATTTTTTCCCCCATGCTGCACTATTTGAAGTATGTTTTCTCCTTGGTGGCGGTGAAGTTTGTACTGCAGTGAATCGATCTTTACCTCCTTAGAAGTTTTATATTTTTAAAATATTTTTGTGCACGTGGGTAAAGTCCATTTTCTGAAAATGAATTTCTTTTTATCACAATATGTTATTAGACCACATCTTAAGAGTTAAAGTTTTATCATAGTCAGATTCTATTTGCAGATAGCATCATGTGGAGACTGTTTTCAAAAGCATTAACTCAAACCACACGGATGCACAACTATTTTAGAAGATGAGAATTCACACATGCTTTTTATTATAATGCACATAAAACTGAAGTATAATACAGTAGGCTTGGCAATAAAACAGAGTAGTCGATATATAAATTTTATGCCTGGTTCTTTAGATTAATGAACTGCTTTTCTTGATGAATTGAAGATGAATGAGTAAAACCACAATGATCTGATTAGATACTAAATCAATTTTTTTCTGGCAATTCAGAAATTGTGCACCTAGTTCAGTTTTGGCTTTGGGTTGGTGTTTGGTTTTTTTTGTTGCCTTTTTTTTTTTTTTGGGGGGGGGGGGGTTTCCTTTTCCTCTTGGGACAACTTGATAACCTTCTTGTGCTAGCCAAACCACTAAACAGGCATTGTCAGTCTCTTCAAATTCCCTATTGTTCTCAGAAAATCACTTCCTTAAGACATATCCATATGTTGAGGGTCTCAGTAGTACTTTGTGGGAAACAAAGTTATGGATTAAATTCATTTAGTCTGTAACACCACTGAAGCTGGATTCAGCTGGCACAAACACCTCTTGATGCTGTTATAGAGGGAGGAGTCTGCCTTTGCCTTCTCTTTTCTGGCACAAGAAATGGGGAGAGGCCAATAGTCAATAGGGACAGCTGCCGGTGAGGGAGATTCCTCAGGGCTGAGATTTCAAGTTGATCCACTTCATACGTTTGGAAGTTCAGATTTGAATTTAGGAATATAAATGAGGTCAGTGATTTTCCAAATGAGGTGAACAGCCAGACGACCTCCTTCTGCAGAACGGGCCCCATATGTGTTTGTGGTAGAGAGAGACCTTTTCAATTTTAGAAGTACTGGGAAGAAAAAATACAGGTGGGAGGCTGCCACAAGCCAGCCAGGCCTCTAGAGGCTGGCAGGGAAGGAGTTAATCAGCCCCTTGACAGCAGCTAGAGCAAGGCCTGTGTAGCAGGTAGTGATTTGTAGGAGGGTTGGGATGGGCCAGCTGGGAGAAATGATCTGATTGCTTTGGAATGGGTCTCTATAAAAGGCTGTCTCAGCAGAAGGGTCTGTTGGAGAGGCAGCTTTGCTCTTTGGCCGTAAGAAGTTGTGGCTCAGCCTGTTGTTACAGGTTTAGGTGAGAAAAACTCTGTTTTGCACTTTTCTTTGGAGTGCTGCTAGTGGTTCCCAAAGAGGTGCTGCTTTAGCAGTGAAGGCCTCCCTTCTCTACGGTGAGAGCAGAATGGTGGTGAGCCTTGAGCTTGGTGGCATCCCCTTTTGGTGCTGCAGGTCCTGGCTGGGAGGGCAGATTGGCCACTGTGGGAATGGAGCCATGCCAGAAGCTAGCTGAGATAAACTCTCCCATGGGAAAAGATGCTTGTCCTGATTCTCCCTTCCCTTACCATCTTCTGTAGTTGCTGGTCCAGAGCAAGAGTGATGTGGATTACTCCAGGAATGAGTGGTTCCTGGAAGGTGGAGGGCTATGGCATCCCGTGTCCACAGGGCAGCTCTGGGGTGGTGGTAGAGCCCCTCCATACAAAGGGTGAGTGCTGTGAAGAATGGGAATGCCTACATTTAAGGCTGTAAGGGTTAAATCTGATGGTGATGGTGAACCCTCCAAGGTGGAAGGAGCAGCTGCTGTAGAGGTGGTTGGAAAATGCAGCGTGTTGTGAGACTTTTGCCAGGGCTCTGGGACAATTCTTGTGGCAGGACAGGATCACTAGGGCAGCCCGGGGGTTTCAGTGTGTGCAGCTGTGCTGTGGCTCACCTCGGAGAGGGCTGAAATGGAGGGAGAAAGAAAACAAGTGGTGGAAAAGGTGGCAGCACTGACACGGTGGTGAGCTGCTGAGTGCAAGCTGCAGGCGTCTCTCAGATGGGCTGTAAGAAAGGGAAGGAGAAATGTGGCATGCAGAAAAAAAAGGAATTAATAATAAAAAAAAAATTAAAAGCTCGAACAGAGCTTGAAATGAGCCTGCCAGGAGTGGGGGTCTTGTGCCGGGGATCCAGAAGCTGCCCTGGCATGCACAGGCTCTGCCTGGTCCCTTTTCTTCCTTGGTAGCGTCTTCCCCCTCCCCCTCCTCCTTTGTCAGGCAACTCGTTAACACTTATTAGCGAGCATCTTCAAAAGGCCAGGAGGGGGGAGAGGATGGGAGATGGCTAAAGGAAATGATTAGGAGATTCGTTTTCCTTTCTGCCTATTGAAGCTTTAATGACCAGCCCTTGCGCTGTCCGTGCCCTCCTGCATTGTTACCCAGCCCTGCCCTGGGACCGCAGCACCCCAGCTCCCCCCGGCGCTGATCCGCTCTGACATCTGGGCCACTGAGGTGCCCACGGCCGCTAACCTTTCTCATGCTGGGGTGCTCGCCGGGGTTTACTGCTCTCGCTGCCCTTGGCATCGATGGCAGTGCTGTGCCAGCGCCCATCACCCCTCCGCGGGTCCCTCTGAACTGGTGTCATCAGTGCTGGGCTGCCTCGCTGGATGTGCCCCTGTGTGATCCTGCCTGGGACTGATCTCTGTTTCTGTCTAAGCACGGCTGGTAAATGCCGGGTATCCAGTGCCAAGGAGCTGCTGGGCAGCACCCAGGCTGGTTTCGTGGGCAGGATTGTGCTT
Source organism: Molothrus ater (assembly GCF_012460135.2). Lineage (NCBI taxonomy): Eukaryota > Metazoa > Chordata > Aves > Passeriformes > Icteridae > Molothrus > Molothrus ater. Next base: position 19,781,557 of record NC_050491.2, on the reverse strand, counting down.
GCCTGAGGTGGAGGAGAGAGGGTTGAATAAAGGTGACAGAATTTGGCCCATAGCTTTGTATTTCTGCCTTATAGTTCCAGCTGCAATGCATGTTCAGTTGTTTCCTCTTGAGCTAGTTATCTAGAGCTGAGAGCTAATCCCATTGGCGAGGATGGCAGAGCTCCCACTGGGAGGAGTGCGCTGCAGCAGCAGAGGCTGTTCTGTGCTGCTCTGTTGTGGAGTGTGGGTTATATTTGTTTTGATCTGTCCATCAGAGTCTTCACCCTTTCCAAGTTACAGTACAGGAACAGATCCTGGGATAGTTTTTATGCATTAGTGAACTCCACGGAGAAGGACTGGTCTGTCAAAAAACTCCTCTAACTTCATAATGAGAACCATCCCTCCCCCTCTCCCATCCAACAGACACAAATTGAGATTGAGATATTTCCAGAAGTTGCTGAAGTTCTGCATCTACCAAGGACTCTGTAGGCATAAAATACCAGTGTATGTTTTCCTTTCACAAGGCTTCTGCCTTTTCCTGCAGGAACAGCACCTTGGCATCTAGAGAGTTGGGTGCCAGCAGCACATGCTTGAGCAAGCAGGTGACCTTCAGTGCAAAGTTCCTGCTTTGCAGAGGGGAAGAAGGGTCTCATAGATTTCCTGCCCCTACTTGATGATCTTTAAGTGGGGGTGTATATGTGTAACTGCATGTAAAGGCAAAGCCTATATCCCAGGAACGGGTCCTTTGGGACAGAGACTTAAAAAAGTAACTCTCAGAATATCTGTGTGTGGCTTGGGGCTGGAGTTAAAGGTCTAGGCTGCTTCCTGAAGTCAGATCTGACTCTGAAAGGCAGTGCTGCATCTGCTCTGGCCTTGCTGCCGACCTGGCATCTCTGCTGGGCTTCTTCAGTGTTTTCTGCTGACCTACTGGTGCAGATATGTGTTTAATATGACTCTGTGGCCACCTACCAATACCTGAGAAGAGGTTTTGACCTTGGTTAGGGCTATACAGAAGATAGATGTGATTCTTAGTAATATAAAGTCATTTGCTCCAGAAGATGTTTTGAGGGCTCTGGCTCACTCTTTGGGGATGTAAAGTCTTTGGGGCAGTGACTCTGTGTAGAGACAAATAGAGCCTTGCTAAATCAGGGGATGTTTTACTATTGAGCCCAAGCTGCAAAGGAAATTTATTCCGTTTGTTGACAGTTGCGTCAGCATCAAAGACGAGTACAAATTTGAAATGAAAGTGAGTAAGTGATTTAGTTTGTTCTGTTTTTTAGCTTGTATAACATACCATGGGTAATGTGGAGAAAAAACAGACCAAGGAGCTGCTGGTGGCTGGCTGGTGTATTCCTGCTCATATTCCTGCTCCAAGTGCCGGGAGCCTGAGTTCACACCAGCTCCTAGAAGGCTCCTTCTTTCAACAACTTATTATTACAGTCTGCTGAGAGTGTGAGCCAATCTCCTCTGTGTCAATAGCTGAGGGTTTAATTTTAAACAAGGGGAAAAGTGGATTTTCAGATGAATACTGGAAAATTGGAAATATGCATGGAAAAAAAAAGCCCAGAAGAACTGATGAGCTGGAAAAAATAGAAAAATATTATTTTTTGGTGTTTTTCAGAGTATATTCTTTATCTGGTACTTATTCCATGCCACATTTTGGAAAGCATTTGGCAAATGCACAGAAGTAATCTGTAGGATACTTTGTAGTCAGATGCCGTAACTTAGATTAATTTACTGCCTTCAGAAATAGATGCAAACAAATGCAGTGATTAATGTGTCAGTTTAAAATTTGTGTGGGGAAAGAGTTATAACTGTAGAATACAGGAAATATTTAGGACAGACATTTCAAAAATGTTACAGCTTCTGAGTAAGAGAAGAGGGAAAACTTTCAATTATGCATTTTATTAACATCTCCTTTTTAGCTCGATAAAATGGTGACAATGTTAAAATCCCCTCCTGGGAAATAATGTCACATGGCTTGCCACTGATAGAACTTGAGGAGGTTAGGAGATGCTGGTGGAGTTAACCAGTTGTTAATCAGCTGCTCATTTGCAGCCTAGTCTTGCTCTAGCTGGACTGCAGATAATCAGATGGTAATTTTGACTTGGAGGCGGGTTTGTTGTGAACTTGGTGTCTTAACAAGATCTGTAAGGAATGACTTTATTCCCATGGTGAAATCAGGCCAGCTGTTGCACTTTGTGGTGGTGGCAGGTCAGCAGGTGTTGGTGCTGAGGGGTCTGTGTGGGGTGGAGCAGCAGGACGGTCCCTGCTGGGCACTGGGGGCTCCCTGACAGCCCCGCAGCTGCTGGCTTTGCCGGAGGGCACTGTCCTGAGGCCAGCCCTCTGGAGAGCATCTGGAGCAGGTCCAGAGGGGCTGGTGCCCAGTACAAACCTCTGAGGGGCTGGTGGGAGCAAGATGCTTCTGTAGGTTGTGGGTCTGGACTTGCCCTGCTGGGCTGGGAGAGGGGCCCTGCTGTGACACACCTGATGGTGGGGTCTGGGGCAAGTCCCCTCAGAGAGGTCTGGGGAATATGGGAGGGCTGTGGGACTCGGCCACTGAGCTCCCAAAGGCTCTGGGGTTCAGCATTTCTGCGACAGGCTGTTGGTAGGGCACCTGGGAAATACCAGGAGCCCCAGGGCTGAATATAAAGCTGCTGTGGGCCTGCTTCTGATGGGATAGTCCTTCAGAAGTGAGGGAGTCCCACAGGATTTGCTGTGAAACCTCTTCACTGCAGGTCAGTAACTGAGAGTCAGTTCATTACACTCCTGTCTCCTGCTCCTTATGGTGTTGGTTCCCTTTGCCTCCTTATCCTTGAAGCATGAACTCCATGTAGCAACTGGCAGCTGTAGTGACTAGCTCAGCTCCTTGTCTTCCTGTAAATACTAGTTTTCTCCCCCCCAGAAAAGGAGTTTTGGTGATCTAATACCAATGAATGAAGGGGTTTTCTTAATTAAAGTAATAATCTGAAACTTGTCATTGATAAGTGTGTAAACAAGCTGATTGCAGCAGGCACATGAATAGCTCTAATGAGCACGTGTGGGTACTGAATTAACCATGGTTCACAAGCCATGCATGGCTATATGGTTGTTCACAAATAACCACTTTCCCCTTTTGCTTGACTTTGCCTGCCACCCCAAAAATCTTGTCTTTACACAGCAAAAAGGAACCTGCATCTCTCACAGGAGGAGAGCTTTGAAGGCAATCACTGCTCTCAAGGTGGCTGGGGAGGCAGTCCGTGCTCTTGGTATTTTTTTCCCCGAAGTGAAGTGCAGGCTGGTGGGTACAGCATGTGTGTTCAGCATTGGCCTCTCCTGCTGGTGGGTTGTTCCTTGGCTCTGAAGGTATTTGTGTTTACCAATGTCTGATTTTACGTGCAAAAACTCAGGGAGGAGATTTCTGTGGGGCTCTTCCACAGCTTGCACTGTCTGATATGTGCATGTCCCGTGTGCACTCCCTTTCTCCTGTCCCTTGGGGTCAGATAGCCATTCTCCTGTGAGTGCTTAAAGCAGCACTCTGGTGCTGCTGGAGATCTTGTTACAGGATGGGTTCTGCTCTTCTTCCTACTAAATTCTGAAAAAGGCCAAAACAGCCACACAAATAGAAGCTCTGGTAGGGTTGTTACAGCAGAGTGTCCTGTGCACACACAGTCACTTCCATAGACATTTGAGTTCAAATGGAAACTCCCAGGTGGAATTTCTACACTGGTGTGTGATCTGTCTGGCTCACTTCCCTTTCCTGCCAAAGGGAAGGTGGTGCTGCCCTGCTCCCCGGGAAGCTCCCTCTGGTGCCTGCTCAATGGACACGAGTCCAAGCTGGCTTTAGGGAGCAAGATGTGTGCCAAGCTGTTGTCCACTGCCCTGCAGGAATTGGACTACAGGAACTGTGGGGAATTCAGCCTTCAGCTGTATTTCTTCTATCAAGCAGGCTGAGCTTTGCTGGAGATTTCTGGTTTCAAGGTTTGGCAGAAATTGTCATTTCACGTTGCTAGCAAAGAGTCTGAATATATACTATATAATTAACACCAGGAAATTCTGACTCCTGAGGCTATGGGGTTAAACAAATATATGTCCCCATTAAACTTGAATAATAAGAGGTTAACTCATTAGGAAAAGAACACTCTTGATGTGCTTAATGGAGGGAGAGAGTATTAACTCTTACAGTTCCTTGTGAACCCTTATGTTAGTTACACTTTCATTTTTGTGTGTTGATTTTTTTCTGCTGCTTTACGTGTCCAAATTGACCCATTTGTTCTGTTTATTCTGTATGAGTTGTCTTTTGTTTCCTGGATTATTGATATGCCTGGATCCTTTGGAGTTTTAAAAATTATGCTTTGTTCGTGGTTGGTGCATACTTTAAAATAATATGCAGCACAGAACAAAGGCAAATCTTTAAAACCCCTTATTTGAAAATAGGTGAAGTACAGAAAAATTAATATAGCCAAGGGAAAAGCCCTGCAAGCCTAATAGTTCTTTGATTGTGGTATAAGCAAGCCTTACCCAGGCTGTGGCTCTGGAACGCCTTTGGTGTTCCCCAAATACTGCTGTACTCTGGAGAGCAGGAATTGTCTGAAATCATAACCTGGCAGAGCTGATTGCTCCCTTCTTGCAGGACACTGATGGAAATAAGTCAGCTCCAGCTCCTCCAGCCGTTTCCTCCATGTCCTCTTCCTTGCTGAGCACTGACCATGCACTCCAGATTGCAGCTGCTGGTAGAATGGGAGCTAAATCACTTTCATGTTTGAGATTCTCCTGGACAATTCCTCCTCACTCCATGCATATTTAAGTGTTGTTATTTTGAGTAGTTTGAGTCTGGCTTCTTGGGAACTTCTGGCACTATGAAGTCAATAACCCTATTGCTGATCATGCTGTTGTCAAAATAATTATTCCAAGTGTGGGCTCCATATGATGCAATTAAACTATTGATTAGTACAGTTTGGTCCAACCAAGGAAAAAAATGTGGTCCTTTGCACAGATCTTCTACAGCTGAGAGACTGTTTTTTCTTTGAGGTTGACCTATTAAACAAAAGGAACTGATTTAATTCAATAATTGACTTTGGTAAATGGAGCACAGAGATCATTTGATTCTGTTGTAAGCAAATAGGAAATTTTTCTTCATTGTTACTCTCATTCTGGATCCTTTATAACATCTGGATGTTTCTGGCTGTGCATTCCTTCTACTTGGCAGTTAAAAAATTCTAGAGAGGATTTGAAGTTAGGGGCCCATGAGGTGAGAAGGGCAACCCAAAGTATTGATGATCCACTTAAGAAATGAGATTTGCTTATGAAACAGCAACATGTGTGAAGTAGCTCTAGCTGGGAACAGTTCTAGGCATGGAAAAGACTAAGAGTAGTCTCAGACTATGTAATAATACTGTTCAAGGCAGAAATAATAATTTATAATTCATGCAGCTGTGTAAGCTCTTAGCAGAGTCAATTATGGAACATTTTATTTTGTGGATCACCTGAGAATAGTCTATCTTCCCAAGTTTTGCAGAGAAGAGATGCAAGAAGTCTGGGAAATGCTTCTAAGCAAGGAGGTTTCCAATAGCAAATAGTACACCAATGATGTCAGCCCAAGACAGGAAATCAGCATTTTGGATCCTGCATCCTCCATGGCTCGGCCTCTTTCCTGTATGTGGGAGTGTGCATGTGTGTGGAACTGTATAAATAATCACACACCAACGTGTTTCATGTGGTGAGGGACTGCCTTGGAGCGACTGGCTCCTGGGATGGTAGGTGCTTAGCATAAACACATTTTGTGTGCTCTTAAAAAAGCTGAGGAACCTGTTTTTCACCTGTGTCCTGTGGAATGATCCTGAGATCCAAGATGCTTTATATGCTGCAGCAGGGTAGAAGAAATAACACTTTTTTTTTTTCCTTTTTTTTTTAAAGTAACATGTTTTTGTTGAATTTACTGTCTCTTATGTGGGCAAACTAATCTCTATGTTTTTGTCAGGTGTTTCATACAAGACTTCTGTTGCAGCAGCCCAAGCATTTAGATTTCTGTCTTTATTTTTATTGGCCTGGTTTCCACTTTAGCAAATTCACAGCTTGTGAGCTATTGCTGGAAAATTCAAATGTGCAAAACATTCGGGAAGCACTAAGCACAGCCGTCCTCTTAATTTGTGCTCGGTCTTCTCTCCTAAGAGTGTGCAAGACGTGAGTGCAGCAATGCCCAGAGCAGCAGCTCCATCAGCCCCGCTGCGCCGTGCCCGTGGGCGGGAGGGGAATTCCTCCCTTTGGGCCCCGGAGTGGGAACCGAAGGAGATGGGCCAGGGAAATCACCACAGCAGGGCAGGGAGCAACTGCCTTGGTCACACAGCCCATCGCTGGCAGAACAAGGAGCAGAATTAGGTTTCTGCTAGGATATTTAGTCACATCTAAACTAATTTTTCACGGAGCCTCGAGGCAGGCTAGGTGACTTCTTACAGTACTTTTTTTGTCCTATTTTATTATGAGCCTATGGATGAATTAACTGTTACCTGCTAATTAGTGAAAGCAGATGAGGACAAATCCTGCTCAGGCTCACCTCAGCTTGCCTCGGGTAAACTTAATGCTGACCATGACTCTTCCTTGTTTCCTGGCCGGTTAGCTGTTGTGCCAATCTTGATTAACTTGGTAGTTTAAAAACTGAATTCAATTAATTTCATCGCAGAGACAAGCCCTCTGGCCATGTGACTTTGAAGGGAGAGGCACAGAAATTAGACTTGGATCAGTACCTGCATTTCTCTGGAGTCATTGAAATCCTACCAGTAGTTCATAACTGGAAAGTACAAAAATAAAGCTAATAGTTATGGCAAAAGAAATCTCACTGCTGTGTTTCACAGAATGCCATGACAGGCAAAGCATGCTTTGAAGGGAAATACTGTGTTCTTGATATGGTAGAGCCTCTTCTACACATGCAGCACATTAGTAATGGCAAAGAGATTTTCCAATGGATGTCAATTTAGGCAAAATAAGATGGACTAATACAGGTATTCACCTTCCCTGTCAGTTTAATATCAAGATAATTTTATTTGGTAGTTCAATGTAGTAAACTCCCCTTTTCCTGAATACATATTTGCAAAAAATAGGCAATATTGTAATACAGTAATTAGCCATATTTGCCTTTACTACGTGTGAATAAGATTAATATACTAGAGTGTTCAACCTAATTGATCTATTATGTGATAGGGACTCACAACCAGACTGCAAATTACAGTTTAACCCCCCAAAGGGCTAGACTTGTTTAGAAAATGTGTGAGTCTTTAAGAGATAAAATTAATAGAACTGACGTTGACCTAAATATTCAGTGTTATTAATTGTATCAGTGGATTGTGCTGCTTTTATGTGCAACTAGGAAGGCAGTCTTTGGAAAGGAGAGGGTTTATGACAGCAGTGGGAAGGGTGGCTAACAGAAAACATGACAATTATTGCAAGCCAGGTTTTCTGGTTAAAAAAGTGATTGTCACAGGCCCTTAAAATTGCTATTCCATGTGGTTGTGATTAAATAAATCATCCGTGCAGCGCGTTTGGAACATAATGGCTCTGTGGGAAAAAAATGTAAATCAGGTTTTTGTATTAATGAAAACAGTTTAATATGGTTTTAATGACCCATTTTTCAGTCTTCACCAGAAAGTAATTACCAGTTAGATAGTTAGTGCTCTGGGCTTTGTTCTGGCTCTCAGAACTCCTTCAGCCGGTCACCCAGGGGAGTCCTGCCACGCTCTGTGGGCAGCCCTGGGCCAGTGCCCCGGCAGGGCCGGGCTCTGCACTGCTGCAGCCCCTGCCTTCTGCTCCTGGGGCGTGGGGAGCAGCGAGGGGAGCAGCCGTGGTCATGCCCTGGGGCGTGGGGAGCAGCTCCTGGGGCGTGGGGAGCAGCCAAGTCTGTGCTCTGACCTCCTGAGGTGTGGGGAGCAGCGAGGGGAGCAGCCGTGGTCATGCTCCGAGCCCCGGGGCGTGGGGAGCAGCTCCTGGGGCGTGGGGAGCAGCCAGGGCTGTGCTCTGAGCTCCTGAGCTCCTGAGGTGTCGGGAGCAGCTCATGGGGCGTGGGGAGCAGCCAGGGCTGTGCTCTGAGCTCCTGGGGTGTGGGGAGCACCCCCAGCACCAGGCTCGGAGCTCCTGGGGCATGGGCAGCAGCGGGGCCGTGCTCTGAGCCCCCAGTCCCTCACTGTACGGAGGCCTGAGGACAGGCCGCGGCTGCGCCAGAGCGGGGAGAGCTGGTGTGCCTGGTGAGAGACTCCTCTCTGCAGTAGGACGGGAACTGGCACTGGCACTGCCAGAGAACCTTTGTGCAGGGAAACAGAGCCCAGACCTGGCCTGGCCTGGGCAGCTGGGGCCCTGGGGGAGGATGCTGCCCGGAGGGGCCCTGGCAGGATGGACAGGCAGCAGGTTCGAATGGCTGCGACTCCATCCCCAGGAGGAATGAGAGGAGAGATACCAGTAACTGAGGAAACAGGTCAGGAGCCAGGACTTGTGTATTGCTGCCAAAGCCCACTGCCTCTCTGCTCGATTATAAAAATAAAGGTCTGACCAGTGACTGAGGACTTTGTATGTTTGTAATGCTTGGAAAGGTCTAGCAGCCAGTATCAGGAGTGGGATTACTGGATTAAGTTCTGCTGCAATGCTGCTTAGCACTGGTGTTTGCCCTCTAAGAAGGGCACAGAAGTGGATCCTGACCAGGTGAGGCACCTCTGAATTGAGCAAATTAAGGCCCAGTTGGATGCTCAGGGTTTGCACCTTTTTATGTGGGAGCAGGTGTTTCATAATAAAGGGTTCTTTGCTCTTCCAAAGAAAGGCACAATACAGCCAATTCCTCAAGACAGGAATACACAGGGTCAAGAAGATCCATCTTCACTTTAGTAGTATATAACATTGGAACAGCTTGCCGAGGAATATGGTGATTTAATTATCATTGGAAGTTCTGATATCAAGACAGAATGCTTTCCTCTAGGAACCTGCTGCAGAAGCTCAGAATGTGCTCTTTTTGTTGATACTGGATTTGGACAGGATCTGTGTGCTGCACTGGGGTGAAACCCAGGCTGTTGTGATGGTCTCAGGTGTGGTCTGTGCATTTGGAGATCTTTCTGAGCCTTCTGGTGGAGAGAAGGCCAGTGTTGTCTCATACTCATATGGATGCAAAAATAATTAAGGTCCAGATGAAATCTAGAAGTTGCAAAATTTCTGATTTCTGGAAGCTTCTAGGTTAGTGGACTTGAGTGTGCTTGCTGAAGCTTAAACACATCTGGAATGTCTCTTGCTTGGAAGCAAAGGCAGGAGTCTTTTGGCTCTATCACTCCCGGTGAAAGCCAGCTGGTTTGTTGTGCTGTGTCTACCCTACCTGGGGTGCTTCAGGCTGTTCAAAAGTTAAATGTGTGGGTTGATACAAAGCTCTGTGTGACAGCAGCACCTGCATGAGCTGTGCACCTTGTTACTGCAGCTGGCTGGGCAGGGATGTCAGAGCCGATGGCCTGAATGTCCAGTGTATCCCTGGGGGAGTTGTTTGGGGGCAAGGTATGTTTGGGCTTGGTGTTCCTAGCACTTATTTCAGCTTGTAAAATTCACAATATGAGCATGATACCAGTCAACACAGAGGGACGAGCCTGTGTTCAGAGTTCCTGATGCTATTGAGAAATAAAGTAGTTTGAGGGCAGTGAGTGAGAACAGAAAGATTTTGAGGGAGGTGAGGGTCCTTCAGCCTTTATTTATCCATTGTAAAGAAACATGTGAAAGTAAACAGAAATCAATTTTCTGAAAACCCCTCCCAGGTCACCTGCAAGGGAAATAATGTAACACTGCTCAATGCCAGGCACTGCAGATTTTGTCAAGACATAAAGAATCCTGGTGCTTTATTTTTATTTTTGAAGTGAAAGTGGTTCACAAGGTACACCAAGGAGATGATTCAGTGCTTACAGTTGTGACATGTCAGAGGCTTGTAAGCTCAAAGACAACTGTCTTTATTGTGTTTGCCTTTTTATCTTCCAAACTTTGAGCCCCTGTGTTCCTATCATTTTCCCTTTCCAATGTGAAATAAGGAGCATATTCTAAACAATGGTGCTCTTTTGATACATGCCATAATAAAGAAACACTGACTCGGAGAACAGCAGATCATAGCTGTCCACAAAGGAGTACAGAGAGGTGCAAATCCTTTTGGCATGGCACCACAGCAGTTGTTCCTGCTGGCTGATGGAAAGCCAACAATTATTTTTCTCATCTAACATAACAGGGACAAAGGAGCTTCCCTTAGCAGCCCATCTCTGCCCTAATTTATGTTGCAGCTTTTTAGGGAAAGGAGCAAAAGTCATTTTAGGAGCTATTGAAAGATACCTTCCTCTTTTGTAGCTCCTGTATGTTTTTGGCAAGTGAAGTGGAATACATTTGTGGGGCACATCAATGGCAGCAGCCTGGAAAGGGCTCAGGAAGGGCCTAATCACCTCCTCAGTGTGGCACAGCTGCTCTGAGATCTGCCACAGGGGAGTGGGGGCACAGGGGAGGGCAGCTGGGCTGCCCTGTGCAGCAAGGAGGGCACGGGGCCAGCTCAGGGAGCCGGAGCCCAGGCCCTGGGGGGCTGAGTGTGGGTCTGTGCCGTGGGGGCTGAGAGAGTGTGGGTCTGGGCCCTGGGGGGCTGAGAGAGTGTGGGTCTGTGCCTTGGGGGCTGAGTGTGGGTCTGTGCCGTGGGGAGTTGAGTGTGGGTCTGTGCCCTGGGGGGCTGAGAGAGTGTGGGTCTGTGCCCTGGGGGCTGAGAGAGTGTGGGTCTGTGCCTTGGGGGCTGAGAGAGTGTGGGTCTGTGCCCTGGGGGGCTGAGTGTGGGTCTGTGCCCTGGGGGGCTGAGAGAGTGTGGGTCTGTGCCCTGGGGGCTGAGTGTGGGTCTGTGCCCTGGGGGGCTGAGTGAGTGTGGGTCTGTGCCCTGGGGGCTGAGTGTGGGTCTGTGCCCTGGGGGGCTGAGTGTGGGTCTGTGCCGTGGGGGGCTGAGTGTGGGTCTGTGCCCTGGGGGGCTGAGTGTGGGTCTGTGCCGTGGGGGGCTGAGTGTGGGTCTGTGCCCAGGCCCTGGGGGCTGAGTGTGGGTCTGTGCCCGTGCCCTGGGGGGCTGAGTGTGGGTCTGTGCCCTGGGGGCTGAGTGTGGGTCTGTGCCCTGGGGGGCTGAGTGTGGGTCTGTGCCCAGGCCCTGGGGGGCTGAGTGTGGGTCTGTGCCGTGGGGGGCTGAGTGTGGGTCTGTGCCCAGGCCCTGGGGGCTGAGTGTGGGTCTGTGCCCGTGCCCTGGGGGGCTGAGTGTGGGTCTGTGCCCTGGGGGCTGAGTGTGGGTCTGTGCCCTGGGGGGCTGAGTGTGGGTCTGTGCCCAGGCCCTGGGGGGCTGAGTGTGGGTCTGTGCCCTGGGGGCTGAGAGAGTGTGGGTCTGTGCCCTGGGGGGCTGAGTGAGTGTGGGTCTGTGCCCTGGGGGCTGAGTGTGGGTCTGTGCCCTGGGGGGCTGAGTGTGGGTCTGTGCCCTGGGGGCTGAGTGTGGGTCTGTGCCCAGGCCCTGGGGGCTGAGTGTGGGTCTGTGCCGTGGGGGGCTGAGTGTGGGTCTGTGCCCTGGGGGGCTGAGTGTGGGTCTGTGCCCAGGCCCTGGGGGGCTGAGTGTGGGTCTGTGCCCAGGCCCTGGGGGCTGAGTGTGGGTCTGTGCCCTGGGGGGCTGAGTGTGGGTCTGTGCCCTGGGGGGCTGAGTGTGGGTCTGTGCTGTGGGGGGCTGAGTGTGAGTCTGTGCCATGGGAGGCTCCTGAGGCATCTCTGTCCTCTGCCGTGGCAGGCACCCAGCACAGCTGGTTACGGTGCTGCTGAGGAAGGGCTCTGGGACTGTCACCCTTGCTCCTGCAGGCTGGGTTGGGACTCAAAAGGGGCTCTCCTGTCCTATCTCGACCCTGGGAACTGCTGCATGTTCTGTCTTTGGAAGCGCTTTGTAATTCAGACCTTTTTTTGCCTCAAACAGAATGACTTCTGCTGTCCTGTTGTGTGAGTGTTATGGCAGCTCCCTACTGAATGCTGGACTGTGATGGGAGCCTTAAGATGTAACACACATGAAGCAGAAACTGTAAAAGGAAGTTTTGGGGGAGGATCTTTCACATGGTTAGTAACAGTACCTGGTGAGATCCAAGCTGACTGACCCTTACCAGGCATCAATACTGCCAGCTAAGATTCCTTGTGAAATCCCTCCAGGGACAGAAAGTTCACCAGGGGTGGAAAACTTGCTTCCTTTTTCTCCTGTGCAAGGCTCAGGATGAAGCAGGGACATGCCAATGAGTGGCCCTTAATGTAACAGAGGAGCAATGAGGGCTGGAGCCCAGGGTGGCATGGTGTTGTTACAGGGTGAGGAATTCCTGCTGGTGCCCAGCTGAACTTAACGCTGGATTGATCTGGGAGCCCTATCCTGACCAGGACAAAATAGTTAAGAGTTGGTTCTGTGTATTACAGCTTGTGCTGCCTGTCCATTTTAACTAGACAATCATTTTGTCTTCTTGTCCCTAAGGAATCTCTGGCCTTCAAGAAAGATTTTTCTGACTCTCTCTGTGACTGACTTATATGAGGGACACAGATGCTCGGGTCGAGGGCTGGCTTTTCCCTATGGAAGTGTAAGACTATGCCGTGTTTAGTGGCTCCAGCTTCTGACTGAAACCTCTCTAGACTTGACTGCACCATGAGTAAAAAGTAATGAGATTGGCCAGAAACAAAAAAGCCTCAGGAACTCTGGTGCCAGACTGAGCTGCATAGAGTCCCTCGTCCCTGGAAGGCTGGAGAGGGAGTATTTCCATAGCCATAGGGTGTCTGTGCATGAAAAACTTGGCATGTCTTTGCCATGAGGGTTTAGCTCCTCCGTGACTGCCTGCTAACACTGTCTTTGCTGCTTGAACGAGCTGATCTCTGCTATAACCAGTGCAAGTGTCTGTCTTGTCATACCAGATGTGGCACCACTTTCTCAGGCTGGCTTGTTCCTGCTGCTGGTGCTGTGCCCATGACCCCTGATATTCCAGTCATTCACACTGCTGGGACTACCAGATTTTGTCAAAGGATCCTCAAAGTCTGTGGATGCCAGTGGATATTGGTATTTTTAAGCTCCTAGTTTGAAAACATCCCAGAGCTTTTAAATTGCTCTCTCCTTCCAATCACACTGACACTTCATTCTGAAAAGGCTGCATTCATCCCTTTATTTGCCCTGTTAAAGGCTGCTTTGTGGCTCTCTGACATCTATCCTTCCGTTAGGCTGTTGCTGTCTTGTCTCCATGTTTGCTGGCCAGATGGCTGGGATAAGCTCTGTATATGGAAGACACCTGGGGACACCAAAAAGGAGGGTTCTTAATATTTTGGCTGAACAATACTTGATATATCTTGTTTCTGTCGCTGCAGTTTTTAAAAATCTATTTTTAATGTCTGCTTTTCTAAAAAAACAAACACTGGGGGAGGATCAGGCTCCAAGTTAGACCTCAGTGCTGTGACTTTGTGGGACTATTGCAGATTCTTGAGTCCAGTGCTGTGTCCTTTGCTTTGCCCCAGACTCTGGCCCATGCTTCCATATGCTGTTAGTCCTGCTTGTGCCAGGGCTGTGCTCCCTTGACTGACCTGCAGGAAAAGCCAGGAGAGAGTGCTATGGGCAGTGATACACAGAGCTGGAGGGGAAAGGCCAAGCTCAGGGGGTGTCTCTTAATCAGTTTGAAGATTTTTACAGCTGGGGCTTTCTGGAGCTGAAAGATGCTGGGAGGAGGTGGCGATCTCCTGCGAGCAAAGCCCTGTGTCTTCCCACGGAGGTTTGCTCTGCTGCTGCCTAGAGGAGCTTGGGGAGTTCCAGTGCAGCTGGGTGGGAGGAGAAGAGGGATTTGTGGTTGAGCTTCTGGGAATTAAAAAGGGTTGAAATCTTGCCAGCCAAAAATGAGAACCCTTCCAAAACTAGTGTGAAATCCAGGCTCCACTGAAGTCAGTGGCACAGTTTTGTACTGGACTTGAGCAGCATTTTATCCCAGCTGTGTGTGGGAAGTTGGAGTTATGTCCATTGCAGTTTTTGCTGCCGAAGCTCTATAGCACATAAAGGTGTTCCTTTATAGAAAATAAGTGTCACAGCTGCAGTAACAGAGCTCTCAAACTCACATGTCTATGTCCAGACAGCAGAAGGAAAACCTGTGGATATTTGTAGGGTTAAACTCTCTATGCTCCTTTGTATAATCAGAAGAGAGTGTGCTCCAGTATGGACCATTCCTTAATTTTAAATGTGTCTTTTCCTCTGGAGGGAAGCATCTGCTTCATGTCTCCAGGACTGTGTGACCTGCCTGATATGTTGGTGAAGTGAAGGGTATTATAAATACTTCTTACCCATACAGAGAAATCAAATAATTAAAAAGAACCAACTAAAAATGTTTTATTAATTCTATTAGACTAACAAGAACTTGCAGAAATTGGGTATGTATGCAGTTAATATGTGAGTACACACAAGGTAATTTGTCTTTTTTTTTTTTGTAATCTATGATTTTTTAAATTGGGTGCTTTGGTCAGAAGATGGTGCTGTAAATATGTCCAGTTGTCTTTTACACTTCTCTAAGCATCCCTAGTGCAATGTGGTGTTGAACTCTGAAAGCAGATTGCCCTGAAGATCTGATGTGCTGTGAGATCTGCCCTGTGTAGCTCTGAGAAGAGGAATGAATTACATGGTTGAGGAGCTGTCAGGCAGCTTCTGTACCTCAGATGCGGTCTCCGGGCAGTTTGCTATCACCTGATCTTCCCCAGCAATGAGGATTTGTCCTATCCTTTGCCCTTAAATGCCCCTACTCCCCCTCAAAGGGTGTGTTATTTGGGCATAACCCAGACAACTGGTATCAAGTCTCAAGCACTGTTCTTTTACCGGCTGAAACAGAGTTCAGTGAAGCTCCTTTTAATAATGTGAATTCCTGCTGACCTTAGCAGTAAAATATTATGTCTTGCATGCTTGAGGTGACTTGGATGTGTACCCAGTAGGGAAAGCTGTCTGTTGGCATGTCTTCACAAAGCTTTGTCTCAAACCTGAGACTCAAACACAGAATCTAATAGGAGCTGGTGAGTCCAGTAATGATTCCTGAAGGATTGCTGGAGAGTTAACAAACCACTAATGGCTTGCTCTTGGTTGTCTCCAACTGGTGTAGTCTTCACTTAATAGATGTTTTCTTGTATTTGCTTAACAGTAAAAAAATACTATGCAGTTTAAATGCCTGGAGAGCAAAATAAGCTCCAAAAGAAATTGCAGCTAAATGGCGATGCATTTGTGACAGTACATAAAATACATGTGCTAAAAGAGCACTGCCAGGCCATGTAATATTCCTGCTTTGCAATGCCAAGACATGGATCTGGCTTTGAGGCCAGGCTGCTGGCTGGGTTTACAGGTGCTTGACTGCAGGGCACTCTCAGCACACCTGTGAACTGCCCTGGCTGAACTGGCCCGGTGTCACCTCAGGGAATGGGAAACCCGTCCTGGTGCAGCTGCAGGGTGAGCATCATCCATGGGCTGTGGGCACCCCAGTGCCAGACCCTGCTGTCCCCGGGGAGCAGCACTGCAGCTCGCAGACCCCAGGCGTGTGTGGCACCGCTGCTGCCCGGGCTTGTGCCTTCTGCAGAAGAGAGAATTCTGCTTAACAGTTCTGCTACTGTCTTTTTGCAAATAAAACCTTAATGACTAGAGTGGAAAATACTTTAAATTCTTTTTGATAACTTCAAAAATGTTTTCAGTAGCAGCCGAGTTGTCAGAAAATATTTACATAACTGCATCTGTGAACCTACAATATCTTAAGATCTGCAGCAGCTTTGTCACTTCCTTACAAATAGCTGTGAGCGATCTATTATGTAAAAAGGTTCAGTTTAATTTACAGGAAGCTTACATTTTTCTCTAAGTACTGTGTTTAGTTTATCTTGTTGGGTTTTTTAAAACCACTGTGGCTCTTTTTAATGCTTCTCTGCAGAGGTCTGAATGATCAGTAGGGCAATGTAATGCCTTTTTGTGGGCAGGCTGGCTGGAGGGGGGAAGCGAGCAGCCCTTGTGGAGGCGAGCTGTTCTCCAGGCATCCCTTGGCGCTCCTGCCCAGCACCGATGATGCTGGCTGGTGTCTGCAGGGTAAAGCTTCCCCGCTGGTGGCTCTGAGTGACACCATCAGCCGTCCAGGGGTGCGTGTTCACCCCCTTGCAGAGCTCAGGGAAACTTTTGGGACTGAGGATGACTGTGCCTTCACACCTGGAATGGGCAATTCTGGCTTCTCTGTTGGAAAGACCACCAGCCTGGCAAATTCCTGCTAACTTCAGTGTAGTTATTTTTCAGGTAGTTTATTTGATCCAAAAATATTTAGGTCTGTGTGGTGACTTTTAAAAAAAAGTAATAGGCAGTATTTTTGTTTCAAGGCCTGATGTTGATGCTGGTTTAATGCAGTTTTCCAAAACTGCTGGAACTAGTTGAAGCCTGTGTGGTTTGATTCCAAAACAAGTGGATGGTGTTAATGTAAATTAGCTTTTTACATTAGAACTGACTTTTAATCTCTCCCCTACATATTTAACTTGAATGATAAAGCTGTCCCTTGGTTGAACTGGTCTGAAACAAGTAAATTGTCTTAAACTTGTACCTTACATTGTTCTGAATGTGAGTTTTATACGGACCCAAACAACTCGATATCTTTAATTGTGTTATGTAAATTTGACCTCCCCAAGTTGCAAAGCTTCCCTCAACAACTCGAGGCTTGTTGGCATATGTCCCTAATCAGCCGAAAACAATCAGGGACACTTCCTGAGGCTGCTTTGTTCTTCTCCACTGCCATGTGTATTGTGTGTGGTCACGTTCTCTAAGTGTGTGAAGACTTACTCACACTGTGGGAATTTCTCCTCTATCTGCATTGCTGATGGAACCAGCTATTCAGACATATTTCTCCCTTAAGTGTAAAGCTAGACACAATGATAATAATGGGACCAATTATTTTTTCCTCGCAGTGTCCCAGATCTGACTTTCCCTAGGGACAATACAATGTCTCTCTCTATTTTATTTCTTTTCCCTCCTAAACACTGGATGATAAATTACCAAGGAGAAGATTGAGAGAAATGAGCGATCTTTCTCTCAAACATGGTAATGAAAGAATTACATGTTGCTATCCAAATAATAACTGAAGCATTGCAGCAGTGAAGGCAGATTTTGGGCTGGTGCAGCATTCCCTGTAGAAAGGGAACATGTTGGCAGAAAGTACAATTTCCATGTGTACTTTCATTCAGCGGAGGATAAAGATATGGGGTTGCTGATACTGGAGAGAAATTTGCATGGGAAGGGTGACTTTCCTAGTTCTACTATCTAGAGTTACTTGAAATTGAAAATGGTATATTTTTTGAGGAGGAGAAAACAAACTTTGTGGGTTTGGTTGTTTGGGGTTTTCGTGGTGTTGTTGGTTTGGTTGGTTTTTTTGGTGGTTTTTTTTTTTTTTTGGTTGTTTTTGCTGGTTTTTTTTTTGTTTGTTTGTTTTTTGTTTTTTGGTGGGTTTTTTTTGTTGTTTTGGGGTTTTTTTGCTATTGTTTTGGCTTGGGTTTTTTTTTTTATTATTTTTAAAGAAGGCCTGTCCAAAGAAAAACTCTGCAAACTTCATTTTCTTGAAGGTAGTGTTTGAAAATATTTGGTTTAGGGTTTCTTGCTGAAAAGCCAGAAACCTGTCAGAACAGACCAAGCTGAAATGTTGGACAAAGACAGGGACATTTTTCTGAGCAGATTCAGTAATGCAACAGTTTTACTATTCCCAGTTTGCCAAATACAGCATCTGGCAACATTAGGTAGCCCTATGTACTTTTTTCTTTGTAAAAATGTGGAAATAAATGCACTGTTAAAAGTTAAAATAAAAGAATAGGAACAAATAGAGTTCAGTGAGTTAAAACTTGGGTTAGGAGAATTGCTTGGTGCTGCCAGTGAGAAGAGCAGTCCACTTCCATGCACTCCCAAATGTTGACTGTAATCTCAGTTTCTGGTATTGATTTAACTCTTTTATATCCCAAGAGCTGCAGCAGGAGCACTTCCAGTCTCTCTTCCAGAGGGATGAATAACAGTCAGTTCCCTAAAGAGCTGAATTCAGTGTTTTCTGGTGACCCAGGTGAATGCAGCTGCAGTCTGCTCTGCTGGGAGAGCTCTGCTCCCTCCTCCAGTCCCTCTGACCTTTTCTGACCAGCTCCCTCACACATGGCCAAACCCCAGTCTCTCATCACACACTGAGAACAAACCAAATTTGATTGCTGTCTCACAAAGGTATGCAAAGCCCACTGGATGGGAATAGAATTCACTTTGCCAGTAGTTTCTTTAAAATAATTGGAAGAAGTTGCTGCACTTCACGCAACCCTTGGATTATGAGAAAGGACATTTTCCAGCCTAGCAGAGCCATCCAGCTTGGCAAGACTGTTGCTCTTCCCCCATCCCAAAGTGCTGGAACTTCATTATGAGTTTACTTCACCCTGCACAAGCTTGATGGTTCCCCAGGGTGCAGCTTCCTGACGAGCCTTGCTGCTTTATAAATGTGTTCTCCTACCTCAGCTCTTGTGTAAGACCCAGGGTTAACTCTTCTAAAGCTCCACAGTGTGCATCTCTTCAGCTTTGCTACACTAGTGAGTTTGCTCTCACATTATTTTTAAATTTCTAATATTGTTCTGTGCACCTCCAAAAAACTTACATCCCTCTTCACTCTGTTTTAAGACTTAGAGTTCTTTTTTTCTCTTATTTCCTAAGAAAAGAAAACATTTTCAAGATTTTTGAAATATTTATTTAGGTTCAGATATTAAATGGACGAACATTTAGGTAACCCAGTGTGTGATTTCACCAGTTATTTAATATATGAAATTGGGCAGGAATTTGAAGCCACTGGCTTGGATAGCCGCCAGGCTGGGTTTTTTTAGGTGCCCAACTCCTGGTTTGTACTACCTTGATTTTTTTAGAGCACCTCAGTTCTTGATGTTGCACTCATGGGCAGCATTAATAATGGCTCTTCTATTACTGTAAAGGACCAAAATTGTGATCACCTGTGAAGCACAATACTGTTACTGTGTGTACTTCCATGTAATGAGGGTTTTTTGTGTATTTTTTTCAAAGTGCCTGTTTAAGGATAGATGTCGGTACTCTGAATTTGAATGTGGAAGTAATCTGCTTGTAGAAGTGTTTTGTGGCTGTGTTGTATCTTTTGGACATATATTTAAAGATGAGTTTTACAGGAATCTAAAATGAATGAGGGAGTGAACAATAGATCAAATTTTTTGTAGAAGTAGAAATAATCATGGGTGCCAATTGGAAGCTTAGATGCTGCTTAACTAAAATTGATTTTGAACACTGAGGATTAAATCATGAGATGGAGACTTGGATGTCGTTTCAGTTCTCAGATCTGCTATTTCATTGAGTAACTTGTGCAAGTCACTGAATCTTCTGGTGTCCCACTTCCCCTTCATAAAAGGAGGCAACAATGCTGCTTTTCTCTTGGGTTATGAGGCCTCTGGGACAGGAACAGCCTGTTAGTTTGAGCATGTGTAGTACTTAGCACAATGGGGTCCTCCTCTTAGAGATAATAACAACAACATGTGTGACATTCACAGAACACAATTTATCTTTCATCTTCTAATGCACTGGAGTTCCCAGATTGCCATAGTGTTTTCTTTTTTAGATGTGAGGGATCTTTTTTTGTCTTGTGAGAATGCAGACTGCTTTTTGTCTTTCTATCCTCTTGCCATCTGAGAGGAGGGAGGTGTGTGGGATAAATACAGTGATATAGTGCTCAGTTTTCTGAAGGGTCTCCTTGTGAAGGTTGTCAAGATGACTTCCCAGTTTCAAAAAAATCCACCCTGGCAAGGAAAAGTACTTGTGATATACAGAGAGAATTGCTTCTATATTCATGGTTTATGGTGCACCACATGCTAAAGACCAAGTAGGACCATCTTGAGCATTGCTGTACTCCAAGGTAAATTACTTGGGTTATATGTAATATTTTGCAGTGTTGGGGACAGCCTCAGAAAATATAAGGCCTTACAATGTGGGGATAGAAATTATTGCCAAAAATCAGTTAAATCCATGAGGCCAGTATCTACAGAGTGTTAAGAGATGCAATGGGGGAAGTGCCTATTTATTGTAAATAGCATCAGGTGGACTGTCAGAAGAAAAACCGAAATTTTTGAAAAAGATATTTAAGGGTAAAAAATATCTCTTATGCTCACAAGAAGTGGGAAGGGTCTTTTGCCACAGCTGACTTTAAAAAAATAAATATTTGGGATCCTAAGTATCTCAAAGTAGGAAGTAGAATTGAGCTGGAGAGATCGTGTCATTAAAGAGTGGGACATTCAGCTGGTCTGTAGATGTACAACTTCTTCCCACATCCAAGTCATGGACCAGCACATCTTAAAGGGGTAGATGGGCAAACTTCCCATTCAGCAGATCTATTCCTTGTGCTGTTTTAGAGTTGTGCTTTGAGATGGAACTCAGCAGACTGTGGAAACATGAGTGGCTTTGTTCTGCATCTCTGCAGCTCAATGGAAAATCACTGGCTTCTCCTTAAAGCTAAAAAGCTGCTCTGAGCAAATGCAAGCAAAGTTTTTGTAAATTCCATGTGTTGAACTATTTTAGCAAGTTTTTCCAAGTAGTCTTAACACAGGATGCTTCTGTTCTTCTGAGTCAAAAGTTGTAGGATGACTTCAAAAGAGAAAAATGCCGATTGGGTTAAGGAGAGCTTATTCTTAAAAATCCTTTACAGGGAATCAAGTGGGAAATGTTTAATTGCTGATACAGTGCACAGGTAAGCAAATTTACTTCCTGTAACTTCTCTGACTGTTCTCAGAAGCTGCTGCTCCCAAAGAAGGGTGCTGGACTCCAGAAGCCCAGAGTGGCAAGTACAAATGGAGATGCTCTGGGTGCATTCTCTGAGGCTGGCAGTGGTGTGGCCTCAGCCCATGATGAACCACGATGTGCCCCTGTTGGGCTGCAGCTGCCCTGAGAGCTGTGCCTTCATCCAGGACTGCTGCAAGAGGCTGCGCAGGCACAGCAGTGAGAAAGCACCATGGCAGAGCAGTGTTGGCCTGAATGCAGCCAGCAGCGCTGAGACACTGGGTTGGGATGGGTAGAGTTGTTCCAGCCAAGAGGCAAGATTTAGCAAAAGGTTCCATTCTTCTTGCCACAGACACATGTGGAGCTGTCTTGAGTCTAGTAAGAATTTTACAAGTTTTATAAGTCATAGTTTATTGAGTTTGGGAAAGAATTTAATATGGCATTGTGATCTTGGAAACTGTTTTTCTCTGAAATAATTTTTTAAAGTAAGCTCTGATTTTGTGATAACAAGTGAAAGAGAAGCTAAGTATTTTTGGGGGGGGTTTTTTGAGTTTTTTTTTGTTTGTTTGTTTGTTTTTAAATACTGCTTCTCTTCTTTGGAGTGTCCTCCTGTACTACTCTCTTTGGTTGCACAGTGGTATTTTCTTCTGAGTGATAAACAACCAGAAAGCTGAATCAGCACTTTGGAGCAGCATGAATCTGGCTTAGCTTTGCTTTGGAGAAAGTTCTTTACCAGGTTGCATAATGGCTGTGGAATGGAACAAATAAAGGGAGCACCATTTATGAACCATGTTGGCCATGGAAAGTGATATATTTATTTAGATGAGCAGTTTAGGTAAGTGAAGGACTCCTTAGGACACGGGCAGTGCTGCACATCACAGCAGGCATTCAGAGGGAGGGGTTTGCTTTGGGCAGCCCTGCATTTGGGAGATGCAGCCCTGGATGTCAGTGTTATTTCTATCTGCTGAGCACTGGGGCTACTGATAAAAATGAGAAATTGTGATAATTTTATAACCGTTTGTGAGGTTCAGCCTGTAACTTACGCTACTATTTAAAGTGTCCCATTGAAATTCTCTTGATTTGGTTAAGCTCAATGAATTTTACTGCTGGACTTGATTGCTGAGGGGAGAGTGCTCTATATCAGCCCTACTGGTGTAAGCTGAAGTTGAAAGCATTTGGGTGTGAAACAAAAGCAGGGGACTGGAGAGACATTGGAAGGGAGATGACAGAAGACCTAGTGTAGACACACAAGGCTAACAAGCATTTCTGCTTTTAAAATGCCTTTCAGAAAGAATGGCTGCTTTCTCAGCATTCCTTCCAAGGGTTAAGAAGTGCAGTCACTGGAGGCTGAAACCTAAGTTCATTCCCAACAGGAAAACTGGATATAGACCTCAAAGCCCCTGATGACCAGTTCTCTATTCAACAGTGACACCTCCATCTTCTCTTGCACCTTCTGCTGAATTATAAGCAGGAATAAAGCTTGTACAGCACCTGGACATGCACCTTCCTCATGGGCGTAGCTGAGAAGAGCAGTTTGATCAGAACTCCACAGATGTGACAGGGCTGAGGAGGGGGAGGAGAAGGGGTTAAACACCTGCTGGCACAGTCTCGGTATGAAGGGTCTGCCACACAAGTGAGTCACACTTCTGCTCTCCTTTGCATACGTCAGTTCTCAAGACACCAACGCCACAGAGGAGGATGATGTTGATTGACACAGCCCTAACAGAAGCTGCCAGCAAAACCAGCTGGCTGCTGTGCTGTACTTGTTAGCGGGCACAACATTTGGAAAAGCCCAGAGTAAAAAACCACCATCTCAAAATCTGCATCTGATCCACAAATGCGAATTTGAGAAACAGGACTGCCAGAAAGTGATTCTCACTCATTGCTAGCGTGGGTTTGCCTGGTGGTGCAGCCTGGAGCAAGAGCAGCTCTGGGGAGAGTCTGAGACAGGTGTGCTGCTCCGGAGCACAGTGAGCAACATCCCAGTAACATTTCCTGAGGAGCTGGGGGAGCAATCACTGATGAGAAATGCTGAGCATCAGTCATGGCAGGTCAGTGTCTGACTCCTCCTCGGCTTAGGGTCTGCCTTTGTTACGTTTCTATTGTTTCCCCAGATGAGGTATGACAAATGCAGAGATTCCCAAGAGAGGTACTGTCCATCCTGAATATGTGAGTAGCTCTCATTATTGTTAATGGGAGTTGCATGTGCTCAAAAAGCCAAGACTCCCTTGTGATGCCTTGAGATAGAAGACTAATATCTAAATGATGTGTAATTATTTGAGCAAATGGTGTAACATGTGATGTCTTTGTTAGGGCATTGTTGTTCAGAGAATCGTCCCAATATAATTTTTCCCTAGGAAAATGACCACACACACAAAGTAACAAACTGTTAATTTCTGTTTTGTTTTATTTAAACACTCTGTACTCCCTTCTTGTTTTCTAAAACTTTGTTTCTAGCTTCTAAAACTTATAAACGATGGGAGTCTGGCCCTTCAGAAATAATGTGGTAACACACCGGTGGCTATGCTCTGTTCAAGAATGGAGCTGGATTAGTGAAGAATGTCTACATGGCAATCAACTCTGCAGAACTCTTCCTCATGCAGTCAGGTTCAATGTTAAAGTATCACAGGTGAACTATCCCTAATGAGAAATGAAGTTTTTTAAAGAATAAATTTTTCCCTCTTTTTCCATGGCAATGAAGCTGATTTTTGGTGATCTTTAACTCCATGTGAGCTCTGACTGAGCTCAGGGTGCTGTTAGGCACGTGCAACACAAGATCAATGTGACCAGAAGGTACAACACACTTTGCAAAGGAGAAACTTCTTGGTTGCAGTGTAGCTGTTTGAGGACAGCAGACGAGCAGTGGAAGGGCTACTCGCCCTCATCCTTGAGGACAGAAGCAAAAATATCATTAAGGATTGTAGGGTGGAAGCTTGTTTGGCAGTGGGGTTCCTGGCCCCTGCACATTCGATTCTGATTCGTTTCAGAGATGGGATGCCAAGTAAACCTAATATGCGCCATGGCAAATGCTATACCCTGTGCCTAAATGGGCCGGACAAATGAAGCTGTCACGCTTTGCCCTTCCTTCCTTCTCCTCCGTGGGGCAGAGAGGTCTTTAGAGATCAGCCTTTCCTTCCCCAGCGGTTTCGGCTGGTGTTGTCGCTTGCTGCTGATACCCCTTGGCCAATCATGCATTGCTGATCACCATTCAGGTGAGGGACAAAGGAGGGAGCTTAGCAGTCAAGAGGATACTGATGAGAGGGGAAATTGCTTATTTCAAAGGCTTTTTACGCGTTCTTCTCCATCTTGACAACAACAGACTTATCGCTCTCCTTTCATCCCCCGTGCAGAGTCAGGCGCTGCCCATTATGAGGAGCTCTGAAGGAACCCTCCTCTGCTCTTTGTTCGCCTCTCTTGGCCGGTGCGTGCCAGCGAGAGGGCGCTGGGGCATCTGCATGGCCGAGGAGGGAGTGCTGGCCAGCGCCAGTGCCTGGAGAGGCTGCCAGCCGCGTGGGCTTGAAACTTGTCATAAAATGGACACGAGGGAGAAAGAAGGCAATAAGGGCAAAATGCCACAGAAAACTCACCGGTGTTTTGAAATATGCTGACTGCCTACAGCATTGACTTTCTATTATTGCATAATCCAGCCTGGACTGCTCTGTTTTACAGCTGCATGGTTAGCTGGAAAATTGCAGAATTTCTTGGAAAGTAGCTCAGTTGTTCTCTCCCTGCACTCCTGGATGTCTGTTGTGAAGTTCAGTGCTGGCAGCTAACGTTGCTTGCATGCCATTTGTCTGATACCAGTGGCACAGCTTAGGGTGATACAGCTGCTTTCCAACTTTGCTTCTTTCCAAGGGTTGCTCAGGCTCTCCCTATTTCCTGCATAGTTTTTGTTGGTATTTGTCACTCCTAAAGGGCCACCACCCCCATGTGAGGCCTCACCTGCACTTCTTTCACCCCAAAGGACTTGCAATTGCGCACAGAAAATAGATCTTTTAGGAACTGGGAAGGGGCACTGGGGCCAGCCCTTTAGAAATAGGGCTTTGTGGAAGACTTGCAGCTGAACATAATCAGTAGTGTAATCTTCTGGCTTCTTCATTGCAGGGACAAAGAGACTTTTTTCCAGGTTTCAGATGTTGTCGTTGCCACCCACTGCATGGTGACCAGTCTGTCTTGCCGTGTAGCTGTGCCAACTTGTACCCTTTTATAGTCCCCCTTCAGTTACCTATGCAATTTTTGGCTGTCCTGGAATCAGATCCCAAAAGGTTTAAGGTAGGTTAACTGTAAATTCTTGGATTGGGATACTTTTGTGTTCACTCTCAACAATTCCAGCAATTGTTATTTTGGAAATACATGACTCAATGGAGTTACAATACTAAATTTTAAAGTGTGAAGTGTTTCATTACACTTTTCTGAGTCAACATAAATGTTTTGTGTCTGGGCAGCTCAGCTATTAAGTGCAGGTTCTTGAGGAGTGGTGTTTCACAGGGACATTATCTGGGAGACAACTGTTCTTGCTCTGTGGTGGGGCCCTGGGCAGACTGGCTCCTATGAGGCATCACAGATTAACCAAAATCTGACCCTGGGCAAGAGCAGGGCCTATGTTGGCCTCCTTCTTGAATGACAGTAGTGAGACTGGTGGCAGACACACACTTGAAGTCCTGCACTGTGCCTGAGCAAAGTGTCTCGCATTTTCCAAAGGATCTCCTACAGAAATGGTATTTTTCACTGGAAGAACTTCTCTGTACTTTTACATAGTTAATACAGGCTTATGAGGGTTTGTTCCTGGTAGAGGTAAAGGTTCTTCCCATTTTGGAAGGTGGAGAATATCAACTGTCATAATTGAAATTCTGCTGTTGATGTGTTACGCATAAAAATGTGTTTGGTCAGCAAATGTGGTTCAGAATTGTAACACTCTCAAACTGCTCCCTGCTGTACACAGAAAGGCTGTGAAATGGCATTTTTATCAGTCAGTGAAAGCTCAGTTAATTGGCTCCAGTCAAGTTTCTGTATTGTTCTGGTAATCTGAATTAAACATTGGTTTGACTACATATGTGGCTTTATCTTCCTTGAAGACATAGGGTGCTCAGTCAGACAGTAGCGTCAGCTTTGAAGTTAAGTTATTCATAGCTCAAGGATTGATTCTGACATTAACACTGTTTCCCTACACTCCTTGAAAATGCATCCCACCACCCCATTCTTTCAGTTCCTGCTTTAGTATTAATTTTAAATATCTGCAATTTCATAGTGAAAATAAAAGCTCCTCTCCTACTCTACACATGAAAGGTTGAAAAGACCAAAACTAGAGCTATTAACAGAGAATGTCGCTTTTTAAAGAGTATCTTCTTGCTCATGTTTATAAGTTACCAGCTGTCATTTGCCTTCATGTAGAGTTGCTTTGCCACCTCCATCTGTGAAGAGGTTCTGTCACTTCACCCCAGGGCTGGGGCAGAGATTCCTGCAGTGGAAATACTGAAGGCTTAACCATACAAATATTTAGCCTGGATCTTGCAAGCCCATGTTTATTACTGACATACATGCCTAATAGCTTAGAGTCACCCACTTAACTAGCCTTTGCTTTTAGCTGGCAGGTACAATTGGGTTAAGTGACATTTCCTTCTCTCTTTTCTCTTTTTTCTTTCTTTTCTTTTCTTTTTTTTTTCCTTTTACAGGGACATGTGGGGGAGGAAGCATGACTTTATTCTGAACTTTCTTCTTGTTTCTTTAAGGAACTTTTTGTGTGAGAAAGACTTGATGTCAGTGCACAAAAAAATGACTTAAGATCTGCATTCTTTTGCCACAGGAATAAATGAACAAAGTTTGCAACTGAAAAGGCATTTTTACACCTTTTGTTGTTTAGTAACGTAGAAATCCCATTATGCTTCATGCATAGCCCTAAGGAATGTGCAAACAAGTATTAGATCAATGGCATGTCTCTGCAGCTTCTTTTATCATGAGTATTTAAAATTGAATATTCAAACATTCATTCATATTTCAAACATCTGTCTCAAATAGTGGATTTGTGTTGGAGTATGTTTTATTGCCAATAGATAGGTTAAATGTAAAGCTTTTAAATGTTTTATAAGTCGCAGATGCTTAGCTATGGTCTTGTAACAGTGTTTGCAGGTTTTTTTTAAGCAACAAAGTGGCAAATCAGCAATAAGCTCTGAAGGGTAGCCAGGGAAAAAGAGTTTAAAAAAAGAAAGGTACCCACCTGAAAGAAGGCATGTGAAAAGTTGGTGTGTAATTCAGAAGAGCCATCTCGGCTTCAGTCAGTGACAGTGGGGTCTGCATCACTTATGGACACTTAAACTCCTTCCTTCCTTCCCCGGGTCTCCCCTCAGGAGAGAGGACCCGAGCAGTTTGGCCATGGCCTCATCCGCACTGCAGCGGCTCTGCTGCGGGGCAGGGCACCGGGGTGGGTGACAGGGATGGGTAACCCAGGCAGATAAACCAGCGTGGGTGACAGGGATGGGTAACCCAGGTGGATAAACCAGCATGGGTGACAGGGATGGGTAACCCAGGCGGATAAACCAGGGTGGGTGACAGGGATGGGTAACCCAGGTGGATAAACCAGCGTGGGTGACAGGGATGGGTAACCCAGGCGGATAAACCAGCGTGGGTGACAGGGATGGGTAACCCAGGTGGATAAACCAGCGTGGGTGACAGGGATGGGTAACCCAGGCGGATTAACCAGCGTGGGTGACAGGGATGGGTAACCCAGGTGGATTAACCAGCGTGGGTGACAGGGATGGGTAACCCAGGCGGATAAACCAGGGTGGGTGACAGGGATGGGTAAGCCAGGTGGATAAACCAGCGTGGGTGACAGGGATGGGTAACCCAGGCGGATAAACCAGGGTGGGTGACAGGGATGGGTAACCCAGGCGGATAAACCAGCGTGGGTGACAGGGATGGGTAACCCAGGCGGATAAACCAGCGTGGGTGACAGGGATGGGTAACCCAGGTGGATAAACCAGCGTGGGTGACAGGGATGGGTAACCCAGGCGGATAAACCAGCGTGGGTGACAGGGATGGGTAACCCAGGTGGATAAACCAGCGTGGGTGACAGGGATGGGTAAGCCAGATGGGTAACGGGGATTGGTAACCGGTGCGGGTGACAGGGTTGGTAACCGGTGCGGGTGACAGGGTTGGTAACCGGTGCGGGTGACAGGGTTGGTAACCGGTGCGGGTAACCAGCTCTGCTGGCGCATGTGCTCCTCCTTGCTGGCTCCCCGGCTGCGGGGCAGCATTCAGGAGAGGCTCGGTCCCTGGGCCGTGTCCCTGGGCCGTGTCCCCGGGCCTGCTCCTCATGCACCTCCTCAGCCCCACCTCAGCTCATCCCTGTCTCTGGGCTCTGTCCCTTGACTGCGCTTCCAAGGGACACAAAGCAGACGTGCTCATGCGCTCCTGTGCAGAACGGATGATTAAATGTCAGGGTAAGGGGAAGGCAGGGTGAGGTGGTTGCTCCCCATCCAAATTAATAAAATTCAGCCTTTTTTGAGCTCTATTAGCTGTTTTACCTGGACTGGTCCCATCCTAGCTGTGGGAGCTCCTGGTGCAGAAGTGCTGCAGTGCCTGAACATGAAGCTGGCCTTGGTGGTTTCCCCAGTGCTTGAGCAGATGTGTCACCATGTGCATCTGTGCTAAGGGTTCTCTCAGAGGAAAATGTCCTTATGTTGAAGAGATGTTCAACATTAGAATTGAAAACACGTTACTTTTTGTGGTGAAAATATTTTTCAATGACAGGAAAGCTTTTATTTATTATTAAAGCATTCCTGGTGTTGGTGAGATTTTTGCTGTCTCTCTGGAGTATAGGCTGTAGCAGGGAAATACAGCAAGTCTCCAGTCCTTTAAAGAGTTTTTCATATGTTCATGTTGTGAATTCTGACTTTCAGCCATAAAAAAAACTTTTGTAAAACTATGACTTTAAAAACAAATTAATATTCAAACAAACCAAATAAAAAGCAAAGAGAATACATTTATTTTATAAAAAGGCACCTCTACTTTTTGTTGAGCCCATTATATCTGGAATTATTATACTGAATACTTCATAGTTCATTTTGCAAAAATAACAGATTAGAGATGTCTTAAAAAGGCCTCTCTTCTGGCAATAATTTCCTGAGAGTTAGAATTCTTTTTTCTTTCATTTTTAATTTTTTTTTTTCTGTCAGGACACTAATAACTGTTTCTGCACCACTTTCTGTTGTTCTCATCTTGCTTGCAGTTAAACTTAAGGAGTTAACTTTAGTTTTTGTGGGTGCAGATACTTCAGCATCTGAACATCTGGCCTTTACCAAAAGATGCTGGCAAAATTTGTCTTGCTTGTGGATTTTCTGCATGTATATTTCCACTTTCAAACTGTAAAACAGTGTGGAGTGGTTCAACAAAGTTCTTAAATTTAATAAGTTCCTAATCTGTTTACAATAGGCTGAAATAAGACTTACTTTTAACAAAACTGGTGTTTAACATTTAGCTTTTTGTAGACTGAACCAATTAAGATGGCCCATTTTGTTAAGCCAGTAAAAATGTGTGTATAAACAAGATCTCTACAGAGGGCACTGCATCAGTTTTTAGGTGATCAAGCTTTTTTTCTCAGAGATCTACTTTTTGATCCAAGTATTTGCACCCAAATATTGCAGCTTTGTAGTAATCAAGACTGCAGCTCCCTGACAGGTTTGATGTGTGTTTCCTGTAATTGAAACAGGACAAACAGAAAGCCGGGTAAATGCCTTCATGTGTGATCTGCCGTGAGGGGACCGAGCCCTTACAGCACCGTGATGGATGTGGCAGATGGAGGACCCTCAGTTTCCACGTCAGTGCCTGCAGCAGAGTGCTCTCCCTGCCCTCTCTGGAGTGTGGTGTGTCTGTCTGGGGTTTATGCAGGTTTTCCGTGCCGTGCTGTGCTCCCTCCCTGCTCGGTGTCTCAGCAGCAAGCCCTGTCCCAGGTGCTGCCCCTGTCCCTGTGCTCCGTGCCCCAGCCCTGGAGGCTCCCAGGCCGGGCTGCTCTGAGCAGCCTGACCAGCCAGGGTGAGCCTGCCCGTGGCAGGGCATGGAATGGGATCATCGTCCAACTCGGCCCAGTCTGTCACCTCTGGGGCCTTCACCCTGGAGTGGGATCATTGTCCAACTTGGCCCAGTCTGTCAGCTCTGGGGCCTTCAACCCAGAATGGGATCATCGTCCAACTCGGCCCAGTCTGTCAGCTCTGGGGCCTTCACCCTGGAATGGGATCATCGTCCAACTCGGCCCAGTCTGTCACCTCTGGGGCCTTCACCCCAGAATGGGATCATCGTCCAACTCGGCCCAGTCTGTCAGCTCTGGGGCCTTCACCCTGGAGTGGGATCATCGTCCAACTCAGCCCAGTCTGTCAGCTCTGGGGCCTTCACCCTGGAGTGGGATCATCGTCCAACTCGGCCCAGTCTGTCACCTCTGGGGCCTTCACCCCAGAATGGGATCATTGTCCAACTCAGCCCAGTCTGTCAGCTCTGGGGCCTTCACCCCGGAGTGGGATCATCGTCCAACTTGGCCCAGTCTGTCAGCTCTGGGGCCTTCACCCCGGAGTGGGATCATCGTCCAACTTGGCCCAGTCTGTCAGCTCTGGGGCCTTCACCCCGGAATGGGATCATCGTCCAACTTGGCCCAGTCTGTCAGCTCTGGGGCCTTCACCCCAGAATGGGATCATCGTCCAACTCAGCCCAGTCTGTCAGCTCTGGGGCCTTCACCCCGGAATGGGATCATCGTCCAACTTGGCCCAGTCTGTCAGCTCTGGGGCCTTCACCCCATCATGGTGGCTCTTCCAGCTGCTGCCTGCCCCCTCTCACGGGGTCCATGGTGGCTCTTCCAGCCGCTGCCTGCCCTCTCTCACAGGGTCTATGCCCCAGTCCTCTTCAGGGGATGTCCTGGCCCCGGCAGCAGCTCCTCATCTGCACTCAGCAGCTTCCAGCTTTTCCAGCTCAGTGCTGCTCCCTGATGTGTTCTCACAGTCCATATTTCCTGCAGCCTGTTCACTCAGGCTGGTACCAGAAGCAGCAGGATCTCGGGAGTGGTGATATCCCAAGCCTTGGCTCTTCTGCCTGCTGCTTTAGGGAGCAGGGGAGGAGAACATCCAGCTCAGTCCCTGTTGAGCCAGGCTGGAGTCCGCTCTGTGAACACGGTGTAAGAGAATGGTGCTGATTTGCTCTTCCCCAAAGGTTTACAACCTGGCCAAATGTGATTTTCTTTTTCTTTTTTTTTTTCTCCTTTCTTTTAAATTAGTAAAATGCATAGTGAAATCCCTGTTACCAGCAAAATCCCTCTGCTGAAATGTAAGGGACAATTCTGCTGGGGAGCTATCTGTGCCTTGAGGCAGTCAGCAAGAGTTCGTTATAATGCCTGTGGAATGATGTATATTCCTGAAGTTGTTTTCTTAAAAGTACATTAATATTTCTTGCAGAACCTATCAAAAGAGAACGCAAAAATTGAATCCAAAATGTACCTGGCATGAAACGTTGTCCAAACTTTTGCAAAGCTGTAAGTAACTGAAAACAGAGCTGGTAAAAGCTTTCATTGCTAGCTTTGTCCTTAATAACAGCTAATACAAACAGAAACTGCTGCAGTGTTTTTGGAAAGATACTCAACTTCTGCTTCTGCTTTCAGGGATTAGGAAAACACCCATGGTGGGAGGCAGATTATCTCACATCTGTCTACTTCAAGGCTTCTTGTGTCTTTCTCTGAAACATCTGGTACAGGCTGTTGTCAGAAGAACATCAACTAATTTATATGTGCATGTGTTTTTTATAACTCATTAGCAGGGGCTGGTACTTTTTTTCAGTGAATTTTTGGTGAATTGGTAAATTATTTTAGGTGAATCAAAACAAATGGTTTGTTGCAGCCCAGAACACTTGAAATATGTTTGTAGCTTTAAAAAGATCTGCCCAAGTAACTGTTTTTTTTTTTTTAATTTGGCAATTATTTGGCATCTGAAACAGTAATATTTTTTTGGGATGAGCTAAACCAGAAAAAATTTGTCACAGCAAGGAATTGCAAGACATTTTGTTTTGAAAGAAATAGGTTTATTTTTTTACTAAGACAAAAAGTTTTCATTTGGCTCTTAAATATATTTTAAGTATGAAAATTTTACTAGAAGGAAACTTGAAGAAATGTAATGCATTGATGTTTGACTAAGGTCCTGAACTTTTTTTTTTGCTGGAAAAGTTAATAGTGGGATAAAGTTGGTTGTGCCAGCATTTTGATTTTTCTGAAAACCTCTCCAGTCTAATTTTTGAATATTACCTGGCCTTAAGCAGTGACCATTAGCAATGCACTTGGCTGGATGGCCACAAACCTTTTGTTATGCTGAATTTCATCTGCTGAATGAGGGTCTGATCACACGGGACACAAGGGGCAGCTTCAGAGGCAGCTCTGCAGCTCAGGGTCCTGTCCAGTGGGTCAGTGCTGGAAACACCTGGAGCTGAAATGCCTTTAATGGATAGCATTAATGTGTGGAGCCCTGACTGTGGGGCTCACTGAGATGGAGCCTGTGGCTCCTGGGCCCAGTGGAGCCAAGCAGCAGCAGCTCTGCAGGAGCAGGGCAAACAGCCCAGTGCCTCAGCTCAAGGAAGGCTTGCACCTGCAGAATCTTGTTGCCAAAAAGTGCAATAAAGGGTGGTTTTGCAAAGCCAGGCTGTGATGCAGATGTCACCTTAGTGTTGGACCCTGCTGGCCTTGGCACTGTTGCTTTTTCCCAAGCAGGGCAAAAACCTCCAAAACCTTAAACTTTTGAATACCTTTAAATATCTTTACTCTTAAGCATCCCTGCCATGGCTAAATGTACAAATCAAACGTGACAAATAGTGAAGTTAATTAGTCAGCTGCTTTTCCACTCTTCCTTTCTGCAGAGAAGTGATAAAAATAAATATAAAAGTCCGATCTAAGGTCCACGAATTTAAGAGTAAGAGGTAATTTTTAAAAATAAAGATCTGCTCATAGTGGTTTTCTTTCTTCAAGCTTTAGTCTCCTATCTGAAGGCTGACCTCTATTTGAATGAGGGAATCAAACTCTTTGGTTAGTGTAAAGGGATGAACTGAATATGAAAGCAATTGAGGGAAGGGATGGAACATCTAAAGGCTACATTGTCATTAGTTTTATTTTAGTGAAAATAATTGTACATGTTTAGTTTAAAATGTAGGAGGAAACATACTTTGAAATATAATTACATTTAGCAGTCTTGTAGCTTTGTACCTTGTGCTATAAATTGCGTTCCCAGTTGTTTTTCATCTCCTGTAATTTAAATAAGTAAACCTTTTGTTCTTAAACTCTCTTAGTTCCTTCTAATTCTGTTGATGGACATCCATTTCTACTGCTTTATTTTATGTTAATATTTAACAATGGCATGCAGTTACCCCCCTGCTGGCACCGCTCCACCTCCTTTGTTTCTAGAAGGCCTCTTTTTGCCTTGGTCTTTAGTTTTATAGAAGAATCCAAACTTCCTGTCCCTGCATCTAGCAGGAGCAAGGTTTCTGCATAAACGGACACAAAATCCCTCGGGAAGGGCGCTGGCCCCCAAGCAGGGAAGGTGGTGCTGGGCTGTCAGTCTCTTTTGTTCCTTGCTTAGATGGAAGTATGGAGTGGAGGATGCTTTGTGGGCCAGAGCAAAGCTGTGCCAAGGGAATGCAAATCCGCTAGGTGTGCCCAGGTAATTTAAAATGCTCATGCTGGCAGCTTTTCTGCATGAGTAAAGCTGTTTAATTAATGCGTTTTCTCCACTTTCTTTTCTTGACAAGTTGATTCGAATTGAAACGGTCTGTAATAAGCTTGTCACGGGTCTTGGGGACAAATAACCCCTCCCTGCAGGTGGAAAATAAAAAGCCCGTGTGTTTTGTATTTCTGTGTGATCAGAAGGGCTGGTAGCAGGTACGGCAGACTGGTCAGGCTGCAGCACCCCCTTACAGCCCGGCCCATGGCTTGGCTTCACAGCCCTTCTGGTGCTCAGAAAGGCAGGAGAGCTGGCACTGCTGCGGCTTTTCTGCTCCCCTGGCTTTACACAAGGAACGTGAGAGTGGAGTGAACATAATGGGCACATAGGCTGAGGGAGTGCTCGTCCTTGTCTCCCCCTCCTCCACCCCTCCAGAGAAAGCTTATGTTTAATTTGCTCAGCCTTGTGGTTTGACAGAAGTGAACATGGAGACCTGAGCCCAGGATCAACAAAGGCAGCACTGGGCATTTCAGCCACTGCCTTTGAAATAGGCCTTGACAATAATGGAGTTGGGAAGCCCCACTGTTCAGCCTTCTTTATAGTGTTAATAACTGTCCAGAAAGAAGAGAAGCAAGAAATTGCTCAGATTTCATCTCTCAGATTTCATCTTGCATCTAGAGTGCCGCAACAAATCAAACTGAAATGGGCCCCATCGTGGCTTCTGCGCTGCCATGCTGAGCTGCCCTGGGCCCCTTCTCCCCCTGCTTTGCTGAGGGTTATAATGCTGAGCAAGTGCTCAAAGCAGGCTGGTTGGGGCAAGCACATGTGCTTCCCAATTGGGCAGGTGTCCCAGCTAGGGCGGACTCAGAAAGGAATTGGTTTGTAGAGTGTGAATTTGGAGGCTGAGGCAATAGCATGTGCCCGGGGACAGACACAGTGAGGCCAGAAGAGATGTGTTCTGTCCCTGTTCACCTGCCCTGGCTGTCCCCAGGACTCATCTTCCTTCCCTGGAATGGGCAGGGGCAGGTCTCCCTTAAGGGATCAAGATGAAAATGAGAGATGAGCTTGGGTGAGGCAGAGTTCATGCCTGGCCATCTCCTCAAGCTTCGGGGGAAGATGGCTCTGCCAGTGACAGCAATGTTTGGGCAGTGGTTCTAACAAGAAATGATTGTTCATTGTTTTACAAATGCAAACTCTTTGATGCCATTAACAGGTAATGCTATTTTTTATGCCTCATAGCAGTGATGGAATTTGGAGTTGTATGCTTTGTCCTCAGGGATGCCTTTGGAAGAGTGCTGGAAGTCCATGAGGATGAACATGTGTATGGTGTATTGAGTTACACTTTAAGAACTGATAAGAGTTGCAAAAATATTTAAGTTCTGGGGAAAAAAAAAAAAAAAAACAACAAACCACCAAACAGTAAAATGTGCAAAAGAGTTCCTAGTTTTAAAGCAGAATAATGATAATCAAAATAAGTTGCATCTTTTCGTGTTCATCCATCTCAGGTCTACGTAGTAGAAAAAACTGTCACCTTCATTTAAAAGCTTTTTGGATCAATAATCTCCACCCTCTCTGTACATGGAAGCAGCTGGAATGCATTCTCATGTTGCAATAGACAGTGCATGGTCTTCAGCAGTTTCCTTATTATCTTTTGTAATTAGCAAATCAAATTTTTGTCTTTAATCCTTTTGCATCCAGGGATATTTTGTGCTCAGAAGGCTGGGAAGTATGCGTGAGCAGATTGTCTTGCCAGTTGGAATTCCCCAGGGCACTGGGGGCATCACTGCTGAAGAAGAGAGGCAAGTTGATTGTGTGAGTGTTTGGAGCTGCAGCATCACAGCATCCGTTCCCAAGGAGTGCAGCAGGCAGACAGGGAACACATGCTATTGTGTTCACATCTGGCATTAACATATAAAATTTGAGGCATATAAAGTTTCTTCCCGTACAACTAAATTAAAAACCTGTGGCATAAGGTAAATTGACAAGTGCAAAACTTCTTGGGTGGGAAATTTAAATGGTTGCAAATGTTTCCTGAAAGCTGCTTCTGGAAGTGTGTTCCTGAGCACGGCTGTCTGCAGGCTCACTGCCTAGCAGTGTCAGGGAGAGCTGTCCTGCTCCCATGATTGATTTCATTTTGGGGGGAAAAATTCTGTTCTGGTCATGAAGACAGCACTGCCACGTGGGACAGAGTCCAGGCTGCAGAGCTGAGTTGTGCCACATAAAATAAGCACATCTTGGCTCTCTTTGGCTCTCTTTGGAGGGGACAGGGAAGGCACAGTTCACTGTGGCTTGCCTGGGTAAAGTGGCACGTGCTGATAGCTATTGATGCACAGACACCTTATCTCTGGGCTGGGCAATGTGTTTCTAGTTTAAATCTGTAACTCATAGAATGTCTCAGCTGGGGTAATGCCTTAGAGTGTCCTTCCTGGAGACCTTGCTCCTGACTGAATTTGATGTACCTATTGATCTGGACAGAACCTGGTCTAGATAACATGGTGATGATGAACTTCCTTCTGCATGGCACTGAGGCAGGCCCACTGGAAAGCTGCTGTGCTGTCTGGCTTCAGATCGCTTGGGACTCTGATGTTGGTGACTCTGTCAAGGCAGCTCAGCACTTGTGCAGCAGCTCTCACCCATGAGGTGTCCACACCTTCCTTGCTCCAGATCCTTTGTCCTGGGGTGCACTGACCCTGACTGTTATTGTAGAAAAGCAGAAGTTATGCAGGATGTTGGGAGCTACAGGTAGGCTGAAGTCAGGTAGAACTGCTGTAGCAGAATGAGACCATCTGGGTGTCTCAGCACTGATACTCTGCTGCTCAGGTAGAGAGTAGTGTGACCAGTCTGTGTCCAGGCTGGCATTCCTGTTTAGACTAAAATTTGGTTGTGGCCTTTCTGGTGTTCAAAGGGAAATGAAACTTCTTTCATAATGACCATACTTGTTCCCTTTTGATGATGGCCTCCACTGGCTTTTGTCCATGCTGTGTTACATCTCTATTAATGTCTTTTCTTATTTTATTAGCAGCCCTGCCATTTATAGTACTTGTGTTGCAAATAGTCCTACATGAAGGCATTTAGAAAGATATGTTATGGCTGTAGAGACCCAAGTGATCAATAACTTTTAGATTACTGTGTCACTAAACAGCAGGCTGAGACATGGAAAGGCACTGTTACTTTAGGGATGAGAGATTTTTATAAAATAAATCAATAGCGAATACAGGCTGATTGGTTTCCAGTTCAAATAATTCCAAGAAACATGGAGCCCAGGGGAAACCATGCCATTCATACTTGGAAATAAACAACACACGCTTGCTTTCATTTATGTATTTGGGTCAGTACTCTTGAAAATGGACAGGGAGCTATTGGGCAGGGTATTAGTCTGGAAATGGGAAACCTGGGTTCTCCTTTGAGTGCTCCCAGGGACCTCTTCTCCCTCTGTTTCCCAAGTTCCTTTTGGTACTAACAGCCTTCACTCTGGGGCATGGTTGTAAAACCCAGTTGGAGCCCTTTTGGGGCTATCAGGAAGGTAAGTAATAACGAACATTGAGGAGGTGATTTTGCTTTCACAGCGTTTCCTTTCTCAGTGCTCAAGCAGCCATAAGTGGGTAAGTGGCTGTCAGGTGCAGCCAAGAGCTGGCTGGTTGGTAGGCAGGGATGACATGAAGCTGCCAGGGAGGTAGATGCTGCTGTGACACCTCCCAGGTGTGTTCACATGGCATGGGCTGGCTCTGCTGGTGTGCAAGATCCCTGGGGCAAACGAGTTCCTGCAGTACCAGTGCTCATCCCTGCTGGCTGGTGCTGCCCTGGCATGCATCCCTGGAGATGGGGGGCAGACTGACATGGGTGGTGGCTGCAGGAGCACACCTGTCCCTTGCCAGTGGGGAAGGGATCTTTCTGAAAGTGTTCCAGCACTTCAGGGATTTTGCAGCATCCACTGCCAGGAAACATTCCTGTGTGAGCTTGAGGTGTCTTCAGTTAATTCTTGTTCGAGGCCAAGACCTGCCTTCTACTCTGCACTGAATCCTCCCAAAAGCTCTTTTGTGGATGTGCTTCAATGACAGTGACAATGGAGTTACCTGCTACCTTTGGGACACAGTGGACAGTGACTGGCATTATACGTACTGGTTTATTGGAGCACTGCTTTTATCTTGGGATGGGCTGCTGAGTCCTGCAAAGCAGCCAGTGGAGATGTGTAAGCTGTGAAGGGTATTTTCTAGAACTGCAGCATAGTGTAGCAGCCAAGGGCTGACTCCCATTCATCCAGTAGTGACTGAGGAAGGTCAGTGGCAAAAGACAAGTTGGAAAAACTTATTTGAAGAAAGAAGTGAGAGATACTTGAATGTTGTTTTCTCACGTGGCTTTGTTCCTCCTTGTCCAAACAAGAGAAGAAAACTGGCTGCTCTAATCTGACTTGTGTGTCTCCACTTGATAAAGGTGTTTTATGGTGGTGACAAGGTGTGGAATAGTACTTTGGTCTAAGGTTTGGGATACTTGGAGTTAAGACCCTTTCCTGACCTGGATATGCCTGTGACACATAACTACATCACCTGGTCTGGCTGTGCTCTGTGTGCAAAGGAGAGAAAATAGAATTCCTCAGACTCAAAAGGATGAAGGGTCATTATTTTGAGGCACTGAGATAAGGGAAGCTGTATAAGCATATAAGGCAAATAGATCTGCTCCCACTGAATTCAGTGGCAGAACTTTTAATGGGAGCAAGATCCGGGCCCCATCTGATAAAGAGTTTCATCTGGATTGCATATGGGGGTAGGCATTAAAGGACCCATCTAAGGATCTCCCCTCTGGAGTACATCTATAAAAGACCCTCTGTAGTTGTGTTCAAAGCTCACAGTAATGCCAGTCTCCTCAGGACCATTCACTTAGATCATTCAGAAACTCTTTCTTGTCTAAGCCCTGATGCTCTCCCCCAGTGGAAGAATGTGGTTGAAACTCCCATGCCGGGAAGACTTGAGATTTGTTTTTTATTTGAACCCAAAACATTAACAAATTGGACACACGTGCTCTAAGACTAGAGCCCGCTCTTATTTAAGCCAATGCAAAACTCTCCTTGATCCCAGCAGGATCAAGGTCTTGAATATTGCTTGCACCTTTTTAGAATATCTGCCTCTAAACGAAACAGACAATGACAAACTCATTCTGAATTTATCCCCCTTGACTGATTTGCAGCCAGAGAGGTTTGCAGACCCTCCCTCTTGCAACAGAGGAATTCAGTCTTAATTGCTGAATGAAAGACCAAGGGCAGGTATCACAGTGCCTTCTCTTGTGGCCCGTGTTTAGCATGTGAAAGTCAGTGCTGTGATTTAGTCTTTTTTTTTAGCATTTAAACATCTTTAATGCTCTTGTCAGACTGTTGCTCCAGGTAGCATAGTGCTTCTGTTCAAAGTCTGTGATTTTCTTCCTCTTCATGCCAAAGTACTGACAGGTGAGTATTATATGTGTAGGAAGCTATTTGGCAGAAACATGTGCCTTGAATATGTTTAAATTCCTTGTAAGTCACTTGATGAATGTGTAGTATTTGTGTCCCCTCTATCTTTGCTCTAAATTCATATTCATCAACAGAGGTTGCTTGGTACTTAATGGGACACTGGGGGCACGAGTGAAGGGAAGGGACAATACACAAGCAGGGTGAAGAATGAGGACAAATGTAGATGAACTTCCTCCAACAGGCACAAGATGCTCATTCCTGAATAAAAAATGTGAAAAGGTCAAGTGCCCCCAGAGGTTTCTATTGTGACAGGCACTTAACCCCTTCACTCCTGGTTATCTGCTTCAGCTGCTAGGCCGCTCAGTGCACAAGTGCCATTAGCATCAGTGAAATGTGGGGCTGGGAGCTGGGGAGACCCACCTCCCTTGCAGGCAGCAGGCACTGGGTGAGCAGGAAGTAATCCTTGTGGACACTGACCTTGTCAGTAGCTGTGTCTAGAGATAATTATTTCCTAACATGTAACCTTTTCATGGTCAATTGCTCCAGTATATTAGACAGAATTGTGATTTCCTTCTATCTTCAGACACACACAAGGTCTTGTCCTCCCTGCTTTGAGGGCGTAACTTAGCAAGTGCACAGACAGCCCAGTGCTGGCTGAAAAGTGTTGTTTCTATTTTGCTTAAAAGGAAAAGAGTTTTACTGCTCTTCCTTGCCACTGAGCAGAAGGGATCTGTGGTATATGCCCACTCCCATGTTTTTTGGCCAGACAGACATTTCCCTTCGAGCATCTAATACTAACCAGGCAACTGTCAGTGTTTAGTAATCTTCTGCTCCACCAGATTTCTTGCTTGTTGACTGATTTTGGTTTACCTTTTCATAGCCTGTGATGCCTCGGGGTGCCCCTTGACACATCACCAAGGCTCTGCAGAGGCAGGATCAGCAGGCTGTGTCAGTACGGCCGCTGAAGGCGTTGCCTTTGATGCCGTCAGGACCAACATCAGCATGAGCAGCCAGGGGTGCGGGCGGCTCTCGTGCCCCACCCCTGAGCCCAGTCTGCCCCTGCCTGGAGTGCGCCCCACAAGGGCTCTGGGGGGCTGGGGCTGAAGAACGTGAGGGAGGACACTGTTCTTGCTCCTCCACCCCAAATACTCCTCCTCGCTTACTCGTGTTGCAGCTTGTTTGGCAGACTTGGGCATTCCAGCCAGAACCTTTCTCTGGCACAATCCCTTTTGGGAGCACCCTCAGCTGACCCCTTGGAGACACCTTGTGTGCACTGCACTGATCCCAGCAGTAACACAAAGCCAGCTCCTGCAGCTGTGTGCGATTTGTAGGTGATATGTCTACAACCTGCTCCTTGTTTTGTAGCAGTATTTAATTGGCTTTAAAATAAAATTGCAAAACTAGGTCAGTTTGCCATTGGGCCTTGTAAGACTCTTTAGCTAAATCTCTAGACTTTACCTAGAAGTTAATTTGAGCCAGACTTAGGAAAAATATATATTAATATACCCAAAGTCTCACGTGAGAAACTTGTAGGCAACGATTTGGGATTCAGAGCCATATTCATATTCCTAAGACTAAATTCAAAGCCGCAGTTTTAAAGCAGCCTTGCACATGTGTATGTCCTGATCTTTAATTAGGCAAAACTCCCACTGACATCAATAGGAGTTTGACTTGAATAAGAACTGCAGGATCAGGTCCATAATTTGGTACCTGGGATTTGATTAAGCAGCTAAATACTAGAACAGTTTCCCCATGTGTATAATTGCCTAATTAATTTTTAAAATAGCTAAGTTCAGCACTGGATATGGTGTACCTCTTGCCACATGAAATGTATGCTATTTAATCCAAGCTGATGGAGCTATTTGGAAGAGCCTGTAGAGTTTACTTTACCATTAAGTAGTACTGTATTTTAAGCTCAGAAATAGCCACCATTGTGTTAAAATGTCATGCTCCAGAGTAGTGCTCTGCTACATTCTAATTCTTGAGTTCTGGCTACTGTAATCAATCTGGCTAATATCAATATATTGCAGGTGAGAAAACACTCTGGAGGCTGGGGAAGAACACATTCTCTAAGATGATTTTAGAATTCAATGCTTTGATAAGTTTTTTTGTCTTATCAATTTTTTTTTGCTTGTTTGTTTTTGTTTTTTTTGTTTAGGGCCACAGCATATTGCCTGTGGTAGACTATGTATCAGAATAAGTGTGCATCGTTTGCTTTTTGCTGAAATTTCAGCAATAATACTGTGGGCTGGAGTTGATCTATTTGCTGCAGAAGGATGACTTGCTTTCACAACTGAGAGACTTTGTTGGTTCTCTGTTTGAAACAGAGAACTTGCTCTGTAAGAAGAATGGGGTGACCATATATGAGTTTCCTAAATGGAAAAATACTGTGGAAGGACTTGCAATGCAAAAAGTAAAATCAGTTCTCCCTAAATGTATATATGCATATGCGTGTTTGTATGTGTGGGCCCTGGTACAGACATAAATAATTACACTTGTAGCTGGCATAATGCACAGGGACTACTCATGCTGTTGACTATCACTTAATCATGCATGTTCTCCCATTCTCTCCAGCTGGATTCTTAAGGCATTACCATGTGATTTTTCCCTTTTTGGGGACTGCAGCAGAGCTCCAGGACTCTGTTTTTGTGATGTGCATCTTGCAGTAGCCTTTATTCAGGAACTCCAGCCAAGCCTCTCCTGCAGAGAATGAAACCATCAGTTGTCCTCAGAGAAGAGCTGCACGCTGCAGCCACGGTGAGCCTTTGGGTCTGTCAGGGTGGTGGGAGCTTGGATGCATGGCTGGGAGTTGGAATTCCAGCTTAGCACCAGGTGGAGCGGGATGCAGTCAAATGCACTGCTCAGAGAGGTAGGCTTGAAGCCTTTAGAAATCATTCTGCCCCTTTAAGGATCTAAGAGTGCTCGATAGGTAAACAAGTCATGGCTCTGAAACTGGCTGAGGTCTGCAGTGTTGCTGTCTTTTCAAATGATAGCTTTCTGTCTGTTCCATCAATGCCAGAAACTTGCCC
The DNA here is from genome assembly GCF_012460135.2 of Molothrus ater. Lineage (NCBI taxonomy): Eukaryota > Metazoa > Chordata > Aves > Passeriformes > Icteridae > Molothrus > Molothrus ater. Next base: position 19,739,665 of record NC_050491.2, on the reverse strand, counting down.
ACAAAATAAGCAGTCCTGTACCCTTGAAAATTAGCGATTGGGCCCACCCAAAATGATGAGATGGTCTGAAAAATGAGAAGATTATCATTTATGTATAAATTGGAGTCCTTTTGAAGGCTGTCTTGCTGTCTTGGTTTGTCAGCTTTTATTCTGTATTCAGCTCATATTTTGAAGACTTTCTATGGGGATTAGAGACATGAGTAGAAGGGATGGAAAGTTTCAGCTTTTGTTTAAAAAGAAAAATGGGTAACTGTCTTTCAGACGCTTGATTTCTGCAGCTGAAATTCTCAGAATCATCATGATTTAACATTGTTAGTGATGACTAGAAGTGATGTCTATGGGTTTGGGATCCCTCGGGTTTTAAATGAAATTTGGAGATCTCTTGGGTGTGTGTGTCGTGTAATTTCCCCCAGCTCCTACCGAATCTCGTCAATACTGAGGAGACTCCTCGGTTACAGAAACAGAAGCGGTGAGGAGGGAGTGCAAAGCCTGTTGGCGGTCGCTGGGCTGTGGTTGGTCCGCCGCAGCCGCGGGAGCGGGGCCCGTTCAGTCGGTGGCGCTCTGCCCTCCCCTAGCGGCGGCGGGGCCGCAGGGAGCCCCCGCTCTGCCGGCAGCGCTGCGGGCACGCGGCTCTGCTGCCGCCGCTCTCAGCCGGCCAGCCGCGCTTGCAGCTTCGGCCCTCGCTTTTCCTTTGGACAATACCAGAAGTTCTTGTCAGCCTGTCACTCGGAGGAGCCAGAGAGACGCGCTGGTGGAAGTCTGACGGCTGCCATTGCCCTCTTGTTTTTAGTCTAGGTTTCTAAAGTATGAAACCAGCAAGGAAACAAATGCCAAAAGGTGATGTTTTCTCTCTCTTTCTTCCCCCTCTCTTTGTAAAATGCAAACATGGGGAAAAGAGCCAACTTTCAATTTCTCTTCAAATTTATAGTAATTTTCCTGTAACTGTGGATGCTTGGAAAATCCAGAGTAATGTCACAAAGGGGAAATCTGTTTGTCTCATTCTTCTTATTGTCTCGGCTTGCTTGACCCTGTTGGGGATGTGCCCTGTCATTGTGTGCTGCTGTTGGGCCTGAGAGGACAAACAAAGGGAAGGAGCTCTGTGTGAGCTGTGTCTGCATGGGGAGCAGCTGGGGGAGCAGGGGCAGTGCTTGCCTTGGTGAGCTCTGTGTGAGCAGGAGCAGGGGCAGTGCTTGCCTTGGTGAGCTCTGTGTGAGCAGGAGCAGGGGCAGTGCTTGCCTTGGTGAGCTCTGTGTGAGCAGGAGCAGGGGCAGTGCTTGCCTTGGTGAGCTCTGTGTGAGCAGGAGCAGGAGCAGTGCTTGCCTTGGTGAGCTCTGTGTGAGCAGGAGCAGGGGCAGTGCTTGCCTTGGTGAGCTCTGTGTGAGCAGGAGCAGGGGCAGTGCTTGCCTTGGTGAGCTCTGTGTGAGCAGGAGCAGGGGCAGGGGCAGTGCTTGCCTTGGTGAGCTCTGTGTGAGCAGGAGCAGGGGCAGGGGCAGTGCTTGCCTTGGTGAGCTCTGTGTGAGCAGGGGCAGGGGCAGGGGCAGTGCTTGCCTTGGTGAGCTCTGTGTGAGCAGGAGCAGGGGCAGTGCTTGCCTTGGTGAGCTCTGTGTGAGCAGGGGCAGTGCTTGCCTTGGTGAGCTCTGTGTGAGCAGGGGCAGGGGCAGTGCTTGCCTTGGTGAGCTCTGTGTGAGCAGGGGCAGGGGCAGTGCTTGCCTTGGTGAGCTCTGTGTGAGCAGGAGCAGGGGTAGTGCTTGCCTTGGTGAGCTCTGTGTGAGCAGGGGCAGGAGCAGGGGCAGTGCTTGCCTTGGTGAGCTCTGTGTGAGCAGGAGCAGGGGCAGTGCTTGCCTTGGTAAACTCTGTGTGAGCAGGAGCAGGGGCAGTGCTTGCCTTGGTAAACTCTGTGTGAGCAGGAGCAGGGGCAGTGCTTGCCTTGGTAAACTCTGTGTGAGCAGGGGCAGGGGCAGTGCTTGCCTTGGTGAGCTCTGTGTGAGCAGGGGCAGTGCTTGCCTTGGTGAGCTCTGTGTGAGCAGGGGCAGTGCTTGCCTTGGTGAGCTCTGTGTGAGCAGGGGCAGTGCTTGCCTTGGTGAGCTCTGTGTGAGCAGGGGCAGTGCTTGCCTTGGTGAGCTCTGTGTGAGCAGGGGCAGTGCTTGCCTTGGTGAGCTCTGTGTGAGCAGGAGCAGGGGCAGTGCTTGCCTTGGTGAGCTCTGTGTGAGCAGGGGCAGGAGCAGGAGCAGTGCTTGCCTTGGTGAGCTCTGTGTGAGCAGGAGCAGTGCTTGCCTTGGTGAGCTCTGTGTGAGCAGGGGCAGTGCTTGCCTTGGTGAGCTCTGTGTGAGCAGGGGCAGGGGCAGTGCTTGCCTTGGTGAGCTCTGTGTGAGCAGGGGCAGGAGCAGGGGCAGTGCTTGCCTTGGTAAACTCTGTGTGAGCAGGAGCAGTGCTTGCCTTGGTGAGCTCTGTGTGAGCAGGGGCAGTGCTTGCCTTGGTGAGCTCTGTGTGAGCAGGAGCAGGAGCAGGGGCAGTGCTTGCCTTGGTAAACTCTGTGTGAGCAGGAGCAGTGCTTGCCTTGGTGAGCTCTGTGTGAGCCCCTGTCTGCATGGGGAGCAGCTGGGGGAGCAGGAGCAATGCTGGGGGTGATTTCTACTGGGCACACCGTTCCTGGACTTGAGGGGAGAGAAAAGCTGAACCAGAACTTTTAGAGCTACTGAATCAATAAAATGAGAGGGCAAGAGATGTTTTTAGTGGTCCCTTCCATGGGACAGAAAGCAAAAAGGTTTAGTCCAGTGATCTTCACTACAGTCTCTGGTTTGCTGTGTTATTACTTTCAAGGAGGTGCGGGTGTAGTTAAGCCAAGTCCTGCACAGCAGAAATGGCAGGATTAGGTCTGGGGTGGGGTGGGGCTCACCCTCCCAGCACACTGGATTCTCACTTTCAGCAAAAATAATGAAAGACCAGCTCCAAAAGGGTGGAGTGTCCTTCTCTTAAACTCCTAAAGGCCTTGCAGTTGCTGCCCTGGACTGGTTTGTTTGTCAAAGGGCTCCTGTCTAGCTGGCAGTCCTTTCTCTTTGCAAAAACTCGGTGCTTAGTGGCCTGAAGCTGAAGGGGTATACTTAGGTTAGATATTAGGAGGAAATTCTTCCCTGGGAGGGTGGGCAGGCCCTGGATACCTGACAGTGCCCATGGCCAGGCTGGACACTTGGGCTGGGGGCGCCTGGGACAGTGGGAGGGACCTGGCACTAGATGATATTTAAGGTACTTTCCAAGCCAAACCCTCCCCTGATTCTCTGGGCAGTGAAGGCATTGTTTTAACAGCATGACTGTCTCCTGAGGCTCAAAAAACTGTGTTTTGGTTTTTTTTTTTTCTTTTGGCTAAGTCTAGGTGAAATACTTGATTTATTATGTTTCAAAAAGTAGTATTTGCTGCTGATTTTGCTACTCTACTTCCTTTTACCTCAGATGATTTTTATGTTACAGAAATGCTGGAAATAACAGGAGTGCAATAGATTTTAGCTGTATTTATGATACACAGTTTAGTATAATGCATGAAAATAGAGTACTCATTCTGCTTTTATTTCTTTAGCATCGAAGCCCAGGAAAAGATTTAATACAGGAATAGAAGTGAGGTAAAGACCTGTGGTGTGTTTAAAACCTGCCCTAAAACTGATCAGTCATGATGTGGTCAGAGTGGTGGAAGTACTTGGATACAGTCCTGTGCCACCACCTGAAATTGTCCCAGGCAGTTCAGCACATCGGAGTGGGTGTTGGGGTTACAGTTTTTATCATGCACTGGTTTTTTTTCTTTCCCCACAAGTTTGTTTTTTAGAGGACTTCTATGTGCTTTAGTGTTCTTCCAAAAGTTAAAAAGAAAATAAAGAACAAATATCAACAACCAAAAAAAAATCAAAATCAAAGCAGAGTGAAAGTTTGGGGCCAGAGTACAGACAGATGTAGTTTTCAGGAAATCATGGTGATTTTTGGGTACGTGAGATTTGGTCATACTGTCAAATGTTTTAAAACCTCAGTTGTCCTAAACTTGCACGTTAATGGTAGTTTTGGTAGATTTTGGATAGAGCTGAGAGTGATACCCTTGAGTGCCTGCAGGCAGCATCTGCAGGCAAAACCTCTGGGTTATCTGGTTCCTAAACTCTCCATCATCCTGGGTGGATGTATGCAATTTTGGCTTTGGTACATCAGTTTCTGAGGTGAGCAAAAGGGAAGATTAATTTCCCTAGAAAAAGCTTTCTCTGCTTTGCATCCATATCAATTTCAGTGACTTAAGATCTCTTTCCTTTCCTTTTCTTTTTTTTTTTTTTTTTTTTTTTTTTTGAGACTGGAGGGAGTGTTTAAACTGAAGGCTTATGGAGCATGGCACTGCTGCAAACTTTTCTAAGCCCCAGGCAAAAACTAAACATCAGTATATTGCAGTCTGTTTGTATGGAATATTTGAAGAGCTTCATTTTTATCTTAAAGCAGTTTAAGACTCTGGAGAGAGATACAAACCTCTTCCTTCTCCCTATGAAGTAAATAGAAGCTAATATGTATTGTTGCTACATTCTAGTACTTTTTTGTGATCCTTTACCCCACTATTCAATACTTTTCAATTTGATTAATCCTTGTTGTGCAGGGAAAGCTGTGTTTAGTTCTGTTGTGATCACCTCTCCCAAACAGGCAACAGGATTTTCCTGAAATGAGTGAATTTGTTTGAATAAGAGTGCTTTTCCAAACCATCTGCTTTGTCCTCATCAAAAAACTGTAGTGCTGGATCTGCCTCACTGTCACCTGTGGTGAGTGACTTCTAGCCCAGTTGGGCTGTGCTTAACTTCTGTTTCTGCTAGGCTTTGCTAGCTGGGGAAACTGTTCTCACAGTTTGGTTCCCACAGAGGTGTGCATGAACCTAGGCTTTGATAAGCTAATTAGACAGAGTTCTCTCACTGAAATGCATCTCCACAGCCTTTAATCAGCTCTGTGACTCTGCTCCTGGCTGCTCCGAATTTAAAGAGGTATTTTCTGTCCCTACCCCTCTGCCTGTTCCCTTGTCCTTGCTGTGCTCTGTGGTTTGCCTTGAAATATCTTTGGGGGTGGAACTACCTGTGTGTTTTGTACATTATTGAGGATCTAGGAGGGCCTCTTGGTACTGCCTTAATAAATGTTAAATAATAAAGCCAAGAGGAGGTGTTGCTTTAGCAGTGTATGGGTGTACCAGTGAAGAAAAGGAGAGCAGATCCTCTCAGTCTCTCCCCTTAACCAGCCAGAGTCTTGGGAGATGCTTTGCAGACCCACTGTGGCAAAATCATCCTATTTCCTTTATAGCTATATTGATGGTCAGGATCTCTGTCTCTTCGATGTTACGGGCTTTTTCCCCCCTGAAAAATGCTTCTGCCTTCTTCTTGAAAGCTGAGAGAGATCCCCAAAGCTTACCGGGCAGAAAAGCTCAGGGAGCTCTCAAAGGATATTGCTGCTTTTCCCTCTAACCTCTTACAGTCTACCTTTCCTCTGTTCTTTTTTCTTTCTGTGCCAGTAAGGCGCTGTGTGCAGTCTTTTGTGAACCTTTGTGGGCCAGATTTCTCCTAGGTGCCTTTTTTCCTCCTCAGTAGCTGCAGAAGAGGCAGTGGATCTGAGGGGGAGATGTGTTTTATGATTTATGACACCTTATAAAGTGCATTTCGTAGCAGGATTGACAGAGCTGGAGACTGAAGTCCATGGAGTTTTGGGGATGCAGAGGCAGGCAGGGGGTGGATCTGCTCCTGGCCACTGTCCGTGTGTCATGGGCTGAGTGGGGACACCTCTGCTTGCCCAGTCCTTGCTTCCCTGCCTAAACTGCATCACGAGCTGGGGTGGTGCCAGGAGAGCCCAGGAGCTGCCTGTGCTGGGAGCCAAAGCCATTTTACACCTCTGGCACCTCTCCAGAAGCCATGGCAGGGCTCCTGCATGTCACCGGCCTCCCTTATCAGCTGTTGCTCTAAAGCTGGGCTTATTTTGACAGGCCTTCCTCTTCCTCCTTGGGATGCCTCCTGATGGCAGGGGTGTCAGCACAGCTCACAGTGTGAGGAGCAGGGCTTTGCTCTGTGTTCCTTGGCACTGGGGTGCTCTGTCAGAGACTTCAAACAGGGCTCTTTCCCACGGTTTGTCTCTGCCTCTGCCCCTTTCTTGCCTGTAGCCTCAGGGCTGCAGCTCTCCAGCCATCTATTTATATGGCCCTCATTTGTCTTTGTCTCCTTGGCACTTATATGGCTCCCCTTGGCCCAGGGCCTGAATGCCTCCCAATCTTTAATATATTTATCTTCACACATGCAGACACACAGGCATACCTGTGAGGTCAGGAAGTACCAGTGCTGCCCTTGTACAGATGGAGGACATTAAATGGTAATTGGTAAACTGGGAGCAGGTGGTGGTGGGGATGGAGGAAGACTGCTCTCACATGGTACAGGAAATGGCATCACAAGAAATGGTTCATAAGCCACAGTGCAGTCCTGGGAAGATGCGTCTCCCCATGCATACATGAGTCTGGCAGCCAGTGGAATATGAGGTCCTAGTCATGTCCTATCCCTGTTTTGGCCTCTTCATTCTTCAGTCTTGTTTTAAAATATTTTTGTCCCAGTGGTACAACTTCAGATGCGAAGCTTCTGTCAAATTGCCCGGCCAGGATGGGGGAGGGAGGTTGGAGTCCTCCTAGTCTGACAGTGAAAGCAAAGGATCTTTTGGTGGCAGGATCCTTCTCTCTTGCTCACCGGGTTAACTGTTCTTGGAGGGGGGTGGTCCCCTCTTTTCAGTGGCTGCAGGGTGGGGATGGGCCCAGCGGCACCATCAGCTCAGGGTTTGCTTTGTCTAGCTGGAGCACTAGGAGCAGACTGTCTGCTGGGGCAGGAATTCCTGAATTCCTGGCAGCTGATACACAGCCACACTGTGCCTTGGCAGTGGCTTTCCCTTAGCCTTTCCCAAAGATGGCAATGCTGCCAAACACATCTCCAAGTGCTTTGCAAATGTGACCCATCAGCAGTGTCTTCAGCACAGAGACAAGCTCGTGGCATTTAGGGAGCTCAGCCGAAACCTGCTGGGGGTCAGAGGTGACCCCCTCTGTTCTGTGGTGCCTTCTCCTGTGCCTGAGGCTGGGCTGGAGCCCCAGGGCCAGCGCCAGGCTGTGCCAGGCTGTGGGGATGGCCAGGGGAGAAGTCAGGTGGCTGTTTGCTGGGCCTGGGCCTGGCTGATAGAGCACGGTGCCTAATTAGCGTGGCAGCTGTTCCCCGTTAGCCAGGCTTTCCTTAGGCGCCTGCACTAATGTTCATGATAGCAGCTAAGGAGAGAAGGGAGGAGGAAATTGCATCTATATTTAATTAATACTGCATCCATATTTTATTACAGAGAGCCCTTAGGTGCAGGAAGATTCTCAGGACAATTGTTTTGGAGGGCTGAAGCTATTGTATGGTGCTGAGGAGATGAACTTTGATTTTGAAAACAACCCCAAATTCCTTGCAGGGTAACCTGGGAAAGCCCAGAAACCCTCTGCCACTCACCTCTCAGCCTCAGGCCAAAAAGCAAGTGGCAAATTTGCTGATAATTCATATTTGATTAGCTTTAATATCTTCTAATATTGCAAGCAAGAAAGGTTCAGTGGCTGCAGACAAAAACCATACTGATTATTTTTTCCTTTTGATAAGCTTCCAGGACTGGACAGGTTTCCTTGTCCATTCTCTGAGCTTACTCCTGTCTTCCAGCTGCATTCCAACTCTGAATCCCAGTGAGGAGACAGAGCATGTTGTTGCAATGGCCATCCCATTCCCATGGCTGGCTGTGCCTGAGGTGGCCCGTGGGGCAGGCAGGGTTGGGCTGGTGGAGCTGAGAGCACCTCAGAGATGCTGGTGGCCGCAGGGGCCTTGGCAGCTTCCGAGGCCACCTTGAGGCACTGGGGCCAGGTGGGACATGCTGCAGACCATGGGGGAAGCGGGGGATGTTTTGGAGCGTGTTTCTGAGCGTGGCCAGAGCGGGGCCGCGGGTCAGCCTGGCCAGAGCAGGGCCGTGGGTCTGCATGGCTGGAGCGGGGCCGTGGGTCAGAATGGTCAGAGCGGGGCCATGGGTCAGCCTGTCCAGAGGAGGGCCGTGGGTCAGCCTGTCCAGAGCAGGGCTGTGGGTCAGCCTGGCCTGAGCCTGGCCAGAGCAGGCCCGTGGGTCAGCCTGGCCAGAGCGGGCCCGTGGGTCAGCCTGTCCAGAGCAGGCCCGTGGGTCACCCTGTCCACAGCAGGGCCGCGGGTCAGCCTGGCCTGAGCCTGTCCAGAGCAGGCCCGTGGGTCAGCCTGTCCAGAGCAGGCCCGTGGGTCAGCCTGGCCAGAGCAGGCCCGTGGGTCAGCCTGGCCAGAGCAGGCCCGTGGGTCAGCCTGGCCTGAGCCTGTCCAGAGCAGGCCCGTGGGTCAGCCTGGCCAGAGCAGGGCCGTGGGTCAGCCTGGCCAGAGCAGGCCCGTGGGTCAGCCTGGCCAGAGCAGGGCCGTGGGTCAGCCTGTCCAGAGCATGGCCGTGGGTCAGCCTGTCCAGAGCAGGGCTGTGGGTCAGCCTGGCCAGAGCAGGGCCGTGGGTCAGCCTGGCCAGAGCAGGCTCGTGGGTCAGCCTGTCCAGAGCAGGGCTGTGGCTCAGCCTGGCCAGAGCAGGGCTGTGGGTCAGCCTGGCCAGAGCAGGGCCGTGGGTCAGCCTGGCCAGAGCAGGCTCGTGGGTCAGCCTGTCCAGAGCAGGGCTGTGGCTCAGCCTGGCCAGAGCAGGGCTGTGGGTCAGCCTGGCCAGAGCGGGCCCGTGGTCAGAATGGTCAGAGCGGGGCCATGGGTCAGCCTGGCCGAAGCAGGGCTGTGGGTCAGCCTGGCCAGAGCAGGCCCGTGGGTCAGCCTGGCCTGAGCCTGGCCAGAGCAGGCTGTGGGTCAGCCTGGCCAGAGCAGGGCCGTGGGTCAGCCTGGTCAGAGCAGGGCCGTGGGTCAGCCTGTCCAGAGCAGGGCCGTGGGTCAGCCTGGCCAGCGCTGCCCTGTGGCCAGAGCCCCCGGCCCTGCACGCTGCTGCTGGGTGGTCACTGCTGCTGTCCAGCTGTAGCAGCGAGGCACGGCCTGAGCTGCTGCAGCACTCGGCCCTCTGCCCTCATTAGGGGCAGGCTTGGGCCAACAAGGAGGCGTTTTATAGTCCAGTCAGAGAAGCAAAAAATAAGCCTGTGTGTTGGGATAGCCTGAGCCTCTTAAAATATTTTGTACACACCCTTCATGCCCCATTAGTACCATTGTTTTGTTCAGTCAGCATGTGGTACAGCCCTTCTTGTACTCTGCAAAACACATAATTTTCCAAAATGTTGTTGTACTCTGTGGTTTCCGTTATAATAAAAATATGCAAACAATTGCTATCCAAAGAAAACTAACTACCATTTAATTTTTAAATCCTCCTCCTTCTCCTTTCACTGATTTCCACAGTTTTTCCTTGGTAGTATCCAAATTCTGGGGAGAAAGGAAGGCTGAAGGCAAAGTGTTTACAGAAAGGAGGATTTCTGCCCCTCCACAACTACAAAAGAAACATTTGTTGCCTCAGATAACTCCTAAACAAACTGCTGCCAAAACAATTAGTGTTATTTTTCTATTATCCTCCTATTTGAGAGTAAATAGCCATTTCATGAATATGTTAATTATCTGGTCGGTGCAGAAGATAAGTGGATGTCGTATCTTCACAAATGATGATAACTCTTCTATTGTATACAAAAATTTCCAACAAAGATTTTTCCCAAGTATTTGGGGTCAGGTGGCTACAGTTAAACTGCTCACAACTGGATCTTTTGCTTTGATAACTTAAAGATTTAGCAAAGATTGAACAATTCAGTAAATGAAGATTTTTTTTTTCATTTTTTTTAAGGAAAAAGCAGGCAGCTAAGCAATAAGAACCAAATCCCTACAACAGCTGAGCTTTTAAATTGTGTTGTATTTCTGTATTAAGTTTTAAAGGCTAACAGAGAGGTTCGGGGAAAAAATCACTTATGTAAGTAATGCAGGGTCGTATGTCTGTGTACTATTAAATACATGGTATTTTTAGAGTAAAGTAAAACAGTGTTATTCTATTTAAGTTGGGCTGTCTGCAGGACAGAAATTATTTGTGAATTTTTTTGTCGGTAAAAACTGCAAGTTACTAGATAGATATGTTTGCTTATGTTTTAAATCATCCAAATATTTATTTTAATGATACTATGCTTATTTGGGCTCTGGAGAAGCACCAAAGTGCTGATTTTCCTTTTGGAGATGTGTACATTTAGGAAGAAAAATTCAATATTCTGCAAAGTTGAATGCACCATTGTGTCAGATAATTAAAATGTAAATTTAAGTATCTATGCCTGCTTTGTGATTTTTTTAATACTTTTAAGTTAGTTGTCTTTTAAAACATGTGGTCAGCTGTTGTATTCACATATGGTCAAATGATCAAAGTCTGAACTCCTCTCTAATTGTCCCCTGCTGCTTGTCTGCTCTGTCCATGATCAAGGCCTCAGCAGGTGATAAGAAAGGCATGAGAACAGGCTGGAAGGAGAATGAACTACTGAGGGGCCCAAGCTGAAAGAAATAAAGACTTCCAGTACATCACCCTGACAGTAAAGAACCAAGAAAAAGTGAAGTCTGGTTAGTTCTTATTTTTTCTTTCTTTCTCGCCCTTTTTCCCCCTTGCTCACAAATCTGCATATATTTTTTAAACAGCAGAATGCAAATAGGGTCGTCTCTGTGTATTCTCAGCTCATATAAAAGGCAGAACCAAACAGCCTTCTGCAGACATGTTTATTTACTTGTGAGGAGGAGGAAGCTGCTAAGTCACACAGTTTATAGTATTTCACATGTTTGTGGAAATCATTGCAATTCTTTTCACTTGTGCTTGTCATTGTTTGCCTGGAGTTCACTTTGCCAGATGGCGCTTTATTGTCACTGGTGTCCACACCTCAATCTTGCATCACTTCAAGACCAAATGGTGTGAAGAGCTTTAATACTTAGAGGATTTAGTAAAAGTAAATCCACACTTTGTGGAAGGTTCATTCTCAGCTATTCAAGCAGGTCTAGCACTGATTCAGAGAGGGAGTAGCTGACCCCAGGAGTGAAGAAAGGGTGAAATAAATGGATTGTCTTTGCCACTCCTGTTTGTCCCCTGCTCTCTTGCAGTCAAAACGCTGATAGAAAATTAAGGATCAATATTAGATTTAGAATAAAGAGTTAACAGTTAAAGAAAGGAAGGTGCATTGTCAGATTCTCCTCTCCTCCCCCCAGTCAGTGTAGAAAACAGTTGACTGCATTTGTAAAGCTAAATTTCTTAGGCTTGCAGTAATGTATTTGTATGCATCGTGTTTTTGGAACCACGTGAGGATTAATTTTTTACATGAATTTGCATGCAAATAGAGTACTCCCTTTTGGCTTCTGCAGAGTCGTTTCTTAATGTTTGCAAACACTGTCGCTCAGATGCAAGAAGTGCCATTGCCCCATTTTACAGATGAGGAGACAGTGGCTGGCTGAGAAAGAAGTGGGTACTGTTCAGACTGTCATTCAAACGTGGGGGTTTTGGGCAATCTATATTTCATTATTTAAAACAGGACTGAGTGCCTATTTCTCTATTTTTGCAGGTAACTGCAGTCTATGTGCCCAAGTGACTCCAGCAGTAAGACTGGACAGAGAGAGTGTGTGTCTCTGCATGGACAAGGAGTATTTTAGCAGGAGGCAGATGTGAGAGGATTTAGAGGATATTATAGAAAAATCCTTGTAGTGCTCAGGCTGTTATATGGCTGCTGTAAACCAGCAAACAGGTTAGAGGCTATAACCAGAAGGAAAGAGCACACATCACAACTGCAGCCCCCTCTGCAAGGAGGCAGAGCTGTGGTCAGTGCCCCAGGTTTTTTCTGGGGTCAGCTCCAGAGGGTTCTCCTTGTGGGCCATGTGGGTTTTAGGAAGGACAATTCTTGGAGCAGGTTCGTGATGGAAGGGGAGACTGATGCACAGGGAGGGTGGTGGAGAAAGAGAGGATTATGATCATGTCTCTGCATGGGGCAAAGGGTGAGAGAGGCTTGAAACAAGGGTCTGGAACATTTTGACCGTGGAGATTTGTGGGAAGGAGGGCCCCAGTCCTGCTGGGGGGCTGCTGAGTAGTGTCTGCCTCAGCAGTGACCCACGGAAGGGAAGCGCCCTTGGGAATGTTGGAGCTTCCTTCCCTCCCTCCTGCGCTCCCTTCGGAGCAGACCTGGTTCCACTTGGTCATGCTCAGTGACTTCCTGAGCTGGGCTGGCGAGGCCCAGTGCCACACAAGCTGAGCCAGGGCCCAGCAGCAGGGTGTACAAATGAGCTCGAGAGACAGCCAGAGGTGGGACTTGCCTGAGCACTGGGAACTCGCCCTTGCCTGCTTAGGGTGTCTCGCACATCCCATGTACTGCAAGATCCATCCCCTGCGGGGGGATACACAGCCCCTCTGTCAGGATTTGCCATGCCCCTATGACCCTCCTGTGAATATTTATTGTCCAGAACATCCAGAAGTAGGAAATATCTACTGTGATGGCAGACACACAATGGGAACAGAGGCAGCCAAAGTTAACCAGCTTACACATTGTATCTTCTGCCATTTGGTCCTCTGTTTCCTTCAGAATAAAACTGGCAGTGCCCAGAGATAGCTGTTGAGAGTCACCTTTGCACCTGGAACATTCTAAGCTGGTGTGGCCTGTCTACCTTCAACACACTTGAGATGCTTATTTTTTTTATAGAGAATTCCCAGCCTTGTCTGTGAATTCTGTTTCCTGACTGGTTTTTTTTGTTGAACATGTGTATTTTTATGTATACAACAGTAGCCTTCAGTAATACATTGAATTCCAAAATTGGGAATGTTGAGAAGCAATGAATGGAAATGCTTTTTTATGTAATACTGCATTAACTTGCAGACTTAAATGGTTCAGTGAGGAGTTACTGGTCACAGTAGCTGTGACTAAACTCACATATTCTTGTTTTCATATTGGTTCAGGTCCCTTTCCTGGCAGAAGCTGGTCTTTCTGCGAGTCCATGAAAGTTCTTGAGCAGAGAGCTCTCCATGCCTGCTGCTGATAGCGGGTAGTATCATGCTGTTTTCTTGGAAAATGCATTTGGATGCTATTTTCTAGAATAAACAAGTTTAAGTGGCCAAGAAATAAAATAGATTCCTCCCACTTCTCTCCTTCCCCATGTGCTCAAAATAAGTGGTTGAAGTGAAAAAAAAGGTAAGTGGTTGATTCTCACTCCTGCAAATGGTCAAGAAAATTACAGAGCCAGCAAAATCAATTTTCGGGTTTAATAGTCCACAAGCCCAAGGAATTCTGTGCAGTACTCCCTGGGGTCTGGGTAGGTGTTTAATCTCTGAAATTCTATACAGAGGAAGCATGTTGAAAACAAGAAGTTTTTGGTGGGGTCACGTGCTCCAGGAGGTTTGGGATCAACAGGAGGTGCGTGGTTTGTTTGCTCTCAGTGGTTTTGGGCAGCAGCTCTGACCAGTGGCTTTGGTGGGAGGGGATGAGGTGCTCCTGAGGCTGGTTTTATATTGCTGTGTGAGGAGCTGAAGGGGACAGCTCTCCTTCCATGGCATCCTTATGTAGGAAGAAGAATTTGGTTTATTACTTGCCTGCCTGTTGTGAGAGCTCTCTGCAATAACAGATTTTTGAGGAAGCACCCTTGGGCTAAGCAGGGCAGGCCCTGTGTGCTGTGGGATTTATTTCCTGCAGGATGTGGTCCTGTAAGAGGCTCCTCCTGGCTGGACTGGGGTGACAGTGTGAGCCCACCCTGTCCCTGCACGGTGCCTACAACTGACCACAGAGAAGGGGTGATGGCTTTGGATGGACTGTGAGGCAGAGCAAAGCAGGAGGCTTTAGCAGAGACTCCTGTGAGGATTTTGGCTGGTGGAGGGAGAAAGGTCCTTTCTCTGCACTGTGGGTCAGGTGGTGGGATAATGAGGAGAACAGCCCTGATGTGCAGAAATGCTGCCTGTCAGAATGACTACTCTGCAAATCTACTTAAAAGTGATTTTCTGTGTGCCACCCTGAAATTCATCTGGCAATTAAATGATAAGGTTAATATGTTACATGCATGGAGGCCAGAAAATTTGGAGGTAGTGTTGCCATAGCAACTGTATCTCTGCCCTCCTGGGCATAGGCATCCCTGTGGGGTCAGCCAGGGCGCAGTGCTGGGGGTGGGAAATGCCGCCAGCGTGGTAGCAAAGGGGTGGGAAAAGTCATAAAAATGTAAAAATAAACCCAAGTCTTTGATCTCGTTGTGTGCTGTCGGTGGAAGAGCAGTAAAAGGTGAAGCTCCTCTCCATTGTGTGTGTCAGAGGGAGCACTGCAGCGCTGCCTCGGGCTGTGCCAGGGAGCTGTGCCTTCAGGAGGGCAGGGCTCAGCTGCTTCAGCTGCTCTGGTCTCTGGGATGCTGCACTAACTGGGAAAAGGCGTCTCCAGTGCAATTCCAGTGTCCTCCTTCAGCTCCTACAGCTAAAATCCCAGTGCCTAAAGAAGACACCCTCTCCAAAGAGCATATACTCCAACAGTCAAATACACTCGAACAATGCCATGCCTTGAAGGGAACCCAGAAGGGCTCTCTTGCTCTTCCACTAATTTTGAAGCCATTTAATTTACCTCTGAGAACTACAGAGCACTTGCTTTTGTACACAGGTGTGTTTGTGAGCACTCGGATTGGTGCCGCGTGGCTGTGCATCCCTTTGGGAGGCGGCGGCTGAAGCTCTGCTCTCTCCCCTGGGCCTGTGACCAGGAGCAGCAGGGTGCTGTCACCACTGGGGACCATGAGTCCTCCTTCCTCATCTCTGCAATGTCACTGCCTGGCACTCCGGCGTGTCCAGGTTTTCTTAGTGCAGATGATTTTAGGCTCTTAAAAACCGCTGTGGTGAATGGTGTAGCTCCTCTTAACTACAAAACATAAAAGCATTTTTGTGGTGAAATCAGAAATGATGAGTTAGCTTTCCCTGCTTTAATGAACTAAGTGTTCAAATCTCAGTAGCGTTGCAGAGATTGTGATTCTTGTTTCAGTCTCCAAGCTTCACTCCTGAGTCATCTCTGGGTCTATTGTTTTGCTTTGAGAAATGGTTTAGTTTTCTGTTGCTGTCTTTTCAGAGTAGATCTGTGCTTAGGTATTACCACAAAAAACCAGATAATCTTTTAAACTGAAAAAAATATCAGCTGGTTGCTGGCAGATACCTCTCATCTGGGAAGGGCTCTTGGCTCATATGCTGGTTATCCCTGCTGAGATAAAGCGAGCAACTGGAGCAAATGAAGCACTTATGAAGTGTGTTAGAGCTTCTCCCCATAGTATGCAAATGAACTGCAAATAATCTGTGTTCCTGCAGGAAGTCCTTTATGAAAAGCAAAGGGATGGAAAAGGAAATGGAGGCCTTGGCACTGGTGAGGTTATTTACATGGAGGGCACTGTGTGTTTGCTGTGTGGTTGGGCTGTGATAACAGAAGTCTGCTTTCCCTGGAATGTTGTGGCTCTCGAAGGCAGGAGATGAAAGACCTAGAATGATAAAGTGGTACATCTCAGGGCATTTTATTTTATATTAAAGCTTGCTTTTTAAATTTTTTTTTTCCTTTTTCTTTTTCTTTTCAGCAAATGCATACCAAATGCCAGAGGGAAAGCCTATTGTGTTACCAGGGTAATGCCAAAAGATGCACAGAGATCATGCAATTGTGTTATTGTACTGAGATGTCATCCTAATATCACTCTGGTTTATTTGAATAAATACAGGTATTTGCCATAAGAATCCCCCATAAGGAACCTTGCAAAGGTACATGATGACCAGGCCCTGAAAGGCAGTGTTTATGGAGAAAGTGCTTTCTATGCACTGTTGTTCAATGTTGAAACATGTTTCTTCAATTTACATTCTTTTATTTTAAGGGTGCATAATAACTTGCTGTAGCTTTGGAAACTCAGGGCAGATATAACTTAAGTAGATTTATCTAACTCCACACAATACTTTGCTGTTGGATGCAGCAGTAGTTGCCATAGCAACTGCAGGATTCCCAAATTGTTATGATACCTCCAAGAAACAGGTTGTCTTTTGGAAGAACTGCAAGCAATTTAACTTCATACTACAGTAGCCATAGCTTTAGGGGATAAATGATATCTCCAAATGTATGCTTCTCTCCATGTGGGATCTTCATGGTTTATTTCAATTATGACATTTTTTCACTTTGCTGTAATTTTTTTGGTCATAATTATTTTTTTCGGAGCTGAAGGAATAGAATATGTTTTAAACTGCTCTTCATTATTAGTTCTGTATACCATGATAGTGTCTAATGACTCTTACAAACTTTGAGATCTTCCTGCCACCACTTAAAAAGAGAAAAAACCCAGGGGGAAGGTCAGTGGCATTTTTTTTCCTCTGGTTGCTTTGTCATCAAATAATATATCCCAGATGCAGATGAACATACCTTCCTAACAGCCATGACCAAGGTACTGTCCCTGCTTCACAGGTGGGTGAATTGTTCCACTGAGGAGGTAACAGAGTTCTGTAAGACTGAGGATGACTCTGTTGAGAGGTGGGACTAGGTCTCATGAGTGCTTAGGAGAATCGTGAACCAAGTCCCTGCAAGCAAAATTTTTCATGGGAGGTGACAAAATAAAGCATGGATTTTCTTGCAGCCACGTCCTGCTCCTGCAGACAAATCAGTATAAATAAGCAGCTGTATTGGGGTCATTCACTTGTGTATAGTATTTGGGCCAGATGGTTTATTTTTGTGATTCCAGATTTATTTTCTTTCTTTTCTTTTAGAAAGGTCGTGGTAATGTTTCCCAGCTCCTGAGAGAGTTGGGATTGTTGAGCCTGGAGAAGAGAAGGCCCCAGGAGACCTTAGAGCCTCTTCCAGTGCCGAAAGAGCTGGAGAGGGACTTTTCAGAAGGCAGGTGACAGGGAAAGGGGAGATGGCTTCCAGCTGACAGAGGGCTGGCTGAGATGGAATTTTGGGCAGAAAGTCTTCCCTGTGAGGGACAGGCTGCTCAGAGAGGCTGGCTGCCCCTTCCCTGCGGGTGTTCAAGGCCAGGTTGATGGAGCTCTGAACAACCTGGGATAGTGAAAGCTGTCCCTGCCCATGGCAGGGGGTTGGAACGAGATGATCTTTAGAGTTCCTTCCAACCTAATGCATTCTATGGTTCTGTGAAGTCATGTTATAGATCGGTTGGGGAACTAAAATGTGTCTGTGAAAATAGAAGAAATCAAGAGAGTTTCTCAGTTCCTATTAACAACACATGCAGGGGATCTACACACATTCAGGTTAACTCTTAATGGGTTCATTTTCTTAGGATTTGTTACTTGGTTTGTGAGGCCAAAGAGTCTTAGTTGTGCTCCAGGATGTCAGGGAATGCATTGGAACAAAACAAAATGGTTTTGTCCTCAGACCACTTCCAAAGTGAGCCCAAGACAAGGGGTTGCAGATAGGGGTGTGTGAGGACTGATAAGGAGGCTGGTCTATGGATGTCTCTCAGGAAAGATGCTGTTTAAGTGCTGACAAGCTGTTTGTTTGCATGGTGGTTCAGGAGACTTTGAAGGCTGTCTTGAAGACAAACAACAAAGGCACTTTGGAGGTGGCTGTTGGGAGCTCTTCCTTGTAGGAGTGGCAGCAGGGGGAAAGCACAAAAGGGATTTTGTTGGAAAACACAGAGTGTAGGCTAGGGACATGTTAGGGTGCAGAAATTCTGTGTAAAACAGACCTTTATCAACTCTTCCTCTTATTCATCAGACTTGCTGTGAGGAGGAATCTGTGGGTCTCCCCCAGAGGTGGCTGCATTTTGAAAAACTCAGAAGATGGGATTCCTGGCTGCAGTTGGGCTTTCCCAGTCTTGCTCCCTGATAAAGCCCTGTCTTACATGAGTGGCTCTTTTCCTTCTCCAGGGAAAGGGCTGGGATGCCATACCTGCTGGGAATAGCTCAACCAGGGACTTGTGCCAGGGCCTCGACTGCCAACAGCAGCACTTAACCAAAGTGGCAGTGACTTGGTTAAGGTGGATGCTGAAAACCAGCCACTTTCTGGTTGAGTCCAGGTGCTATCTGTGACCTGGGAATTCTGAGACCTAGCTGTGCATCTTTATAAGAAGTTTGTATATCTTTGCAAGCCTTAAGTGCTCAAAATTCATGAGTTATACCTCAGAAAGTTCATGAGGATGGGTTTTTTTTTCTTTTTTTTTTTAATTTTTGGATGTGTTGTCATGTATATGAGCTTTTTGGCCCAGCTATGTTGCCTATTTCAAGGTTTTATTTGCAACTGAGAATTGGAAACTTATTTTTATGGTACATGTTCTTTCTTTGTGCAGAGCCTAGATTTGGGTGAGTGACGTGCCTGCAGGTTCTCAGGCTTCCTGGAAGCACCAGCTGCTGCAAGACTGGGATGAAACTGCAGGAGTGTGCAGCGCTGCTGGTACAAGGAGGCCTTTTCATCCAGCATCCTTTGGGTCACGTGGGTATAAAATGGGGCTGAATTAGTCTTTTCTTCCCTCCTGACATTTGGCTGGGTGGGAGGCTGATTCCTCATATGTTTTAATACGGCATTTGAAAACTTAATTTTCTCTCAGCTTTACATGTAATTTGCCCATATTATTACTATAATATGGGTTTTATTCCTCTTGAGGCTGTACAAGTCTTCAGGATACTCTTAATATGTATGGTGGGAAATGGGCTGTTTGCAAATTAGTAACAAACTATAATAATTACTTTGCTTTCCCCTTGAAATGCTAATCTGAAGCTTTGATGACCACAAAATTCCCATATAAAGCCACACAGACCTTCAGCTGCATTTGTTGGATCTATTTAGATCTCTGCTTGGTGTCTAAAAGAGGCAATAACTCTGCGAACATCTCTGGCCACTTCCTCCCACACATTGCTTGGTGTGGCTCCTGTCTGCTTGGGTATCTATATACAGCACAACTGTAGGTGTGAATTTTTGTGGTTTGACCCGTTTCCATAAGTTAAAGTTGCTAAGGATGGCCACAATGATAATTTAATAGGAAATGCTGAGCTAGTGGTGAATTTTCTAGAAATATCTGCAATGAAAATATTGAGCATTTGAAAATTCATGGGAAAAATATACATTTTGAGGACTTGAAGACATTAAAGGAAAAAGAGTTTGTAAACTAGTGCTAATATTGGTCAGTGTTGTAGAAATTAATGTTTGTGGTAATACAAAAACTCCCAATGTACAATTCTTGAAGTGATTCTATCCTGTCCACTCTAAGTCCAAGCATCTGTTTGACTCTTCTTCCTCATGGACTACCCTGGTGCCATCTCTAGAAGGCAACTGGAAGACCTCAGGTCCAGCTCTGTCTCACAGCATCTCCGAAGACGTTTTCCTCCTCTGCTCTGGAAGCACAATACCAGTGCAGAGAGGCTGAGTCCAAGGCAGACTCCTCAGCAGCCATCAGCCCTTTTCTGTGGGTGGAGGCAATGTCAGTGAAATGTAATGTGTTGGCTTCTCCTGGAGCATGTAAGGTGAGCTGGTTATGTGAGTGGCCTCTCCTGTGTCTTTTAAAGCTGGTGGCTGGATTATCTTTGCTTTCTCCTAGTACCTCTGAAAAATTTGAGTAGATTCTCTCTTGACAGCAGCCACTGCTGCTGCTGTTTCTCTAGCAGAAAGCCATTTCAATAGCCCTGTTATTGTTTCTGGACTCTGCCACCTGGATGGAACTGGTGGGAAAGGCGTAACTGGGAGGAAGGAGGTGCCAGCAAGGGAGCAAAAAGGAGAATGCTCTTGAGGAGAGCCGTGCCATCCTGCACCCTCATTCATTGCTTTGGCTGAGCTAGGAGCTGCAAGAGCCACATGGGAGAGGGCAGGTGCCCACACAAGCATCACTGTGCCAGGGGTTTTCACCCCTTGCTCTGTATTTAACATCTGCTAGGAGAAGCAGTTGTGAGGATGGAGATGCTGCTGTGTGAGCCAAAGCAGCCCTGGAGACGGGGATGCTCCAGGTCGGTTACAGCCTTCTCACCCTCCCAGGAAAGCAAACAGGGAATAAAGGTCACACGAGAAAGTGAGGGTATCATCTTAAAGAGAGCCTCTGCTGCACAGGATTGTCTCGTGCAGTGCTGCTGAGCATCTTGAAAAGCAAACCAATAGCATTAGGGTGGAGGAATTCCCACTGCATTCCCCTCCTCTGGCCCCCTCACCTCGGCCCCAAGATCAAAAAGGCAGCAGCAGTGCAGCCTTCTGTCTGCATAAGAACAGAGCCTGTGCAGGAGAGCTGCCACAAGGGAAAGCTGCTCTCTGAAGATGCTTGAAAAATAAACAGTGCACATCAGCCCAGTGTGAGGTGGCTACCCAGGTCTGGAGAAACCACGTGTGCCTGGGGTAGTGATGCCTGCCTTCCCTTCCTCTTGAACGGCAAGGACTTCATTTCCATGCACTTACCAGACCTGGGGCAGCATTTCTAGGAAAGGCAGTTTGGTAGAGGGAGATGCTGCATGCAGTGTGGTGCTTCAGGGATTGCTTTCTGTCTTCTGAAGGCTGAAATGCCCCAGCACAAGCCATCTTGCAGTGTGCCCTGGGGAGCAGGACATTAAAGGGATGTGCCAGCAGCGTTTTCTTACCTTGAACATGTGATGGAAAAGAGTGGGAGAGCTCAAGGTTTTTCTGTCCCCAAATTCTTGGCATTAGCCTGACCTCTTTCTGCACCTGACAAAATCTCTCAGTGGGCTGGGTTTAGTGTAAAAGGTGATAGTAGAAGAGACCAAAGTGGTGAACAGTCCCTGAAGGACACACTGGTGTGTGCCAGGTGCCTGACAGGATGTGCACAGGGCTGTTTTTTCCCCTTGCTCTGTCTGGGTTTCCCAGGAAGCTGTTTTGCTGCACGCCTGGTGCTGCTGACCCACCGCATGGGAAGCCTTGAGTAATCCCACACTGCTCTGAGCATGTTTGAGAAGTTCTGTATGACAAGATCGCTGAGTGCCCTGCCCTTTGCTCTGCCCCCTCTCGTGTTTGTCACATCTAATAATGGACAGAAATGTGGTGTGTGCCACTGAACACGGGGAATTTGTTTGTATTCCATGTTTGCCACAGCCTTTTAATTTGAGGAGGGAGCGTGGGAGCAGGGAATGGCTAAGAACACTTTGGTAGCTCTCTGCTGCAGGCTAGGTACAGTTCTTAGGGAGTGATGTGAACTTGAGCTGAAGTGTTGGGTTTAGAGTGGCAGTGGTGTCTGGAGGGGCAGTGCTAAGTGCTTTAAAAGCACTGTATCTGTTTCAGGGCTTGGTGAAGGGTGGTGAGATAAGCTGCTCTCTGTGCTCTCTTATCTGGGTAGGGGTGTCAGGCACTGCACTTTGCAAGGAGGATGTTGCCACATTTTATTTTGCAAGGGAAGTGCTGTGGAAAGATGACTCAGGCTGCCTGCAGCCCTCGGCCTGGGCGGGTGCTCATTCACACTGAGCTGTGCTTGTGCTGCTGCAGGTGCTGGACTGCCCTGCTGCAGCCAAAGTGGGCTTTTGTCCCTAACCTCGATATTGGTACATCTTGGGCTTGTTCCTTGCAGAGACCCCATCCAGTTAGGTAACAATAATAAGGTGTAAAAGAGCAGGAGAATCCTAACTTGTGAAATCCTGATGGTTTTTCCATGCTTACATATTTGGTTGTTGAATGTGTGTATATGGCCCTAATTTCTGTGCACTTGCTTTCTGTTCCTAGATGTAGCAGATGTTGTTCCAGCAACCACCTCTCATCTTTTCTCCCTCCTCCTTTTTATTCCTTTCTTGCATGTTCAGGCATGGTGAGCAAGTAAGGACACTGTTGTTAGGTTGAAGACTTCAACTGTCTTTATTGCCTAGTCCAAGGGGAAATGGGGCTGGTATACCTGGGATGTTGGCAGGAGACGAAGGCATACAGAAGAAATTCTTTCTCATGAAAATATTTGTCTATCCTCTTTTCCCTCCTTAGCCTCTTTAAAAGGGGATAAGGTCTACTTTTGGATACATGGGAGTATTCAGCAGGGAAGCTTCCACAAGGCAAAAAAAGTCCCTGACATATCAGAAGGGCATGTGCCTTGTTCTGTAGACTTTGTAAGTGTGAGGTCTTAAATGAGAGATGGGAATGAGGTGAATTGTGCCACTAGGATAACATTTTTGAGAAGCATCTGGTTCAGGATTGTACAATGTCTAGCATGGATGCTTCCTGGGACAATTCCCCATCCAAGGCTTGGTTCCATTTGCTTTATGTCATGCCCCTTCCAGGAGCATATTGCAGAGATTTCTGAGATGATGACAATCAGACAGGAGTGGGGCTGTGGAGCATGAGAGCTTTGTCAGCGAGATACTGCAGCCCTGTGAAGGAGCCCTGTTGACAGGGTAATTTCACTGCTGCTGGGACCTGGCTAGCATTTCCAGAGGAAGCTCTGTGTGCACAGGAGGAACATCCTCTGGGATGGCTGAGGGCAGGATGCCTGCCAGGATTAGTGCTGCTCATGGGTAAAGCCTGACGGTTACCTATTATCCAGAATATTTTAATAGGATCTTTAGGGTATTTTTTCTGAGACACACATTTTTGGATGACTGTTCTTATCTTTAGTTATGTTTTCATGAGCATTCCCAATATCCTTCTCACTTCCAGCTGGGAAATCGAAATACAGCGAGCTTTTATTTATTTGTTTGTTTGTTTTTATTTTGCCTCATGTGGTTGTTGTGGGCTTTGTTATCTCTTCTGCTGCACTTTGTGTGCCAATAACTTCTGAAGTCAAGCAGTTTAATTGCAAAAATGAAGAAACAGAAAAACACCACACAAAAGCACCAAAAATATATGGGAAAAGCCACCTATTTTACAGTGTCCATGAACATCTGCTAATGCAACATTTGCCATGTGGGTGGGGAAATTTGTAGAGAAAGGAATGTCATTCATGGTCCAAGATAGGTATTGCAAGTAACTTTCCTTTCATCATCAGAGCTGCCAGGCTCAGGCACAAGCTTCTGCACTGGGCCAGCCTTAGTCAAGGATAATCCGCCTTCACTTCAAACTGAGATTCTTCTTTTTTCTTTTTTTTTTTTTCTGGATGATGTAATTTTTTTCTCTTTAATAATTGGATCATTGTTTTGGAATTTAAAGCCTTTCAGTAAAGGGCAAGAGGAGGGAAAGTTTGAAGCTGTGAGGGTGCTGAGGCACTGGAACATGCTGGCCTGAGAAGCTGTGGCTGAGCCATCTCTGGAAGTGTTGGAGGCCAGGGGGCTGAAAGGTGAATATTTGTCAGAGCCTGTACAGAGCAGAGCCCTGTGTAACCCAGGTCACTTTGGAGGGGAGGAGAAAGCTGCTGCCAGATCTGCTCTCTGCTTTGAGTTGTATGCTGTCCAGTTCTTACACTAATATATGAGAACATTCACTTTGTTGGGTTTGGTATTACCAGCAAAATGTGTCAGGCATTTTGTGGTAAGATGATATTGGTTTGACAAAATCTGTGGGGTTTTTTTCAAACTGTGCTCTTTCTGCTCAACGTTTCTGTGCCCTGTGGATGCACATGGATTGTACTCTGTAAAATTATTCTAATGTTAAGTAGAGTGTAGATGGGATGAGCAAAGAAAGACTTGGAAGCAATGTGTTGTAAGCTCATCAAAAGTCTGGTAAAGTGTCCATTTGAAAAAATAAGGTAAATTGTAGACAGTTTATTCCAATTTGGGATGAAACTATCAACATTTTAACATTTTTCATGGTGGCTGGAAAGTCTTGTTAACCAAAGAAAAGGGCCTAAGTATGATGGCATTGTTACTTTGGTAGGAAGGGAAAGAAAATGAAATCAAAATTATTTATTGCTTCAAAGACCTGATGATCTAGTGCATCACCAAAAGGAACTTGGAGAAAGACCTCTTACATAAAATTAACTCTCTGAATCTGTCTCTTACCAGTAGTTTGGGGTAGTGAAGCCACTAAGCGAGGGTGGCTCTTAGCAGCCAGTTCCCATGTCCTGGCTTGACTGCATTGCTAACTGGGGTGCAAGAATGGGACAGCCTTTCCCAGGGAGTTGTGTGAGACCTTTGTGCACCTTTTTCTCTGTAATACACTTCACCCTTTGGAAAAGTAGCTCCTTTTTTTTTTTTTTTGAGGAAATACGGGTTTTTGGTTTGCATTTTGAAACTTGTCTTCTCTTCCAAAGGAAAACTTGGCACTGTGAACCTGCTAACTCCAGCAGGCATCCAACACGTGCTTTGGAGAAGGTGATTATTCCCTGTTGCTGGGGCAGGTGTCTTTTCCTGTGAAGATTTTGATGCTGTTAAGGAGTGATGTCTTAAAGGGGTTTGTATTTTTAGCAGCTGTGATTTATGTCCTGCAGGCTCTGTCTTTAAATCATGCCTCAAAGAGGGATAGGTTATTTTACAGAGAAACCCATAAAGTAATGTATGCTTCTGGTGTGACTTTCTTTAAAGCTGTGCATTAATTCCTGAGGACTGAGGTCAGCCTGCCTGTGCTGAGATCTGCACAATGACATTTCCATAGGGGGCTTATTTCATGCTGATGGGAGAAGCAGGAAGTAATATTTACCATATGAAGACACAGTACTATTAATAATAATAATGATAACAACCAACTAATACTTATGCAGTGCATTTTAAAAATGATTATTTTTTCTTTGTCTCAGAGTACTTAAGAAGATCTCCAATCTATAGAAAAAGTAATGGAAGTGTTAATGAGAATTCAGGTTTTGTGGGGATCAGTATCAGCCTCTGGTACATGTACAAACCACTTGTTGGAAAGCTGCTGGCTTTGGAGTTCTTGCTTTTGACCTGGAAATGTTCTTGCCCTGCTGCTCTGGAGACACCTCTGCAGGGTGGGGAGGCCTCTGAGTTTTCCTGTCTCTCCTCAGCTTCTGTAGGCAGCGATGCAGATCAGACTGAGAGTGCAGAGGAGGTGCCTGATGTGTGACTTCACTGCAATGTTTCCTCCACTCCCCAGTACCCCATGCAATGCCATAATTTCCAGCTCTCAGTCTTCCCAGGACAGAAACCTGCTTCTGTGGTGAAGGTTTGTAGGTAAGTTACAGACACTGAAGCTTAGTGATGTGTCCTTCTCAGCAGTGTTACCCGGGTGGTTCTGATTTGGCAAACAGAACTCAGTTCTTTATGGGTTTAAGAAAATGGTGCTGTATCTCTGATGGTAAGACACTTATGGAGGAGTCTAAGAAGGCTGTAATTTTTTTCATGTGTAACTATGGAGGCATGCTTTGATATCAGAGAATTGCTTTATAAATGAAGTTGTAAGAAACATTTAAATGTCAAGTATCCTTCATCTTGTTCATTCAAGCGCAGAATATTTATGAGGATACTGTTAATAAAGCATCTTTGCCTCTCTGACAGACTGGACTTAGGCAGGGTATTTGACAGTGGAAAAGACTAAGAAAATGAGAAAAGGACATTTTCCATGAGTTACTTTGAATTTCTCCAGCATGCCCTTTTCTTTTAAGGGCTTTGTGAATTGCTCTGGCAATTTGCTAAGTATTAAAGGGAACAATGAACAGGGCCCTCTTCTTACAAAGACAAAGAAACAAAGATTTGAAGATTTTTCAGTTTGCTTCAAAAATAGCTTGATGAAGATGGACATTATAGCAAATGAAATATTTAACTAGAGCGACCCTCACTGAAGTGATGTCAAGGGTAGTAAGTAACACAATTGTCACATTGTATGTAATCACTCCTTTGTAAGCTACCGAGGCACAATTATTTCAAGTAAATTGAAATGTCTAATAGGGACAATGCTGTTTTTCTTTAGCTAAAAATAGTAACACGAAATACTTATTTAATCTTTAAAATGTTTCAGGCTTTTAACACCAAGACTGGATAATTTCACTCTTTTGGTTTTGGTTTTATTCTTTCTAGCTAGTGTCTTTGCTCTGAAGCTTTCTCAGAATACAAGTACTTACCAGTTTCCTCTAAAACAATGAAGTTATTAACCACTTAAGTTGATTATCTCCCTGAAAAGATTAAAGAGGTTTCATTTTTCGAATGGCACTCTTTGAGATTTGGCTCAAGTGTTTGTGATTTGGAGTAGCTGCAAAATTGTTATAAGAAATATGACTCAAGAAAAAGCTTCTAAAATACCCCCACATCCAGGAAGCAGTTTCAGGTCCTGAGTTTCTCTTACTGATGCAGACAGCAAACGCTGCACTCCTTGTCCTGGAGTGACAGTATGGTCTTTGCACAGCCCTTGGGCCCCCTTCCATCTCCAGGAATATGTCAGGAAAAACGCCAGGTAGGTGCCACACGAGTCAGCACAGCCAGGCTTTGCTGTGAGAGCCCCTGAGAAAACGCTGCTGGTGGAGTCTTCCCCTCCAGAGCTGCTCTTTTTAGGCTGTTGTCTCTACCCCCTTTGGATGAGATTTGCAGGAGCTGAGCCTAAACACCTCTACTCTCAGAACTCTGGGCTTTACTGTTATGTGTGGCATCCCAAATCCTTTATCTTTAACCCTGATGTTCCACTGGATTATTTGAAGTAGGTATTTCAGCCTTTGAAAGATTTTTCCTCAAATGCACAAAATTATTGTTGAAAGTTCCACTCATTGTCAAGGCTATTGGTGCTTCCAGTTTGCTGCCAGGGGTGCAGCACAGAACTATTTTAGATGGATCAAGGAACTTGCCTAATTACTGGTTAATTTTCTCCTTAGATGTTCAAAGACGAGTCCTCTTGTAGTACGTCAGCATAATTTTAAAATATTTTTCCTAATTATTCTAAAGCTCTGTTTGCTTATGAAGCTATTGCTACCCTTTTGAATCCAATTATTTATAAGTAATATGTTTAGCACATGTTCTTGAGGGAACCAAGCCCTGTAAGTCAGACACTGACTGGTGTTTTGGTGTTGTCTATTGCCCAGTGTCAGTGCCTGTGAAATTGCCTGAAAACTCTTACAGTAAAGTTCCTGAATATACCCACAGAGGGCTGGAAAACAATCTTGTGTCACAGATGGATTTACCAGGGTCTAACCCATCACACTGCCCTCCTCTCTTTGGCAGCAGGAATCAGAACTTTGACCTGTGACTGTGAAAGAAAGAAACATCACTGCCTGAACTTGAAAAAAAGGGAAATCTTAGTGACAATCTTCATAGCATTTGATAGTTTCTTTCCTCAGGGCCCCATCACCAGTGGAGAGGTGCAGTGCCAGTCTGCAGAGCAAGCTCTGTCACCTCGGCAGAGTCCCTTGATGTCCACCATCTGCAGGAAGGACAGGAGCTGCTGCACGTGCCCAGCAGAAGAGATTTCCCTGCGAGGATCTCGGGGAACGTGTGGCGCAGCAGCCCTCCCTGAACCCTTGCCCTTGCGTGGTGGCCCTGTTGTGATGGCTGTTTGAAGTGAGCACGCGCCTGCAGCTCAGGTGGAAGTGCCTTCCCTGATGAGTACGGAGCTGGCAGCTCCTGAGCCTTCGGAATCAGAGGCGAGGCTGATGCTGAGTGCCCAGACTGGAGCGTCTGCTCTCTACCTGTGCCCTGCCTGTGGCAGCCCCCTCAGAAGGGGCTGGGGGCTTTGTGGGACCGGCTCAAAGGCCCGTGCCTGACCTCGATGAGCTTAACAAAGCCAGATCCTCTGGTATCTTAGTGTGACCCTGATTTAGCAGGGCACTTCTAAGCCCTGCCATCCTGGTTCTGACAATGTCCTGACTAATCAGATTAACCCCAAATCTCAAGATTATTATTTCTCCTCATAGGTAAAGAATACAATTTTTTCCTGAGAGAGATTATTTTCCAATACTCATTTATGGGCATGAGTTGAATAACTACAACCAGTTACAGTTTCATCAGAGAGATGAGCTGTTAAGGTGGCAATTGTTAAATAGCAGTATCATTTGATTGAAGGGCAGTATATGCTGCTAGGTTCTGAGTTTTTCCCTAAAGAAATCAAAAACTTGTCAGATTTCAGCCTGGATCCTTATTTATCCAGATGGAAGGCTCAGTCTTATGCTGCCAAAGATTTTGCAAGCTTTTCTTACAAGCATATTAAAACCCTAGTGTTGCCATATTTCATTTGGCAAAAATTATGTCCTTTGCCTCTCTTCTGGATAATATTTAGCTTTATCATCATCGTTATTAGTTGCTACTGTTCTGCTGGGAGCACTAGTTTGCATTTAATTACAGACCACTTGCAAATAGCCTATGTGGCCCTGATTCAGCAAACACTTGTAGCAGGTGTGTCATTTTAAAGCAAGATGAGCCCATTGAGGTTCCGTGTGGCTCCGGTACATTCTGTGCCTGGCATGCACTGACTGCAGGAGCCCTGGCTCCAGAGGGTGTCCATGCCGAGGGGCTCGTAGGTGAGGCTGAGGCTGCAAACTGACACACTTGTCATTTCTTAGGTTATCTACCTCAGATGGCTCTGAAACTGCATCTGGCAGCCCACTGGCATCAGACAGAACTCGAGGACTTTTGGACTTCTTAGAAAGGACAACAGCTTTTTGTCAGCTGAGGACAAAGTAGAACCCTCTATCTTGCATGTTTCCTTGGCTCAGTATAAATTTTAGCAAGATTATCCATACTAGAAGTAAAACTTGGCTAAATGACCTACCAGGCAGCAGGATATGCCAGGCACATTCACAATATTGTATAATTTAATTGGCTAGTTGGAAATGCATAATAAAATACAGGGTGTTTTAGTTATTACTTAGCTGCCTATGTAATTACTTCTGTTTAATATTTAATTGTGTTGATCTTTCTGTCTTGTCTTTGTTCCACACAGAAAATAGATCCCCCTTTTTGTCTATTCACAGGCACTGGGCTACTGGGTAGAGGGCTTTGCAGCTAATCTTCCTGATTGTTCAGATGTCACCGTAAAATTTTTAGCATCTTGATAACTCCAAAGCTATCAAAACAGATTGGTTGGTAACAATTAAAATTATGCTAACATCACTAAAACAGATATAACGGAGTGATGCTTGTTAAGCACTTAATGATCCCTTTCTCCAAGGAATTCCATTTCAATTTCTTTATGCTGCCTGATTGCTTTACTGCATCCTGCAGGTTCTGTGCACTGCTGCTCCGTGTAATACATATTCAAACCCTTCTCTGAGCTCTCATCATGCCAATCAAGGATGCAAATGGAGTCTGTATGACTGTGTGATCAGAATTTCTTGCTTGTTTGCAAGCCCATAAATAATGGAGTGAATAAGGATCTGATGTGTAACAGTATAAAAGTAATCAGACCTTGTATCTGGCTCCCAGTAAACATCAGTATGGCCCTGATCCAGCCACTGCTGTAATCAATGGGAGGCTTTTATTGACTTTAATGGGAGGTGAATTAGGCCTTGTCTGAGGCTTGAAAATTCAGCTGCAGCTCTTGGGGCCGGTCCTTGGCTGGTGTGACCTGGCTTTGTGCTCCTGGAGATCAGGCAGCTGATCTGCCTCGCCCTGCCCTGAGCTGCTGTCACCCTCCCACACGGCAGCTTTCTGAGCCAGGCCAGCTCTGGGCTCTGCTTCCTTCAGCTGCTCACCTGCGAGCTTACAGTGCTTGAAATGTGCCATTACCTTCAGAAAAACCTACTTCAAACGAGTTCTAATAATCATTATTTTGAACTTTAGGTTTTTATATTTTCATTGTTTATAAAGGAACAATATCTATTCCTTTTGCTTTACTTTGGCTGCAAGGGAAAAATGAGCTAATTAGCAAAACCAAAAATAAACTAAGTTGATCAGAAGAGCAGTTCTTGCAAATTTGACAACCTTCCCTTGCAAACGCTGATATGAAAAAGGATAAAGATTTTATGAAGTGTCCTTGGTTTGGAGTTTTGTGGCAGAATGGGTAGAGAAAACAGTAGTAGCTGTGTGTGGATGAAAGGCTTTTAGAATGTAACTTTGTGTATCATCTATACTACGAACCACTTAGAACTGTGATACCCTTGCTGTTTCTCAAGTACTACAATGAGTATAAAAGACTTTCTAAAATTCTTTGAGCTGATTCTTATTCTGGCCTCTCTGCTTTGAAAGGATATGGAAAATACATCGTTTGGGAAGTCTTCTGGCCAGCTGAGCTCTCCAAGGATAAGCTTGAAAACATGCTAGATTGATGTTCTGGAGCAGCTCCAAGAAAGCTTGGCCGGTGTGTGATGGTAACTGCACCTACCCCAAAATGCAGGGAGGGAAATGTGTGCCTGCCTCTGGGTTGTGTGTGCTCCAGGCTTGCTCCTCAACAGCGACAACCAGCACAGCTGCTGTTTCCTCCAGCAGGGTGAGGGTGATTTCTGCCAGCTGAAAATCTGGGTCTCCACATCCTTGTGCCTGCACAGGCACCACTGGCTGCCTTTTGCTGAGGATTTTTCCCCTCGGGTCAGTGTTACTTCCAGCACAGGCAGTGGAAGCAGCTTGGATGTTGGTTTTTCAGCAAAGGATCTGTGCTGTGTGTGGGGGTGTTCTGGGCTGCGTTGGAGGCAGGAGACAGCCCCGGTCACCCCTCAGCAGAGGGATGGTGGCAGCGCCCCTCGTGCTGAGCCTGGGCTCGGCCAGGTGGCCAAGCACCCACGGGACCCCTGTGCTGTGTGCTCTGGGTCCCAGCTGCCCCGCACCCCGCCAGCTTCTCCTTGCTCCCAACCGACCTGTGTGCTCCTTAGGGAGACAGCACTTGCTGAGGTCAGGGTGCCTGTGTGGGTCCTGACTTGTGTAGGAAGAATCTCCTTCCAAAAGCTCTGAAAATGTCTCAAAGCTTTAAGATTAATTTGAGAAATCCCACTTCAGTCTGGCATTGAACGTTGCTATGAACAAATGTTCTGCTGCTCCAGTTTTCGACAGAAGGGCTCCTTTGCCTGGCACTACCAGGCTTATTCTCCTTTTCAGACCTAAGTTTGAAAACAGTAGGTTCTGCTAGTCTTTACAGGGTTTAATTTCTCTTTTGTTTTATAAAATCCTGTCTTTGGAGATGAGTTCCATAATAACTCCATTTTTTAAAAATGGTGTTTGCCATTAGCTGTTTTCCATTTGGAGGTGTTTTATTTACAGTAGATTAAAGCAAGAAGGCAAAGTGAATTTTATTTTCCTATTTTCCTGTGTTCTGTATTCATAGGCTTTAACATCTGCCCTCCATCCCCTTCCTGTGATCATGCAACACCAAACCATGCAGGAAGAAGTCAGGGTTGATCTTTCTGCCATGCTATGCTCTTCTTGATCATTTGACTGAAAAGTATTTGTTTGTAGGTGAAAACTACCACTGCTTTTTCTTTTTTCTGTAGTGACTTTGGAGTTGCACCTTTTCTCTTATGTTTAAGAGTTCCAGTTCATGGTGATATTTAAGAAAGAAAGCCGAACTCAGCCAAAACACAGAAGAATTGAAGAAGGCCAGTCATCAGAGGGGAAGAATATAGCCTGACAAGTCTACAGAGTAAGTAAGGTTGTAGAGATGTGTCACTTCATTTCAATTAAACATCTGTGCATTCTCACCCACTTGTGTTCTGTGGCTTTGCTGGTGAGTAAAAGGATTTCCTCAGTGATGTTGTTTACTTTTTGTTCATTCACATTTGAGCTTACAAATTGCTTGAAAGCAACTTAACTTTTTGCATAGAAATTTCACCCAGGTGAAGGTTTTTCTGTGCTAGAGAGAATGTGGACAGAATTTACATTTGTTGATTTTAAAGTCCTAGAGTGTGGAAGCCTCCAGAACTGCCCATTGCCAATGAGTGGAGCAGTTCTTCTGCCTGTTTACCTTCTCATTTTCCACATGATTTTTTTCCTAGACGGATGTTTTGTTGCCTCAGATCCATTTCCTGAAGAGTTCATTCTCTCTGTCACGGGCTCCCAGTATCCGCTTGTCTTTCAGCGCCCCGTGGGGCTGTGCTGGCAGCTCTGGTGACCCAGGGAGTCTGGTGCTGCTCTGCTCAGAGCTCAGCCCCAGGGACGTTGCCCTTGTCATGGCCATGTGCAATTAGCAGCGAGGGCAGCAGGGCTGGCTGCTCCTGCTGCTGTGCTGGCCTGGGGTTTAGCCCTTGGGCACAGCGCAGCCTCTCAGTGCAGCCTCGCCTGCCAGTAATTCAGAATATGAGATGGACAAACACGGCATGATTAAGTCCTTAGTTTTTTCCCAGCCAGTCCTGGTGTGTTGAGATGAAATGTCCTGTCACACTGGGCGTGTGTACACTTCCAGGCAGGAGCTGACCTCTCCAGGGGCTGTAATTAGAAACAATTTTCAGATTTCTATGATGAGTTCTATTTCACATGAGTGTGCACATACAGTCCACGCAGAGAAGAAGGTTTTTTTGCAAATTGAACTTGTTCTCTCAAATGCAACTACATCTCCAGATGTCTTCAGAATACCTTGCACTGTCTGTGAGAGCTGTAAAGTAACTGCAAGCTTATAAATTCACCTTTTTGCAGTTACTAAATGTGCTTGACTCATTCCAGCCTGTTGCTGTGGAGATAGGTACAATATAGAACCTTGGCACTATGACAGGCAATTAAAATACCAAGATGTTTAGCCATGTATGAGTATTTTCACACAGTGAGACCTCTAAGCTTAGCCCGCTGCTGACATTGTTAGTTATTGAATCAGTTGCATGAGATGAGGTTGACAGGTGTAATTATATATTTCTATGGTGATTATGTATGGCCTGTCATAGAGACCAACGTGCCTGTAACTGCCCTCAATAAATGATTACTCATTTAGTAATCATTTATTGAGTGAAGTATTGGAGTTGGCACGCCGTTTACAAGGGGAGGAAATGGAAAACAAAACAGAAGTCCATTTTGAAATATAATTGATTCATTAAACCATTTACCAATGCTTCATTTTAGTGCATGGAAATATATCTTTCTGTATTTCCTACAGATGTCACAGTTATTTGCGGATATTCTTGCACCCTGACTTTAACAAAAGAATCAAACTCATGCAGTGAGTTCATGAGAAGCTGGGTCTGAGGCCTCACCCTGGGAGAAGTTATGGAGCTCACTGGAACTGTCTGAATATGGGACCATTTAAAAATATTTGGCTTACTTGTTAAAAGAGCTCAAAATCGTTCAAAATAACCACCTTTCTTTGTAAACACATCTGTACAATCATCTTCTTTGTAGTGGCTGCTCTTCAAAATGTGTTAAAAATTATACAAATATTTTTGGAATTCATTGAAGTGAACTTGGGCCGTTGCTGGAATTCCTTATTCACTTTTCCAGATAAAAATTTTCTGTGTAGTGACATCACTCAAAGCTTTGCTCTTTTATTTCCCATGTGGTTCTCCCTGGTGTTTGTGCCACTCTGATGATATGAGTGAAAAGTCTCTGCTTCTCAAAGTGAGAGGAGGCTGAGAGAAATGAAATATTGCTCTCAGTTTATTAAGAGGTCCTTGGACCTGGTTGAAGTCAAGCAAAAAATTTGACCTATTTTCCTTAGCCACGTCTCTCTGCAATACAACTATTACCTTATTCACAGAAGTTTCTATGTCTAAGATAGTTATCTGAGACGGGCTGGTGTTATTTGCTGGTGTTTTTGTTTAGTTTGGGGGTTTTTTTGTTTGTTTGAAGTAAAAGAGTAGCAGCTTTCAGTGACTGCTTTAACAAAAAGAGCCCACTGTATTTTGCAGAAAAACAGGATCCATGTGTTCTCTGGTCTTCTAGGATGGACTGAAAAATGCAGTAGGAATTTGTGGATATAAATAATAAAAAACCAATTTTCCCCTCATTTTATAGGATGCAAAAAGAGGTTTTTACATAAGACTTTCATTATGTTCTTAATTAACCATCAGAATTTTTTATCTTTTTGTTTTTAACCAAAGCTGTTCCTCACAGCTTTTGTGATAGATATGAGATGATATCTATGAGATAGAGAGAAAGAAAGAATAGAGATAGTGGGGATGTAGCCAAAAGATGAATATTTAGAAAACTGTCCTTTGGAATCAGTAATTAAACTAGGTTCAAATGCCAAAATGTGGATGCAAACCTAAACTTGGAAAGTTTCATCACAAGGTTTGGAAGAACCTTTTTTCCCTGGTCTCATCTGCTTAGAACACATTGGTTTCCATTAGGAAGCATTTGGGTTAATATCTGCTTTCTAATCATGTGCTTGGAAAGACAGCTTTTGTTGCTTTTCCAGAGAACTTCCCAAGTGTGCAGTAAAATGTGTGCTGTTCCAAAAAAAATATCCTGAATAAAGTGATGTCTGGTGAATTGCATTTTGGTCTTTCTGTCACTAAGATAGAGTTTGAGGGCTTTTTATTTTTTTTAATTTTTCTTGTAGTGAAGTTCCATTCAAGTAGAAGAATATTTGATGTTGGAAGAGGTCTCTGGAGATCATATCATCCAACATCCCTGCTCAGGGGAGGGTAAATGGGAGCAGGTTGCCCAGGATCATGTCCAGTTGGGTTTGTAGTATCTCCAAGGATGAGGAGAGTTCTCTTGTTTAGGTGTCCTGTTCCAGTGATCAATCACTCTTACATAAAGGTTTCTTATGTTTAAGTGATATTTGCTGTATTTTGGACATGGCTGTATTTGAAAGACACTGCCTGTCTTTTTTCACTAGACACCATGGAGAAGAGTCTGGCTCTGTCCTTTGCTCCTCTCATCCATTTATAAAAACGGGTGAGATCCCAGTTCTCTCTGCTTTTTTGGTCAGATGCTCCCTTGCAGTTTCTGGTACAGTGTAGAGGAGAAATACCCATTTTCTCTGTGCCTGCAGAATGTGTTTTTAAGGGGTCTGAGGAGAGGAGCAGGCTGGGGCCGTGTGCTGGAGCAGATGGTGCTGGGGCGCTGCTGGTGCTCTTGCGTGGGGCCCTTTGGAGCTGCCTGCCCAGGCAGGGTGGGATCGGTCCTGGGCACAGGGGAGCTCCAGGGCCCTAAGGCAGACCCCAGCATTCATGGTCAGCAACAGCCATGGGCATGAGCTCTAATGGAGCTCCCTGGCTCCGTGCTCATCGCTCGGCTCCAGCACTGCGCCTGTCCCGCTGCTCCCTCCCTGCCTCTTCCCGCGGGGCTGCACACCTCATCTGCAAAGAGGGGTCGTGTATTTATCTGATCTCTGGCTTTAATGCCCTCCTGGATAGCCCTCAGCCCAATCAAGCTCTGAGGGAGGACAGGAAATGGAGCGCAAGCCTTCAGGGGGCAGCCAGGACCACACAGCCCTCACTGTCATCACAGCAGTGACATTTTCTCAGGATCGGATATGAGCAAAGGGCAGGATTTGCTTTTCCCTTGTACACTTTCTATTTTCATACACAATTTATTTCTGACTTTAATGTCATTCTCTGTTTTTTATTCCAGCCTTGACCACGTGGCTCCAACTGTTCCCATAACTCCCACTGCTGATGTTCTAACACGATGCAGCCATAAACTGGATCTTTCTTTTCTTTTTATGTACTTTTTCATTATCTAAAGACTAAACTTTTGACTGCCACTTCTCATTTGCACGCTGGATTTGGGGCGAGAAAACAAGTTTGCTTATTTAATATTTGCTTTGATTTGGTGATTAGTCTTTGCTCTTAATTATTGTTACCATTTCCACATGAGTGATCAGGAAATTAACAGCTGTCTCACACTTTCAGCAAGTTAAAAACAGCCTATGGTATTTCCTTATTGACGTTTTACTTGCCCCCGTGCAGAATGTTTTAAGATGTTGTTTCTCTTGAGTTTCCCACCTCACAGCTTGAGTAATGCCACAGCTTTTAAAAATGTTTCCCTTTTGCCTTGCCAAGGTGATGAAGACGAGTAAAGTCATCCAGCATAAAAGGTATATGTGAACAAAACATGAATGGAAGGTGTGGGTCAAGTTTCAATCCAAACAAGAAGAATATTAGAAGCAGTTTTGGAGACTGAGGAGACCAGTCCTGCGCCAGTGAGAAATACTGCCATCCTGGGATCCTGTGTGGTGTTTACACACTCATAGCAAATCCTCTTTAAAAAGTAAAAATAAATGGATGGCTGCTCCTTTTTCCACTGATGATTTCCTTTTATCTTTTCATTCCTTTTCAAATTGGTAATGATTGTAAATCGCTCCTTGCCACAGAAAGTGCTGTTTTCCAAGAGCAGTTATTTGATTCTTGTAATCTTATTTATTAGTTCAATTCAATAAGTGTCCAACCTATGCTCTAAATGCCTTTTAAAAATACACTAATAAACAGGTCTTGATTGCTTTTTGATTGAATTGCAGATAATGACATTTGTATCGTCAGTGAGTTAAGGACACCAGCCCTCCCAGGGAGGCGTTTCCAGCTCTGCACTCTGCGTCTGCTTGCAGACATGAGATGAAGATGAGCATGGTGGTGGCTTTCTCTGTGCTCCTGCAGTCTTGGGCTTTTGGGGCTTTAACAGATTTGCTGCGATTGTTTGACTGATAAGTGACAGAGATCTATTTGTACAAATAGTAAGTGTTGCAGAGTTGGACCAGGAACTGCTGGGGCTGGTGTAATTTGTGGTGTGAGCAAAGGAAAGTGGTGTGCATATCTTTTCACTTCATGTACTTTTTGTGCATGCTTTTCAATGTGAATCCTGGTTTCTTTGAAGTGGAATTTAAGGGTTGGGATTTGGGCACTGCACAGCTGGATTGGAGTCATCATGAGATGCAGCATGGCTGATTTTGCAGCACCTATAGGTGTACCTCATTTTTGGTGGGTTGGAAGAGAGATTGGTGAAGAACTGAGTGGAGCTCATCATGATACTCCTGTCAGGGCTGGGAAAATGCCCAAGAACATCCTGCAAGACCTTTTTCTTAGCCAGCTGTAGAGGGACACAGCAAGAGAGAAGACACAGGAATTCCTCTGCTTTACATGGGTGCTTTGAAAAGGCTCCTGGGCCTTCTCTGAGGCACGAGGCAGCATCTTCTGCTTGGGTGACACACCAGCCACGGCGCTCTCCAGAAACTGCCATCCTCTGCCCCACGCTGGAGGTCAGAGGGATCTGACTCAGAGCACTTGGCACAAAGGTGACAATCACTGGGGTTCTCAGCGCGGGGCACGCTAATAGCAGCACTGTGATGGTGTGTGGCTTTCTGAACCTTACAGCTCCTGAAAGGGTACATCAGTACCAAAGGAGAAGAAATAAAGTACTTTGCAAATGTTGCTGCAGACAGATTCTCTCTTAGTAGCCAAACCAAGATGGTTTCTTGCATTTATTTTATTTAGTCAGTGTATTAATGCCGTGATGCTGCTTATAAAATCTGATCCTAGCCAGTTGCTTCAGTCTCATTGAAAACTGTAAGTAATTTAAAATCAAAGGGAATCTTTGTTTGCCTGGCAAACAGCAGAAGGATGAACTCAGCATCACCCTGCTGCATCCCGAGCTGGGGTGGGAGGGCAGCTTGCACGGGCCGGTGTCTGAGAGGGGAGCAGGCTGGGGCTGCAGCTGGCTTGCACTGGTAATGCCTCTTCATGCATCTTTTGAGCTGGGCCTGCGAGCATCAAACCCTGTCACAGCCTCTGGGTGACAAAACTATTGCAATTTGTCCTCTTCAGTGAAGGTGACCCCCAGGTAAGACCCAACTTTTTGTTTTAAGGCTGAAGTTTTATCTGCATCTCTGACTTGCTGGGAACTGAAAGTGCTGCCTCCCTTCTTGTGATTTAAGGGCTGCTGACTTCACTTCAGATGGTTTGGGTGTGACAGCAGAAGGCTAATACACTCTTACAGCTGCCTTGTCTGGCTGCCGAGCTGGGGTGTAATTGGAGCAGGTTTTCAGTGGTTCAGATGTCAGCTGGGTGTGGGCTGAAGTTCACGATTTATTTCAAAGGTTTTTAGAGCTGGGCTTCTGGGCCTTATGGAGGTATTGAAGTCAGTGCAGTGATTTTTTTCAGTGTATTTGCAGTTGATTCAAAGAGCTGGGGGAACTGTTGGGAGATGTGTGACCTCTGAAGCCAGATTCTGTGTACCTCATGTAGCAGGGCCAGAAGGATTTGCCGTAAGGTTGGAAGAGTATTTCTCAGGGCAATGCTTAATGCTCCTCTCAGCTTATTACAAGATACAGATTAGGAACTCTGAGCACTTTTATTTCTAATGTGTTTTTTTTTATTTGACTTGAAAACATTACTGTGGATGTTCTGACCAGCCACTCTACTATTTTAATTTTTTTTCCCCTAGAAGGAAATGGAGCTTTTAACATGCCCTCATGTGGCTCTGATTTACACTAGAATTTGCAAATCAAGGCTGGTGTGACTCTAATCTACTGCTGTGCTCCCCCTGGGAGCATTTCTTCAGCAGATGTGGCATGGAAAGATCCGGTGACTCTGCTTGAGGACAGCAATGAACGGCAGCAGAGGTGCTTGTGATCTGCCGCCAATCCATTCTTATTTACAAATAGTCTTTACAACCATCACAACTGCAAAACACCATTTTTAAAGAGAGAAACAAATATTCAAAAGACAGACAAGATAGTCTAATATTAAACAAAAATGAAACAGTTATGTTTTATATTTGTCTGTTGAAAATTGTACTTACAGCTTTTAAATTATTTTGAAACAGAGAAATCAATATGCCAGGCTGAAGATAATCCTAGAGGTGAACAACTCTGGGGTTTCACCTGCTGGTTGCATCCCTCACCTCTTCAGTTAGGCCTGGAGCATACACCATGGCTTCTCACAGCATAACTTGGACCTCCTCTGATCAGTACATAAGCATTTTGGTTGGGAAAAAAATATCCAAAACTTCAGAGATTTCTAATCATGTTGTGAAAATAGAAGTGACAGACTTTTCACATTATTGCTTTTAACTGCTGTGGTGAGAAGTGCTTCCAGAATCAGAGGGCAGAATCTAACATACAACACAGGTTTTGTTCTGTCTTTCTCTTTTTAAAATTACTTAGATAGTTGCAGGGAATGACTGAAGGAATGCAAATCAATGCAAACAAGCTATACTGCGTGTGGCTTAATGTGCCTCTAGGCTCCTTTTTGAGGAGTGGGAGGTCACTAAAGTTTGTGTAAGCCCCAGGTGGAGAAGCCCCCGCTCCCTTTGGGATCACCCCTGGCGCTGCTCGGTGAGTGAGGGGTGTCAGGGGTGCTCAGGAGCTGCTCAGGCTCTGCTCTGGCTGCACACAAGAAGGTGCAGCTTCTGCCTTGCCCTAATCCTGCCTTGCCCAAAGCCAGCTCAGCAGAGCAGGCAGCAAGGTGAGGGCTGTGTCCTGCAGGAGCTCGGATGTCGGAGCCCTGGAGGTGACCGTGGGGAGCTTGGGTAAGGGCTGGGGCTGCTTTGATTTTTGTCCTAAGGAGAAAGAGAACTCCCTTTGAAATGGTGTTTTTTCTCAAAAGGATACTAAAACACAGCACTATCTCTGTGTGATCAGCTGCCACAGTCGCTTTGGTACCAAGTTCTGATGAAAAACATATTCCAGTGCAACTGATCCACTACTAGAAATGTGAATTATATCTCTTTCTACCTGTGGTTTTCATACCATTTCTGGCTCTGCATAGTATTATCTCATTTGACAAATACCCTGAGATTGTATGAAATGAGTGCATTGTGGAATTTGTGGTGCAGCTCTTAGGAAATAAAAAGCATGTATGTGGCTCCTCCCTTTGCACATGCAAAGTCTGTGCCTGGGTATGGGCAGGGGGCACAGAACGTTGGCACGAGCTTCAGTCATGTCATGGAACTCAGTTAGGGGTCAGTTGTGTGCCTGGAGGCCGTGTGTGCACTGCCAGAGGCGGTGGGTGGATGGAGGGGGCTGCCAGAGGGCCAGAGTTCCCTGCCCTGCTGCCAGTGCTCAGCGCCCAGGGCTGCCCGTCCTCTGCTCCCTGCTCCCTGTCCTGCCTCTGGAGGGACTGATCCTTTCCCCTGTCTCTGCCCTCGGACCTCATCTGGTAATTGTTTCTAACTGTTCGAGCATCTTCAAGTTTTAATTTTCCCCGCTTTCACAGTAACTGTAAGAACATTTACAAACAGAAAATTTACTGCTTAATCACTCGACTTGGGAGTTTTGGAAGAAAAGAAATCTTGCTGTGGTACAGCTCAGTGCCAGCATTCACCACAGTAACTGAACAGCATCACCTTGGTCTGTGCAATATTCCTGGGCTGTCAAATGAGAGTCCAGGTTGGAGAGCTTCATCCAGCTAATCTGTTCATCTTACTCTACTATTTTTGTGACAAAGATTATTTTGTGTTATTGTATGTGTTGGAAGATCCTAAAAGTAGTTTTGTTACTACAATGTGTAGTGGATGCAAACTTTCAAATGTGAGTTAGCCTGGCTGGTTTTCAGTGTTTTCTAACAAAACAGAAGGAGGAGATCTTTGTGGATGACTAGAGCTTATCAAGGCTCTTTATAGCTGCCTGAAAGCAGAGGCAAAAATATCTGTGTTTTCAATCTTATGTTTATTAATTTTATATTTATTATTTATTTTATATTTATCGTCCATATATAGCTGACTTTGCATATCTTGTTATAAAGAATCAGCATTTTGGGGGCTGTTTTTTTGTTTTTCTATTCTAAAAATGGTGGTAGTTTAAAATATTTTCTGAGCCAAAGGTCTTATTTAACTTTGTGACCTAGGTGTAATTTAAAGTGAATTATGATATTCTGTGCCTTCTTAGATTTTGGCTCACAGTCTTTAGATGCTTTCATTCCCACACCTGCCATCCATTAGGAGACCTCCTTCTGTGATCTTTCATCATTCAGAATATATGATGATTTTCTTAAACACTTGAGCTAATTGGGAGTGACTTGGTTTTAAATATATGGCAGTATTTGTAAATAGCAGACATTGGGCAGGCTTGAAATAAATACATGCAATTGGGCAGGAGTTGTTAAAAATGCAAAGCCACTTTCAGATGACATTCCAACATTGAAATGACTTCCAAAAGGGGCCTGTGTACACAGGGCAGGCCAGGCAGAGCCTGTTCCTGGAGAGCTTGCTGGGAATCCCAAACGCTCTTCACTACCAGAGTGATCTGCTGGTGCCAGTCCTTGTCCTTCAGCCTGCCTCCAGACTTCAACACAAGGTACAAAGGAAGGCGAATGAAGGTGCCAGATCTGTAACCTTTTATGTCATTGGGATGTCCTGTAATGAAGTCTCTTCAGGGCAGGGCACACTGAGCAGCTCTGTCTGGCCTCCAGCCACTTTTGGCTGTGTCAGCTTTTAGGAGAGCAGCTGACAAATCATCCCAGTGCTGTGCTGGCGTAATAGGAGAGACTCACTGGGTTTGAAGCTTAAGAAACTCACGTATGAAACATTATCTGCATAGCTGAAAGCTTCTCAGAGTTGTGATAGGATCACTTTGGGCTTGGGACTGTGCAAGGAAAACAGCTGTTCTCTATTTTGTTGGTGGTACTTTGACACACGTTTGGGGCAGATCTTAGCAAGTGCAGGCCCTGGCGTGCTTCACACTGCTTCCTTTTGGTGTTCCTGTCCTGTGTGCTCTACAGATTTAAAACAAGGCATGCAGACGGGACATCTTCCCCTTTTGCTGCACATTTCTTTTCTAGCAGGATGCTGACCAAATGTTCTTCATTCTAAAACACACTGAGAGCTGCATGAGATGCTAAAACACTAAGGCTGGGGACACCAGGGAATGGGAGAGCTTGGGCTGTCTGGAAAATAATCAGCCTCCTTGAGAGGAGGATGCTTCCATCAGTAACTCTTGTGCTCTGAGTCTAAAGGAAACATGTGCTTCTCTTTCTATCTTGCCCTCCCTCTTTGCATGCTTTAAAAAAAAAAGTAATTGTTAATAGTTTAAAACAGGTTTTAAGCCAAAATTTTTAAGAGCTGCAAACAGACTTACTGGCAGGCTTTCAGATCTCTCATGGCAATCAAAAGCAGCTGATCCATGTTTTGCAATCTATTTTCAGGCTGCCAGAACTTATGACTCAATTAATAAAACAAATGTGCCTATCAACTACAGCATAACCCTTTTGACCTTAATGAAGTCCTAAATCTTTGGTGAATTTGTTTCAGGATTTCAAATGTGCACACAGCTAATATCTGCACTTGTTGCACGATCGTTTATTGCCTTGCCATGCTGCTGGTGTAGCCCGTGCTAAACTCCTGACCCTTGCCTGCACACACCCTTTCCAGATGACCGGCAATTGGAAAACCTCATCAGAGAAAAGGTCACGTTTCTGTGCCCTGTTACTCGATATAACTCCTGTCTGACTAATTGGCACAGGCCAGGAGCAGCTGCCCCCTCTCCCTGGCCAGCAGAAGCTCCGGTGGCACGGGAGGATTTTCCTGCGGCCAGGAGCAGGGTGGGTGCAGATCCCACCTCTGTCCTGGGCACGCTGGCACCAGACCTCTGCACCTTTGAAGGGCAGTGGGCTCGATCCCCAGCTTTGCAGAGCCTTCTGCAGCTGAGTGACCACAGTGGTCTGAGTCACTGTGGGACTGCTCCCTTTCGCTGGGATGTCTCTGGGTTTGCAGGCCAGGCTCCAGAGTTTCTTTGCCTCGTGGGGAGATGGGATCTAAGCACAGAGCTGGACCAATGCTGGCACAGAGACAGATGTAGGTCTTGACATGGGCGTGGCAGGCATTCAGGAAAGGTTTATTGACATTTTAAATGGAGTTTAAAAGGTAGCAATTGGAACATCTCCAAGGTTTGGGGTCATCAGAGAGGTTTTGTTACTTTCTAAAATAGGATTAAAGATTGAGAGGAAGGTAGAGCTCTCGTGAGGGGTCCTGTCAGCCTCCTTTGCTCTTTAGAACCTAATTCTATCTGTGAGTGCCAGAGTAAAGGGCGAGGAGCACCCCTGCTGCTCTCTGCTGTATCCCCGGTCATCCCTGAGGCCGTGTCAGCCCCGTGCTGAGGAGGAGAGGCTGGAGCTGCTTCCTGAATCCGGGCAAACTCCCATCAGCAGAGGGCTTTGTGCCTGCCCAGTGCCCCTGGGCAGAGCAGGGGCTCCCTGGGGACAGGCCAGGCTCCAGAGGACGTCTCAAGGGGACCAGGGCTGGGTTTGCTCCACAGCTCTTCACAGGGAGGGCTCCTGTGAACTTCTGGAAGACAGCTTAATAACTGAGTAGTCAACGTCAACACAGACTATTAAAATCTGAATTGTAGAGTATCCATTCTCTCAAGGACTTTAATAAAGGGAAAGGCATTGCTTCCCAGGAGAGCTGAGCAGGCTGGCACTGAAAATTGAGTGTAACAACACTGCTCTCTGCACTTCGCTTTGTCTCTTTCTGCTTATGGCAAGTGTTCTCCTCACAAATCTTCCACCCTAACTTTTATGCAAATGCATGAAATGGTTCAGCTTGCCAGGGATGCTCCTAGCCCTGACAATGTCAGCACAGTCAGGTAACTCACTGAGCTTAGTGTATGTATGTATATTTTATTGTTTAACCTGTGATACTGCTTAAAACGACTTTTACAAATATGAATTAGCTTTGTTTTCAGATCATAAGAGCATTTCAATAGTCTGTCACACTGGGAGGAAGGTGATTTAAGGATCAAAGAGGGAACCTAAGTGAGTTTTAATACTGTGACTGAGTTGTTTCATTGTTTTGATTTAAATCTCATTCTTACCTTCATTTTCTGCATGGACTGAGTTGAGTACAGCTCTCACAGGTTTAAGCAGACCTGGGGAGGTTGGGTGAATTTCACTCAGGTTTAGTCTCCCAGGCTTGCTGAAACCAGCATCTTGCAGTGTCCTTGCCTGCTGTTGTTGAGGAGGAAGAGGCTGGGCAGGTCCCTGTGGAAATCTTTCTCCATCGCATTCCTCTGGATGATGACACAGCTCCAGCCTGGAGACCTCGTTTGTGCCCCAGGCAATGGCTCTGTCAGGCAGAGGTGACTTTTCTCCCTTGGTTATCACTCACTCCCTTCTGGCCAAGTGGGGTGAGCCCCATGGCTCAGTGTGGGGCTGGGAAGGGTGACAAACCCCCAAATACCCCCTTACAAACCCACAAATGTCCCTTCTGCAAGAGACTTCTCTGGGATTTCCCAGGGCGAAGAGGGGAAGGGCACCGAAGGGCAGATCCACTCCTCATCCTCCTCTCCTCAGCATCCACCCAGGGCTGGGAGAGAGCCAGAGGTGTCCCAGCAGGCCAGCAGT
This sequence comes from Molothrus ater, assembly GCF_012460135.2. NCBI lineage: Eukaryota > Metazoa > Chordata > Aves > Passeriformes > Icteridae > Molothrus > Molothrus ater. The sequence continues at coordinate 19,695,824 of NC_050491.2, read as the reverse complement.
GCATCCCAGGGCATGGCGGGGTTTCTCTTCGGCTGTGCAGGATTTTTTTCTTGTCACTGTTTTGCCTTAAATTGTGAAAACAGCAGAAGCAGCAGTGATGGCTCAGCACCCCATAAGGCCAGGAAACAGGTGGCCTACCCAGTCTGCAGAATTTGTTTCTTTCTGAGCAAAGTGGGGAAAATGGAAAACTCATACGTTTCAGAAGCATAAAACGTTTTAAAAATTGTTGTTATGATAATAATAATTCTGATTTCACTGAAAGAACATTCAGTGAAAAGTTAATTTCTGTGCATGCTGGGCACACCGCTTTCCTGTGTCTCCCCGGTTCCTCCGTGGCCAGGAGGGACTGGAAGGGACACGCGGGTGGCAGCAGAGGTGGCTCGAGCAATGCCGCCCTCCCGAGCTGTCCCCTCCTGTCCCTGCCCTGCGTGCCCGTCCCTCTGCCTTCGGGCTGGGTTGGGTGGCTGGAGGTTCTTTGGTTTTGTTTGGGTTTGTTTGTTTCTTTGGGTTTCTCTTTGCTTTACTTTCAAAGGCAGCACGCCCGAGCAGGATCCTGGCTGCTGGATGGGAGTTGTTGCACAGTTCAGCTTGTCCCAGTCCATCCTTGCTTAGCTCTGAAATGGGAACAATAACCATTATCTTTGCTCTTTTAGCTCCTTAGCAGCTTTGACTATAAGCCCTTTGGATCTCATAAATAGATGTACACTACCAAGCACAGCCTGGCATTTCCAGCTGGGGACTCCTTACAGTCTGCTAATTAAAATATAAACGTTGTAGTGCAATAGATTGATTGCATTGTCTTAAGCAGTTAAAACCTTGAGATAGCTTAGAGAGAAGGGCTGAAGTATAAAATGAAACCACTGCTTTTCAGATACAGGAAGGCCAATGAGTCCTGCCTCTTGTAATGTTCTATAGAGGTCTGTCCAGAAACTGCTTGAGCAAATCACTGCTTCATTTTTACAAGTTATGGTTTCCAGTTATCCTGAACGCTTCTTGAAAGCTGACTTGCAGCAATTTATGTATTGTAATAATAATCAGATTTGTAATAATTATCAGTCTGTGGGGCTGTTAGTTATAAATTTAAAACGGTATATCACAAACTAAACAACTACTTTAAAAAATCCCCATAACTCTATATTTAAAACAAAAAATAGTCCTCTGCACCGTGTATTTAAAAAAAAAAAAAGGTAAAAAGTCAAGCTTGATCCATAAGCTGACAATAGTAAGGAAATTCAGACATGAGCAGGGAAGTGTTCCATATGTTCTGCAGTACCTAGGCACAACTGGGTGCCTCTTTAATGATGAGCTGAATGCTCCCTGTTGTGCCTAGGTACTGCAGAACATATGGCGTGTTTTCCCCCTTAACTGTGAATTTCCTTGCTTTTGTCAGTAGGTGTCTTAACTCTGTTGTGTTTTAATATAGTGTTTGTGCCTCTGAGCACAGGCCAAATTTGATCTTAGGCAAATAGGAGGGTGGATACAGCTGTTGATTTTCTCATATTCTTCTTGAAACTATATTTCAGTACATAATCTGTATCTATATAAACACACCTTGTAATTGTTAATCAGGACCCTCAGAGTTTAAAAATCATTCCACTCACTGTGCTCCAAACTTAGCATGGATGATAAATGACTGTTTAGTTGCCAATATAGCACAATATTTCAATTTCCTGCCTTCACAGAGGTATTTCAAAGGTTGAATGGAGTTCATACTCACAGTATGTGTTGCCTAGAACTCTGTGATCTCTTGCTGGCAAACTTTAACCAAAACCTTTTCAATTAAGTAAACGCATTCCTCGTGGAAGTCAGCCAACCCAAGGCTGGACAAGCAGAGTTTCAGTGATACTTTGCAATAACCTTTCCCTGCTCCTAGCTCTGGATAAGCATAGCCAGAGTGAGTTTATTAGTTGATAGCAAGTTATGTCATTGATAAAAAGATTAATGTAACTTTGCACTAAATTTTGCTCTCTGACAGTTCTATAATTCCAGTGCAGTTTCCTTTAGTTCTGCTGGAATCCCCATTTATGTGGTGTAAACATGGGTAAAGTTTAGCCAGCAGAGCAGAAATCCCACTGTCAAAAGCACAGGACACTGAGGTGTGAGCTTAACCAGCCTGGGTGAGCCTGAGCCTTGGTTCTGCTGCTGCTGGGTGATACCTGGGGTTGGGGCTGCGCTGGAACTGCAGGCAGGGAAGGGCACTGAGGAATACCTGACTTAGTGGGAAAAGCTGGCAGAAAAACCCTCCCAGAGCTCAAAACTCTGCCACTGGAATTGCCCAGGAAAAGCCTTGGAGGAGCATGACCGGCCCCGTGCATCTGTACTCTCGTGGAGCACATCTGGGGCCGGGCCGGAGGCACCTTCTGCCTGAGCTGCTGCATTCTTGTGCTCAGCACGTGCTGCAGTGGAATGTTTGTAAAGACAGCTTGTTCCCGCCACACAGAGCTCCAGATTTTCTTTGGGTAAGTCCTTGTTAAACTCATTTGCTTTGATATGAAAATGCCACCCCAAGCAGTTCCTTATTCAGACAGTGCCAGTGTCTGACTATTTATCAGTGGAAGATGACACGAGGGGACACGAAGTTGCATGCACTGGTGGAGGACATGCCTTGTCTCCCAAATAAACTGTTTGTCATTTTTGCCCTCCTTTAGTGTCATAACCTGGATCTACCACAGCTTATGAAGTCCGAGTCAGGCCGATCTCTTTTACCTGGGACTGGACAGGAAACCTGCAGCTCTGTCTGGAGGGTTACCTGGCAGCCAGGTTTGCTGTCCCAACACCAGCTGGTCTCTGTGCCTTGTGCTGAGGCTTTGTCATTATCCATGGATGCCATGTGGCTCCTTGTCCTTGGGTCCACGTACACGTACAAGGGCAGAAATGGTTCTCATCAGAAGCCACCATTTGTGCCATGAAACAGCAACTGCTTGAATGTGTGTGTTAACCACCTGCAGCCCCCATGCAGTTATCCCCATCCCAGCTGGCCAGCTCTCTGTCCTGTCCTGTTAGCTCAGAGGGAACCTTCTCCAGCTGCAGGGCATCCAATTCCAAAACAGGGCAGGGGGCTGTTTTCCATCTCTCTTCCACTTTCTCTATATTCCTGCTTCATTCTCTGCCTTGATGCCTCTGGCTGCTCTGGTTCGTCCCACCAAGCACGAGGGTTCTCCTGCATCCTTGGCTGGAGGGTGTCCCCTGTGCTGCTCACCAGGACTCTGCAGTGGGAGCTGCCCTCCTCTCCCTCACCGTGGGGCTCTCTCTGCAGTGGCCACTTGGCGCTCACTCCCTTCCTTTTCTGTTTCTTTGATGCCATGTGCCTTTTGAATGGCAGAAACCACACAGAATTTTGCCATGTGCTGCAGCTGGGCACACCATGAGTCCTTTAGTATGTGCAGAAATCAATATTTGACCACAAACACCCCCACGCCCCAAGTGGCCCTTGCTTTGCCTATGGAAAGATAATTTGCCTATTTCAGCTGGAGTCTGTATAAGGCACTCTAACGAGCTGTGGCCATTTCTGGTTTTGTGACTGACTCACCAAATATATTGCATAAAAGATATAAAATATATTGCATGTTTATTGTAGCACCCCCATTTCTGTTTTCTTTTAAAGAAACTTCTTGTGGAGCTTAAAAAGGGAGGAGAAGAGAGAAATATTTGCTTGTTGCTAACAGCTGGCTCCAAGCACTGAGCTGTGTCTTTAAGGCAGTACAGACCCAGTAATCCAGTAAATACTGTGTGCTCCCGTTGAATAATGCAAAGGATAATTACTTAAAAGACCACACAAATGACTGGAGCTCAGGCAGTGTGTTCAGTGCTGCAGAACAGGTTGGGTGCAGCTGGGACAGGGCTCTGCTGGAGCTCCATGGCACTGAGCAGGGTCTGCTGCAGCCCCATGGCACTGAGCTGGGCTCTCTGGAGCCCCAGGGCACTGAGCTGGGTCTGCTGGAGCCCCAGGGCACTGAGCTGGGCTCTCTGGAGCCCCATGGCACTGAGCTGGGCTCTCTGCAGCCCCATGGCACTGAGCTGGGCTCTCTGGAGCCCCAGGGCACTGAGCTGGGTCTGCTGCAGCCCCAGGGCACTGAGCTGGGCTCTCTGGAGCTCCATGGCACTGAGCTGGGCTCTCTGGAGCTCCATGGCACTGAGCTGGGTCTGCTGCAGCCCCAGGGCACTGAGCTGGGCTCTCTGCAGCCCCAGGGCACTGAGCTGGGTCTGCTGGAGCCCCATGGCACTGAGCTGGCTCTGCTGGAGCCCCATGGCACTGAGCTGGGCTCTCTGCAGCCCCAGGGCACTGAGCTGGGCTCTCTGGAGCTCCATGGCACTGAGCTGGGCTCTCTGGAGCTCCATGGCACTGAGCTGGGCTCTCTGGAGCTCCATGGCACTGAGCAGGGTCTGCTGGAGCTCCATGGCACTGAGCTGGGCTCTCTGGAGCCCCAGGGCACTGAGCTGGGCTCTCTGCAGCCCCAGGGCACTGAGCAGGGTCTGCTGGAGCTCCATGGCACTGAGCTGGGCTCTCTGGAGCTCCATGGCACTGAGCTGGGTCTGCTGGAGCTCCATGGCACTGAGCTGGGCTCTCTGGAGCCCCAGGGCACTGAGCTGGGCTCTGTTCTCTCTCTCTGGTGATCCTTGTGCTGCCCTGGCTGGGGTCTCCAGGCATTCCCAGGGATTGCAGGGCTCCCCAGATCTTCACAGCTCACTCTGGTTTGCATAGGGCATCAAGAGGCTTTTGGTGGAGCATGTGAGAGATAGAAATAGTGTCTTGGTGCAGGAATTTCTCCATTTTCCATCTGGGCTCACTGTAAAATCGTATTTTGTGATTAGCACCTAGCTGCACCACCCTAGGGAGCAGTTCCCTGTTCCAGCTGCTCCAGGGATCTCTTGGGTTCCAATTCAGTTACATTTCCACTCCTTTATTTTTTAACCCTTCTGTTTGTCCTAGACTCCACCACGCTGTGCAGTTTGTACCACAGTGGCCTACATGCTGATGAAAAGTAACTGATTTTTCTCTGCAATCCCCTTATTTGCTGTTATTATCCATTGAAGTACCCTGGAAATCCATTTTTCCAGTTACTAATTTTTACTTTCACTAATTATTTTCTCCTTCACACACACCCACACGCACCCACCCCTGCCCTCAGCCCAGACCATTTCTCAGTCATCACAATTTTGAGCTATGTTTTCATGATGGGGAGAGCCTTCCTTGGCTTGTGTTCCTTCCCTTCAGATAGGTTTTCACTTCTTTTTGAATTCTACCTGGTTGGCTTAAATAACCTCTTGAACCTTGCTGTTTTCCCATGCTAATTTTATTTTTCTTGCCTTCCGTGTTTCTTTGAAAAGCTGCGCATTCCTTCTGGGACTCTATTATGGTTGCTTAAGTAGCCTCCATGCTGAGTTGAAGGATTTTAATTTCCTCACTTCTGACTTCAGGGCCTTTTTGACTGGCTTCCTCTTTTTTATTTTTTTCTTTTTTTTTTTTTTTAAATCCCCTTTCTAAAGCTTAATGTCACAGTGCTAGGTTTTGTTGCATTCCCTCCCACAAGGACACTGAACTTAATTACACTATGCCCCTTTGTACTTAGTGATTCAGCTAGAGTGAGTTCTTCAACTCTGCATGTCATTTTCACTGGTAAAGGGGCACTTTGTAATTTTTTTTAAGCAAGAAAGGTAACTTTCAACAGTTATCTTGATTTATAATCCAAAAGGAGCAGCTCCTCAAAGAGCTCTGCAGCCCAATGAGTGTTGCCCTCATCCAGTGCACTTCTCTAAAACTGCATTTCCTCATCATGGCCAGGGTTGATCAGGAGAGCTGATTCTGCAGGTAGAGATTGGGGATTTGGTTGGGTAGGGAGGACCAAGGACTGGAATTGCTGGGCAGACTGGCCAAGGAGAAGACTGTCTCCTTCCCAGTTCTGTGCCTTAGCTTAGAGCTGGTACAGATCCCTCCCCTGGGTGCCTTGATGCCTGGAGAGAGGATGTCTGTCTGTCTGTCCTGTGGGAGCACTGGGGTTCCCAGCCGTCCCAGGACTGCAGGATCATGGGCATGGGGTGCCCTCCCCATCCCAGCGTGGCTGTGGGGCCTCGGCTGCTGCCCCCCTCGCCTCTGTGAGTGCCCGGCACAGGATCGGAGCTGGGCAGAGCCCCCAGGGCAATGGTCCCTAAAGACTTGGCCTGCACATCTCAGAGATGTGCAAGAAGTCCCTTATTGCTCAGCAGACTGGTGCACACTCACCTGCTTCACCATGTTGCATGGAACCTCTCGACTGCTGCTCCAGCTCTTGTGTTTGATCTGCCCTTCCTCCTGTGCCCAGCCCAGTGCCCCCTCTGTTCTTTGTGGGGATGCCCGGCTTCCCCTGGAGTTCAGCTAAATGGCAGGGTGAGGAAGAGTGATTTCTGCTTTGTTTGAGCACTGCTCTGTTTTAGTGAGCACCTTCTGTGATGCTGAGCTGTCCCTGGATGTCTCCCCCAAGGGACACCTGCCTGTGCAGGGCTCAATGGAATTTTTGCCTTCTCCTTCACAGTCAGAGATGTTTTTACTGACACGTAGCTGACAGCTTGCCTCTCTCTGCCTTGTATGCTTGGTTTGCCCGTTTCCTACTTTAACCAACACCCTTGTGCCTTGGCAGGTTTCTTAAATATTCTGATCTGATTCAGCATCCTCTGTGGAGTAGCCCTGCTTCATCCTCTGCTTTCCCAAACTCGGAGGAATATTTTGGGCTGTGGTTATGCAGTTTTCACCCCCTTCTCTGCACCCAGAGCAGACACCTTGGCTGCTGTCATGGCCATAAGTTTGGTTTCTTTATCTTCAAGGCAAGGAACTGGCAAGGCTCTTTCTGAATAAAAGTTCAGCAAACATTCCTGATGGTGTTTCATGGTGAAGTGCAGGAGGAAGCATTTTCTGTTTCTTTATGATAAACAGGGAATTTTAACTCTCTGGATCCCCGTATTAGCTGAAGTGGCTTCTTCAGTGTGCTGGAATCCTCCTTGGAGTGTGGAGAGGATTGGAGTCTGTGCAGCTGAACACCATGGAAAGGATCCACAGCTAAAGCTCATGGTGAGGGGATTGCACTTAGAGAACTTGGGCAATTTGGGGTTTTCTGTGAACGTTCCTGAGCATGGTTGGCCATCCACTTGATTGCAGACCAGTAAGATCCCATTCCTGGTCTAAGCTAGACTGGAAAACATAATATGCCTGCTTCATATCAATGCTCCAATTAATTTAATGGAAATTTTTGTGCTTATTCAGGTTGGAAACCATATGGAGTTGTCTTATACATCAGTCAGAAGAAAGAAAGCCAGCAGCAGAAATTTCAGTGTATAAACCCACTTGGAGATCCCTCCATAGGTACTTTGGAAGCAATCTCAGGCTGCTGAATTACTCCTCTACAACAATATTCTACAACTAATAATTAGCATGAAGGAAAATTACTTTAGCATGTCTTCATGACATTTTTAGGATTTGCTGTCTGGGATGTGAAATATGGTCAAAGTAGCCAGCTTGTAATTTTTATTCAAAGAATCTGCTGCCAAAAAGATAATTTTTCTAGAATTTTAAGTGGGAAAAATGCAAATTTAAGGCATGAATAGTAGGAACAAAAATTTGTATGTGAATTTTGAAAAAACATTATTTTGGTAATGCCTTATATTTGCAAGGTAATTATTGTAATAATTTGATATGTAGAAGTGAAGAAGGTTTAAAACTGGAAGACAAATGTTGCTTAAAATCACATTCTGCCCCCATTTTCATGCCAAAATTGTCGTCCCAAATTTTCAAGATAATTGCAAATGCTTCCAAAATAGTTGAACACATGAGACATTACTTGCTTTTGAAGGGAAAAATGCACTTAGCAGAGGCAAACCTTTATTTAATTAGCCCCAGTGTAAAGGTTTCTTGTATTGCTTTGCAGTTACACGGCCGTGAGAGACTGGGGAGTACCTGAAGGGTAACTCCTACTGGGACTAATTCAGTCCAGACAGCTCCAAGTATGTTCATTAAGCTCTGGCTGGGTTTCACACAGGTGGGGAAGGTTAGAAAGCAACAGATAGAGAATGGCCTGATTGTGTTAAGCATAAAACACCATTTGTTTCACAAGTAAGAAGGGAACTAAATCGGCACGTCCTGAGCACTACTATCCGCTGCTAGAAGTCAGCTCTCTTTTTTATTTATTTTTTATTTTCTTGCTACATTTTCAAGCCTCAGTGTAAAGCAGCTAGAATGTAGAAACCCTAAGCTCATAAATCAGGGGCTGCTGAAAAGATGCCAAGGCTTAAACTGCCATGGAGGCTTTCAGACTTGTAATACGTCAGGAAAAGAGGGAATTTAAAATAAGTGTTTTGGTTGGCAAGAGACAGGGAGAGAATAGACCAGGGTTTAATTCTAAAGTTTTAAACCAGAGCCAAATGAGCTTGAAAGTCAACTGGTGTAGCAATTAAAATGCTCTAAATTGACTACTGCTTTCTCTTCATTTTTGAAGAATTGACAATAAGAGGGCAAAGTGTGTTGGAATGCACAGTAACTATGTCAAAATATTGAGTACTTCATTGTTGAATCAGCAAATCTTTAGAGGGTTGCTGGTTAAGAAGAAACATTACAAGCAGACCTGAGTGGTTGAGTGCAGATGTGTCTGAGGGCTGCAGAGCCTTGTGGACACTGGGGGCCATGGCAGTGGCCATATGGGGAAAGAAGGAGTTTTCCTCCGTTTTCCTCCATGCTCTGCTTTAGGAAATTCTGCTTGGAAAAACCAG